>NC_080196.1:3220384-3541923 GCF_030028045.1 Hippopotamus amphibius kiboko | reverse complement strand
GCATCGTAAATCTGCGTCTCCAACCTGGACTCACAGGCACCTGCCCACTGGACATGCCCACATGCAAAGCCTCCACCTAAACACGTCCCAGAGTCCACTAGCTCTCCTGACCCCCACCCCAAAACCCTTCTCCTCCCGGGACATCTAACTCGGGGAATGCCAAGATGACAGCCCAAGAGTAATTTTCAGCGGCTTTTCCCTTTGCCTCGCTTCCCCACATGCAGCCACCAAAACCAGTAAATCCCACGTCACCCCTCAAGCCCACCCAGTCCTATCTGCCATCCGTGCCCTTCCTTGGGCTTGGCCTGCACTGGTTCTTACGTGATTATAAATAATCTCGTCTCAAGTCCAGTCTCGCCCTACCCTGCTCCATTCCATGGGATGCTCTACAGATTTTTCTAAAATACCAAACTGATTACATCCCTCTTATGCTTAAAAATTAGTAAAGACTCCTCAGTCTTTTTAAACTAACGCTCAAACTCCAAAAAGTTACGTGGAAGGCCCTTCACGAAGAGTTCACATCCCTCCCTCCAACTCCCTGCCCATCGCTGCTCCGAGCTCCGGCCGCTCCCGTAGACATGCTCCGGGGAGTCATCACCCCCAAGTCTTCACGCCCTCAAACCTGCTCCTCCCACTACCTGGAACCAGTGCCTCTTCCCTGCTTGGATAACCTCAAATTCCTCTTTAAGATTCTTTCGTAATAAGCCTTCCATGATTACCCTGGGATAAAGATTTCCTTCTTCCGTGCTTTGGCCATCTCTCTTTCCTGGTGCTGAATACATGTGCAGACCTTCTGCTTTATCTGTCTCTCTTACGAGGCTGATCACGAAAGCAACGGCACTTAGTCAGGCTCTTACTGTATAACAGTCCTGTTTAGGATGAGCTCTTAAGAACATGTGGCATCCAATCTATATCCAATTCAGCACAGCCCAAACCTGTCACCTGTGAGCCCCAGGGACAAGCCGTTCACCTGGAGAGTGACAGGTGAAGCCTGGAACTCTGAGGAACACAGCCTCATCTGTGTGGCAGGCTTGCTGCTTCTTAATTCTTGGCTCACAGACAGAGACATAAGTAAGAATCACTTCTGAAAATAAGCACATTCACATTTCTCACCATAGGCACTCCCAAGCCTTCACGTCCCCTGAATGCAGCAGGAAAAATTCAATTATGTTATTCAAATCCAACTAAAGCATTTCAGCAAATATTAAGTATTCAAATCACTTCGGAGGAAGGATTGGGATGTCTTAGTGAGATGAACATATTAAAGGGATAGCAGACTCCTCCAAGTGGATTTCAGCTGCTAATTTCCACAGTTTTTAATTTCTTTAAACAACTGGGCCCTAAGTGAGAGCTTCTAGGCTCATTATTTGGGAAGACGTGTTTGAAAGGGCCCCGTTAAGAACGGCTCCATCCTGGGGTCTCTGTGGGAAGTCTGTTCCTGTTTTAGCTAATTGACATTGAATCAGTTTTGTCATTCCCTGAATTTCCGGTGACACAGCACATGCCAATGAATCTGGTGCAGAGCTGAGCGCTGCGGGGGGGGGGGGGGGTCGGGGACAGGACACACGTGCCAAGGCCGCGTCATCCCATCCGCTGCTACTCACTCCTCTCCTGCCGCCAGACAGCGCATAACGGGAACAGAGCTGAAACAGTCAACTTCTGTGGCCAAAGATGCCACCCAAACACCTTGGAGGTTGAAGAGCTGCTTCCACCAGGCAGCTGAACCAAGGACGCTGCCAAGGGCGCTACGAGGATGAGAAGCTTCCGTCCAAGCTTTCTCAGGAGCCCCCACCCCAGACCTGCACGTGCAAACTCAAACAGGGTCTCCCAGACAACGCGGTCTTTCCAAACCTCCCCTCACTCAGGCCTCCATGAGCAAGAACTCAGGTTAAATATATCACAGAGGCTGTTCGGTTCCTTGAGGATATGTGTTCCCAAGAAGCAGCGTCAGGAAGAGCCTGGGGACAGCACGTGACACGCCTCCTCGGCGCCGTTTCCCAGGCACACGGGAGGCTGCACGCCGCAAAAACGTCATGAGTACCACCAGTGATAGTGACCTCTACCCCCTGGTATTTTGCAGACTCAGTGGATCATTTGGTCTGCTTTTATCAACTCTGACACATCACAGGGAGAGTATTTTTCAGCACTTTTCTCCTCTCACGGGTTCTACTCAGGGTACCAGTGGGAGAAGAATGTAGATTCACATTCTGCCAAGCTCTGGTCTAGACAGACAACACATCAGAAACCTGAAGACGCCAAAGCAGGGAAGTTACATGAAAGCTGCACGCAAACTACGCGAGAAATTAGATGTCTGGATGTGCTGAGGCAAAACGAACAACGGCAACAACAAAAAAAACCCCGTCCTGGTATGCACTGGTTCTCATGACAACCGCCATTTAACAGAGCAGAAAACTTCACCCATTCTGCTGCTGACTTTAAAATCGTGGTCTCTCGTCACTGTCTTCCTGGCCACGACGACAGATGACACAGAGAAAGAGATTGCATTTTCTCCCTCAGGGGGCTAAACAGCTCATTCCTGATGTCAGTGGGTGAGATACAACAGGACCAAGCAAGGCTGCGTCTGAATTCTATCGCCTCCTCACAAGGAAGATGACAGGAGACACATCAGTAGCCAGTCCACAGAAAAGAGAGCAGTAGCTTCAAAAACAAAAGTGAGGTGCATCAGACCTAAAAGGTAGGATCCACGAGGTCACTGACTCATGCTGATGATACGCAGATAGATATACACCTAACCAGGCATCTATTTTTAAGATAACTGGGGGTGGGGGGCTGGGGGGAGGGTCATACTTGCGGAGCACCTCCGCTCATCAGACACCAGCCACACTCAGGAGCGGTCCTGTGTCAACCAAGGAAACTGAGGCTCAAAGTGCCAGAAGACTCATCTCAGGTCTCAGAAAGTGAGAAGCAAAGCCAGGACTGGACCCCCCTAAGCTACTGTCACTTCCAGGATGACAGGCACTGTTCCCAGAAACATTTTCCGTACGTGATGCCAAGGCCCACAGAAGGGCTGCAGGAGCCGGCACCCCAAAAGTTCAGGTCCTTACTCAGTCCTGATGGGTGAGAAGTGCACAATTCCATTCATCTACACTGTCAGGTGTAAATGAAGGCTATTTACTAGCAACTGACCAAGTGATTTCCAAGGAGGTCCCAAAGTGTGGCATCCACAGAACACAGCAAAGAGTTATCAGAATTGCCTGGGGACTCTGTGTGTCCACTACAGGGTCTGGCTGACCAGCACTGGGATGGGTAATTCCATGTCCACTTATCTGGGCCACGGGGTCCCCAGGTATTTGATTAGACATTATTTCTGGATGTTTCTATGAGAGTGTGTCCAGATGAGATTAACATTTGAATCAGCTGACTGAGTACAACAGACGGCCCTCCCTGATGTGAGTGGGCTTCTTCCCGCCTGCTGAAGACCTGAATAGAATAAAGGCTAAGAAAGAATTCTTTCTCTCTGCCTGACTGTCTTTGAGCTAGGACGCCAGTCTTCTCCTGCCTTCAGACTTGGACTCAGATGGAAGCTCTACCATTGGCTCTCCTTGGCCTGGACTTCTCAGTCTCCAGAAGCAAGGAAGCCACTTCCTTATAATAAATCTCTTTATATAAATCATCTCATCTCTCTCTCCACACACACACACACACACACACACACACACACACACACACACACCCTCACACCCTACTGGTTCTGCTCCCCTGGAGAATCCTGATTAATACAAACGGATAACATCAAAAAGCCCTGGGACACATCTGAGAAGTTGGAGCCACCACAATTCACAAGGAGGACACCACCGCCGGATCCTCCGTGGTGTCGTGGGTCGGCTGGAGAGTCTGAAGGCTGGCAGGACCTTTCAACAAAAAAACCCTTATAAGCTGTATCGCTGTGGGTGAATTTATTGTGGGCGATTTAATAAACACTGCAGCACATGCTGACACATGATGGGGTCAGCATCTCACAGCTAGGTGTTAAAATTATATTTAACACACTGTAGTTGAACTAAGAATCGTTTATACCACTACTGCCAAAGACAATGGGTACGTACTCTACATGGACCTGGGCCAAATTCCCCACAAAGTGACCCAGGATTGCTACTGCAGAGCTCTTTGCATTGAAAAGGTGAAAGAGTTGGGGCAATTCAACTGAGGGGTCCTTCACCTTATCTAAGGGTCCAGGTCCTAAAAATATTGAGAGGTATCACCTGGAGAGAGTAGCCCAAATGTACGCTGAAAATCAGTCTCTCACTCAAGATCCTTAAGGTGAGAAAGTCATTCTTTCCATTTGTCTGGTGTAAATATTTCCCTCTTTTAAGCCTTGGTCATGAACCTTAAACAATACACACAGCAAATTACTAAACCCCAACACATAACAGGCCTCCAAGAGTCACCTTTCCTTGGATGTGTGTTAAGATGTGTTTCCCACAAAATTCACGCTCTCAACTCTGTACCTGAGGCCAATCTCCAGGCAGCTCTCTGCCTTACAGGCTTTCTAAACGTAGAACAACTATTGCCATTTTTTGGGATCTGAAACGCTCCCTGTCCCAGGAGAGAGGCTCTCAGACTTATGCAAAAATCATTCCTTTGGCTTCCCCAAATACATTCAACCCACCCTCCAGCTCTAGGCAGCCTCTGACGCTTAACTCCTGACTTCAACCCGACCCTCAAGTCATCTGGTCTCTGCTTTCCTACGGCTAACTTAACCCTAATGTCTGCTGTTCACCTAATCCACCACCAAACACAATCCCAGCAGGGCAACGTGATCCAAGGAGTATTACAGAGAAGCAGCAGAAGTGGGAAGAGAGACCTGCTAAGAGAATAAAGAAGAGGTTTTTTCCAAATTTACTACAGACTTAGGCTGGAAATTAGCAACATGGAGACTGAATTGGCTCCTTGACACTGACTTCTAATTTCATCATGTAATCCAGGTGCCTGTAACACCCCCTAAACTATATATAATACAAAGTGTGTGTGTGTATTTGTGGAGAGTGGCCAAATCTCTCATCAGATTCTCAAATGGTAAAAGAAAAAGATTAGAAATCACTGCTCTGATGAAATGCTCTCAATCACATACAACATTGTACAGTCTCTATAAAGCTGAAAAACAGCACTGTGTTCAGATGACGTATCCAGTTTAAGAAAACCCTACTTTATCTTTCAAATTCATTCATATTAACAAGTTTACAAGTGCACTGAGACCTGTCCCAGGCTGAGTCAGGAGGATGACATTAGACAAAGCCTCTGAAAGAGGATATTTAAAGTACCTAATAAACGGCACACTATTCGCTAGGTAGCAGGTGTCACCTTTTCTGTCCAGGGGCAGACGCAGGAATCTGAACATACAGTCTGATGGGATGTGAGCGTCACGGGCTGCTGGCCCGTCTGAGGCCTGCAAAGAAAACTCCCTCCTGTCACCACCTCACCCGCACTCACCAAGCTGAAAACGTGAAACTCCACCTCCATCCACACAATAGCTTTCAGGAATGTGCACAAGGCCAAGAAATGTGGTTCCCAGCAAGGTGTGCAGTCTTTCCCTGCGCACATATTCCTGCTGCTTTCACACGACATGTCCGTCAGCGCAAAACACGTTCTTACTGTGATTAGGTGGATTCAGTAAAACCTAACGACGAGGCCCTCTTGGCCTCCAATAGTAAAGGGAGAACAGACATGGTAATACTTTTCTTGAGATCTTGCAGGAATGAGATAGAAGACATTCGCCTGTTTTTCTCTAGATGCTGTGAAGCACGAGCTTTTACCCTTCAAACCATCCTCCATCCTTTATACGTTCCATGTACGAAGAACCAACAACCAGAGGGCTCCCCCACCACCTGAAGTATATTCAGAAATCTTGCATGAGCATCAAGGACAGATGTTTTTGCCTCCTTAACTGTGACTCGCTAGCCACTCACTTACTGGGTGAATAACAGCCCGTCTCCATGAAGCCTTCTAGGTGCTCAGGAAAGGGGCAAGCTGACAGTGCCAGCTATCGATCCCTTGCCTCCCGGCCACAAATCAACCCTTCACTGGCTGCTCTGCAAACACTGAGTTGGGCTCATTAAGGATCTGTCCTTTGCCAGCTGGCACAGTGTTAAGCTGGGTCAGGGGAGGTCGCTGGAGAGACCCTATGAGGGGCGTCTCAGGGATCCAGGCAGGGGACCCTGCACCCCCCGTGGCCGGCCGCCTCCCCCACTGGCCCTCCTGGGCAGCCTCACAGCACAGCGCTTCCTGCAAGACACCCCCCCCCCAAAAAAAAAACAGCTTCCCCCACACCTCAGAAAGCAGATTTCAAGCAAATTCCAGTGTGGATACCCAGCAGTTCCATCAGCATGAAACCACTGCCGGCATTCAGGGGGCCACAGCGGGGGGTGGCGGGCGGCTCTTCCCTGGGGGCTCTGCCTCCGGCTGGGGGCGCGGCTGCTCCCGCAGCTGCTCGTTCCATGCTCTCCAACGTTCTCCTCTTACGCGCCAATCCCTCGTCACCCAACTCTCTGCGTTACACGTAACAACCCTGTACGTTAAGCTTTCCCTGATCGCGTCACGGGCGGTCTCTGCCTTGCAACCCAGCCCCGACCGATACACCTGCTCCTCGGGCAGAAGAAACAGCTCTGAGGATGAAAAGCTGACAGGTGAATGGCCGTGCGCTTGACACTGTGAGCTGCCGTCTCCCGCAGAGTGGACGTCGGCAGAACGAGGGAGGCAGCCGAGTGCCGCATCCAGCAGCCACTACTCGGTGCAGGACCCTGGGTTAGAGACAGGACGAGGCACAAGGAAGAAAGAGTGACCGTCAAGGCCCTGAGGCGCCAGCTGGAGAAACCAGACATACACCAACGAGCAGCTCCAGGCAGTGAGCGCTGACAGCTCCTCGAGGTCACGGGCAACAAGCCACGGGTCGGTGTCGGGCTTCAGGCTGAGAGGCCGTTTGTTCTGACCTTGTCATAAGCAGGAACTAGTCATCTGCCCAGGCCCTGTGCCACAGAAGACAGAGACTGGGCTCGCTGCACACGGGTCTCCAAACCCCACTCTGTCCTCCAGTCACTGGGTGTCACCCCAGTCCAACGTACAGTGGGTCCTGGCTGTGACCCACTGCCTTTCGCTTCACTGTCAGCAGGTATACCTACGTAAACATCTGGCCACAGGAAAAGAATTTTAAAGAAGAAAAGCCACTTCAGTGTACGCGTGTCTCTCACAGGGGGAGTCCCTCCTAAAAGACTGTCAGGAAGAGATTAGGGAAACATGGTGACCATACTCTGTCGAGGCCAAATAGAAATGCCTTCAATGAAGCCCCCCCCACATGAGGCTATTAAGGAAACCCAATAACCGCACGGTGGAGAATAAAACCCGTCATTCACTGAAAGATGGGAAAGTGATTCGGGGCAGGGAGCAGGAGTAGAGACGACCCTCGGCTCACGACGAGACTGACAGTGGGGGAGCGCGGGACAAGCTGCCAGGAACAGTAGGGTTCTAATGAACCATCTGTGAAGTGGGAGAGAGTATCAAAGGGAGAAAAGTGAAATTTTCTAGTGATAAATGAGACTGGTTTTCTAACAGGGATGGACCGTGATGGAGGTTAAAGGGGTTGTTTGAAATGAAGGATGTCCACTCCACCAGGATCGAGCCATTACAGACAAGTGCACCGTCTACGGAGGAGCCCCTTCCCCGCACTCCTACAGGGGGATACAGGGAGCGACAGTGATCACTTTCAAAAAGAGGGGTGGGGTGGGATATGAACTTGACACAGACGTCATGATGGAGTAGTACATAGCAATCGTTGTGGTCAAAATTACATCAAAAGCGTACTTTACTGTACATCTTCACTCATCTCTTCTATGAAAACATGCCCTTTTGTTTCTGTGTGAATACTCATGAATCATATGTTAATTATAAAATATATATAACTTTGCCATAATATAACTACATCTTCAGTTATCAAGACCTAAAGTTTTGTGTTTCATTGACCAGTAAAAATTTCAAAAAAATTCAAGGCACTAAAAAAGGTTGGCAATGATTTACTTTGCCAAGTATAGGCAAAATTTTAAAGTTGACTACATTAAAGTAAAGCTTATGCCTAATAAAAGAATTCTTAAACGAAGTTAAAAGACAGGCAGCAGGCTGGGTGGAGAAATCAACTATGCATATAACTAACAGAGGATTAGGTTACACCAAGTATTTGGAATTCTAGAGCTGGAATCTTCGGGGGATGCAAGCCCAGGCGTCCGCTGTTGGTGAGTTCCTATAAACAACGATAGGCACTAACTTGAAAGATGGTATGGACTGGGAGTTTGGGATTGACACGTACACACTGCTATATTTAAAATAGATAACCAACAAGGACCTACTCTATAGCGTAGGGAACTCTGCTCAGTACTCTGTAATAACCTAAATGGGAAAAGAACTTGAAAAAGAATAGATGCACGTATATGTATGACGGAATCACTCTGCTGTACACCTGAAACTAACACATTGTTAATCAACTATGCTCCAATACAAAGTAAAAAAAAATTTTTTTTAAGATTTTTTTCATTAAGGATTTTCCTTATTTAGGAATTCTCAATTCAAGAGGCTGCATTCCACCCCCAAGGTGATAACAAAAATCTCTTATATTTTCTTCTTAACTTTTGAAGACTTCCTTTCACAAATGAAATGTGAAACCATCGGAGTTCAATTTTGCATTTGGTGTGAGGTAGAGAGCAGGTGTTCTTTCCTCTGTAATGACAATTGTTTCAGAGCAATTCACGTGGAATCCGTCATCTCCTCACTTACTTAACATGACTTCCATTTTGTAATGAAAACAAATTACCAAATGTGAGGAGAGATGTTTCCAAGTTCTCTATTTGACTGAACTTGTGCCAATACAAAACCATCTTAATAATTAGAGTCCTGATGGTTGGTTAAGGCATGTTGCCTTACACTGGTGCTCTTAAAATTTTTTTCCTGGCTGTTTGTAAACTTGCTCTTCCTATAAATTTGAAAACCAGTCCTTCAACATCTCCAAAATACACAGTAGACATTTTTATTAGATTTGCGATTAACTCACAGATTGATTTTGGGAAAGCTGCCATCTTCATGAATCTATGAACACGGTATATCGGTCCTCTGTCTCTTCTCCCTTTATGTCTTTTAATAGTATCTGATGATTTTATCTACAAGTATCTTGAACATCTTCTGCAACAATGATACTTAGATACCTCAAAGTTTTAGTTGATGTTATGAATGAAATCTTTATTCCATTATATTTTCTAATCGGTTATCACCTGTAGGTAAGAAATACATTTCTGTATATTGTCTTTGCACCCAACAGCTTTGCTGAACTGTCTTATTAGCGCTAATACTTGATCTGGATATTCTATTCAGTTTCTTAGGTAGCCCATCATGTCATCCACAAATGAAGCAGCTTTATCTCATGTTTTCCAACGCTTAGGCCTTCATTTCTCTTCCTGGTTTACTGCACAAGCTGGAACCTCCCACTCAGTGATGAACAGTGATTGCAACAGTGACTCCCACACTGTGCTGGCAAATCATCCTGAATTGTTGCTAATGTAATAGAACTGTTTATAATGATTCACCACTAATTATGATGTATGCTGTGCATGCTTGACAAATATCATTTATCATGTTAAGGAAGTTCCCTTCTGTTCCTAGCTTGCTAAAAGTTTTTACCATAAGTTATTAATGTCATCAAATGCTTTTTTAACGTCCTAAAACATTAAATGCCATCAAATTATTTTCCTACATCTATTGAGGTGGTCACATGCTTTTTCTCCTTGTATCAGTTAATATGGCCTAATGTGATACATGTACAGTAATAATGTTGTAAGACATAATACATCAACGAACAGAATTTGCAAACATTTATTTCATAATTCTGTATCTGTTCATTAAAAATGAGAATAATCTATGTTCATAAAGATGAAACCTCTAATATTATCTTTTCTATCTAATTTGTTATTAACAAGTCTAACATGAAATGAACTTGATAGGTCCCTCTTTTTTTCTATTTTTTGAGAAAGACTACAAGTCTTTCAGATCTTATAAAACCTCACAGTAAAATCATCTCAGAATGATGGAATAAACATAATCGGTTTTGGTTTTCTAGTGAATGTAGTCTACGCTCAGGCTCCAGTGTTTAATATTTCTTGCCTCCGTCATTTCTTAAATCTTAATTGTTGTTTTCTCCATGAAACCAGGGACCTTCTCATGACTGGTACACCTTCTTATGGCCCTGGATCCCAGTTCATGTTTGGCCAATTTTTTATTTTTTAATTTTTTAATTTTTTTTGATTGACAGACTGATCCCAATGTTTTCCTTCGTTTTTTTCTTTAAACTTTTATTAGGAAAATTTCAAACATATGCAAAAATAGAAAAGATAATGATTCATCATGTATCCAACACCTGGCTTCAATAACTGACAATTCATGACCAGTCCCCTTACATTCATCCCCAAACACCTATCCTCCCATTATTTTGAAGAAAATCCAGACATTAATCATTTTGCTCACAGGTACTTCCATATGTATCTCTGAAAGAGAATGACTGTATAAAAATATAATATCATTGTCATACCTTAAAAAGTAAAAATAAAGAACTCCTTAAATTCAAATATTCCGTTAGTGCTCAAATTTCCAATGGTCTCAAAACTTTTTTTCTGGAAAGACGTTTTCTCGTGATAGGATCTACACATTGTGATTGACTGAGATCTGTCTTTTTAACCTATAGGCATCATCTATTGTTTTTGCCTTTTGTTTTCCTTGCTTTTATTTGAAGGACCTGAATCATTTATCCCTCAGAGCAGTGCTTCTCAAACTGTCTACGGTCAAGAGACAGTTTCAGATTTCCAATCGGTCTCAAACTGGTACACGGCGCTACTGCACAAAACCACCACCCAGGCTGAGCACGTGCGGCTCACCAAGAGTATCTGGGGACACCTGGACCAGTCGGCACGCCGATCCACAGAAGTCCTCTGACAACAGGCTCAAATGTGACAGCCTGAACAGTTCTGAGCACTTACTCTGATTCTTGTACTTATTGCGCAGCTCTCGTCCTGAGCAGCAATGCTGCAGAGCTTCCCCAGGCTGCACTCTGCTTATCACATCTCCATCTGTAGTTTAATGTGTTGCTTGGTCCTCTGTATTTCCTATAAACCCGGTGGTCAGATCTAGCAACTCGAGCCGACTTAGGTCCACTTTTTTGGCAGGACTTTACGGGTGGCATTGTCTTCTTCCATCAGGAGACAGGCAAGTCTGGCTGCCCCTCCTTTTGTGACGTTAGTGGCCATCGGTGGACAATGTTACCACCAGGACTTAATGTCAAACCCTCTAGTCAATCTGGTTCCCACAGTCTGCCCTCTGGGAGACTCCTAAGGAAGCTCTCCTCTTCTCTTCTCGGCATCCCTGCTTCCCCCACTGCCTCAGTTTCTGACACAGCACAGGTCTGCCAGCTCTGCGCTGCGAGCCCACCCAGCAGTGAAGATCTTAGCGAGACCCTGACACCCAGGATAGTGGGGAGCTGTCTGTGGTTTGGGGTTCTGCTATTCCAGGTGCTGGGTCTGTTTTGTAAGGCTTGGAACTATAAAAGCTATACGACCCACTTCCCCTACACTTTTGAGAACAATATTGTTTGCTCTTAGCAGGGTTTTCATATTTTTAATAATATATTTAAAATGAAATATATGGCCAGTATCTCTTTAGCTACATCCCATCCATCCTGCTTTATTAACGTTAACTGTGATGGTACAGTTTAAGTGGCATGAACCAAGTTTCTGCATAATAAAGTGACTGTTTTCCCCCACACCCAAGCAGCTTGAAGTGAGTATTTTCATTGCTGGTTATGCTAAGTAACTTTTGATACATTCTAATATTTCTCTTTAACCCATGAATCTGAATCTATAGTTTTGAATTTTTAGATGGCTGAGGATATGGAAAGTTTTATTATCCTTTTCTTACTGCTTTTCTACATCAGCTACCTTGTAGTCAGGCATAGTTTCGTTAATGTTACTGATTCTTTGACATTTGTTTACAACTTCATCTGTCAACTAGTACATCGGCAACTTGTAAGTTATTCCATCTGACTATATACCTCCAACTCTTCGGTATAGAATTTATTATGTGTTTGTCTGTTTGTGTAAACACAAACAAATACACACACACAGAGTTACAAAATTTTAAAAATAAATATAAATCAAGACAATTGTATTTTTCAGATTTTTTATATCTTTACTCATTTTGTCTGCTTAATCTATTGGTTTTTGATTGAGGTCATTTAAAATCTTCTACTATGATTATGATTTTGTCAAACTTAACTTTTATTTCTTCAGTTTCGGTTTCCGTGTTACGGCTATGATGTTGGGCACATTAAAACTCCTAAATCATAAAGTATCTTGGTCGATGCCTTATCCCTCTTCATTCACAGTTAACTATTTTTTCCATCTATTCTATTTTATCTAATGCTAATAACTGCTTTACCAGCTTTCTTTTAGTAATTATTTGCTTGATATATCTGTTTCCTGCCCTTTACTTTCAATCGCTGGCGTAATTTTGTTTCAGGTTTCTCAAATTGAGAAATGTCCAATCTGATAATGTATACCTTTGAATTGGTAAATTTAACACATTTAAATTTGTGAATACTGATACATTTACCTTTTTTCGAAACACAAGGGTTTCATTCACAAGTAATAGTTAAATAAAACATACACTGTCATAGTTCATCCATTTCTATGCTTATTCTTGTTTCCTTTACTCAGACTTCTCTATACACTTTTCTCCTTGCTGAAATACACCATGTAGTGATTAAAATAATGATTACCAAGGTTATGAAATAACGGGAAAACTTTAAAGGATGACAGTATAATTTTTTAAATTACATATGTAGCATGATTAAAACTATTTAAAAAAAAACCCATTCATAGGGTAATAAACTGAAAGAAGGAAAAAAAAATTTGAGAGTTAAGATGAGGTCAGACTTAGTACCAGCACTTTAGCTGAGGCCAGGAATCCCCAAAACACCTCCGCTCTCTCCCCCACACTGTTCCTGGAACTAAAGCCCCAGCTGTGTCACAAGCAACAGAACACGCATAGAACAGGCCAAGTTCAGGGTCTACTCTGCCACCAGCTGGCTGGGCAAGTCACTAAACCTTCTGGGGCTTCGGCTTCCTCGTGGTTGAAGTGGAAATAACCTGTCTCACAGGTTTCTATTAAGAGGAGTAAATGAAACAGTGCTTGCGGAATTACCTTATCAAACTATATGGTTAGATAATTACATATACATGTGTGTAATCCTTGTAACTAGAAGGCAGAATACACAGTCACATCGTCTGAAGACCAGCTGTGCCTGCTCTGCACTGAACCGGACTGGACCCTGCACAAGTGTGAAACGAAATGAGGTTAATTCCCTACCCGCTCCCCATCTCCCACCTTCTAAGGGAGCCTGGATTTTTTCCTCCCTTAAAACACCAGCGTGCATCTCGCAGCCTCCTTGGCCCTTCCCACGGCTCACAGGCTTACCAACCAGTGGGCGCTGTCTTTTCTCATTGTTGTAATGAGATAAACTGGGCTGTGCACCTGCCGCTGCCGTGACCTGGACACCCTGGCACTGGCAGCGCACCTCCGCCGGCTCATTAACTGTAGGTGACATTCCATCGCTTGCTCGTATTTCCCAGACTTTGACCTGTCTTTGTCCATTCGCTTCTTGTTTCCTAATAAATCTGTGTCCTTACTAATAGTTATTACTCCTAACGTAGAAAACAGTCAGCTTTTCCAAGTTGCAAAAGTGCTCATCTAAGCAGCTCTAGGACCAAGCCTGGATGGCCTTTTGTGTACAGCTAATACTTACGTCTGTATTGTCACAGATTCCCAGGAAGACAGCACATCCTGAGGCAAACAGTCGTCTCCTACAACACGACTCATTTCACACAACAAGCGATGCTTACTTATGAGCCTGAGGACCCTAACTGCTCCTGCTCATACCCCACAGCCCACTTCCCTGGTGTTTCTCTGATAATCATCCCTCCTGTTTCAATGACCATGTTTGGAAGAAGTACTAAAAAGAGTAAAGGAAGATACTTCCTATGTCTCATTAATTCCATTTGTTTCTTACATAAAAATGGAGATAGTTTAAAAGTATGTGAATGAAAGACAAGTAATAGTGCACTTTTTTAAGAAACAGACTCAAGCTTTAAGGAGTTTTCATAAATTGCCCAAAAAAAAAAAAAAAAAGATGCACACAACACATTAGGACGTCGGCTGACAGAGGCAAGGAGCTGGTGCTTTTGAGAGAGGTCAGAAGATCAGATTTCCTGATCACAAAGCCTCTATGCATCCAGACATGTAGTTCAAGAACAGCAACAAGGAAGACGCCTCACAAAGAAAAACACGTAAAGCACCCACAAGTGTAAAGCAGGGGAGGGTAAGGGAAGAGCCTGGGGACAAGAAGACGGCGTAGGGTCTCAGCCACTAAATCGCCAGTCCCCGGGCTACCTGAGAAAGTCATTCGTGTCTAACGGCGTGAACACGTAATTAACCTCCGCTAACTGAGCCCTGGGGTAACCCGACCACGGGTCTCTGGGCTGCATCTCGAGTCATCCGGGACTGAGGGAAGTGTGAGCCACCGACTACTCCATCATAAGGAGGAACCCAGAGACAGGCACGTCGGACTGGAAGGCACAGGGCTGACAAGGGGAAACAGAGGCCCGCCGGTGCCCGCGAGCTCGGCCTGCACGAAGCACGCCGTCGAGGACGGACGGGATGCGTGCATGCCGCACACGGTCGGGGACCGCGGGTCGGCCGTCCTCCAGCCCCGGGAGGGGCCGCGCTCACCTGGTGCCGGGAGAAGAGCCGCACGGCCTCCAGCTGGTGGAACACGGGGTAGTGGTGCGCGTCGATCTGGTCGCGCCGGTACACGTCGCCCACCACCAGGAAGGCGTCGAGCCCCGCGCGCAGCAGGTCCCACTGGTGCGCCGACGTGTGCGCGCGCAGCATGTGGCCCGCGTTCAGGTAGTAGCTGTCGCCCTTCCTCCGGCTGGGGTGGTCGGCCGGGACGAGCAGGCTGTCGAAGTTCTGCCAGGGGGTGACCACCGGGGAGAGGCGGTCGTAGACGGAGAAGAGCGGCGTCCCCGAGCGGCCCGCGTAGCGCGCGTAGAAGTGCTGCTTCACCCGCTCCTTGAGCAGCCACAGCGGGTGGTGCGGCTGGTTGTGCAGGTTCCTGCCCACCCTGGACAGGACCTTGCGGTTCAGGTTGCTGTAGCCGTCCTGCGGGTAGGACTCGCCCAGCAGCTCCAGCGCGCTGCCGGGGGCTCCGCGGGCCCCGGGGGCTCCGGGGGCGGCGGGCCTCGAGCCCAAGGCCTGATGCGCAGGGCCCCGGCAGACCCCGCTGGCCTTCCTCGCCAGGTGCACGCGCACCTGGGCAGCTCTCCCGAGAGCCCAGCAAACCATCGCAGCGACTCCTTTCACGGGTTCTGGAAAGAGCACATACAAGCACGGGTCACGTTTCACTCCGTGGAAAGTAAGCGGGGGCCCCCCGTCTCCCACCAGCTCCCCACCATCCAGCTGATGCCTGCCCGCCCCACGCCCTCCCCCACGCACACAGACGAGCCTGTCAAGGAAATCTGCCGGCAGAGGCTGGATCCTCTCTGCTCTGCATCCAGAGGGCCATGAACGCCGTGTTTAGATCCCTAAGCTCTAGCTGTCCTTCCCTTGACGTTTAGATCCATGAGTCTGAGGAAAATTTCCTTTATCACGTCACATCACGTCCTGGACGCCCCACTTAAATAAAACTATCAATGTGACCACTTCCTTCTATTTTGCATACATGGGGGGTCTCATTCCCTAAAGGAGGCACATGATTGTAGCCACGCCACTGAAGGATGGAGAGAGAAGGTGTGAACCGCCATCCTGCCGTTGCATTCTCATAACCACCAGGTCCTGCTCACTTCTGACAACACGTGACTTCTGGATTAGTTCACGCTATTACAGGATGACACAAACAGCACTTTTTTTTGGATGTTTCAAATAAAATACGCCAATTTAGGTAATGGTTATTTTTGTGCAATTTTTTAAAAATAAAAGTGAAAACAAGGAAATATCACACAGTGATAGACTATACCAGTGGACAGCTGAAATTATTTTCATAGATGCGAGTCTTTTCTATCCTCACATCTGGTCATGTTGTTTAAACAATACCATCACAGGATCCCATCAATTACACGTCTGTTTGGTAAAAGAGCAGTTTTCTACGGCGCACCCCCAGGAAACCAGGATCAGGGCTAAACGCATTCGGGAAGGGACACAGAGCAGCCGGGACACAGGGTACTGACCAGAATTTAATAAGAAGAAACCAGATTTCACAGCTGGAAGTCACGGCAGCAGTCACCTAGCATAGGCGGTTCACATCAAAAATGAGGTGACAAAGACCTGGGTATAGCAGCCCAAACTCTACAGTAGTGGGAGTGTTAAGGTAGTGGACACTTCCCCACTGGCCCACGAGCAAGTTTAAATTGACTTAGGGATCTCAGGCATGACAGTCTTTAGATGTCACATCCCTATGTTCATAAAAAATTTACCATGAACTTAAATCTGCCAAATGTGTCTTCTACAACTTGGCATTTTTATCCACTGGGCTATTGTAAAGCAAATAACTAGGTGGTTATTTGACTCCCAGGACCCTACTATCACACCAAGAAAATACAGAACGTCATGGTGCTGAACTTCGTTAGGAGAGAATGGCATTGCGCCAAGCGCCCATCCAAAGCACACCTGGTATGGACCCAGGCAGCACAGCCCACCCGGCTTTTGGAACTGAGACCACGCGGCTCTGAGTTACATGGCTGTGCACGTAGGATGCCTGGGCGTAGCCCCTTTGTCTGAGACAGCTGGCAGGTGAGACGCTTTCAGAGATAGCCAGGAACTCTCTGGATTTATTCACTTCTGGCACTATTTCGTCAGAGCTGTTGCAAAAAGGGTTTTTGGCTGAGATTCCAGAGAAATCTGTCTTCCCCTGCATGGTGCTCAGTGGGCTGTCACCGCAGTGGATATAAATTTTAAACATGCCCATGTGGCCTCGTGTGTCTGGGCACTAAGTCACGCTGATAGGTTGTCAGCCACCCAGCTCAGCACCCTTGACAAAAAAGCATCTCTCCCTTCCAAAGGCGTGTGCTGCCACCAAGCTCAGGATTCTTCTGGGGAAGGTGCTCGTGAGGCTCATGTTCATGGGCTGCCAACCCCCTTTCCACTCAGTCCCAGCTCCACCCCACCCCCACCCCAGGCTGCCTTCCCACCGAGGTACCCCACCCGCAGGTCGAGGTACCCCACCCGCAGGTCCCATCTTGGTTCTCCTGACCCCACCCTAGCTTGCTAAGGAAAGTTTACTTTTCTTGTCCTTGCTTTCAGACTTTTTATCTGTCTGCTCAGCCCCTATCTGTCATTTCTCCCCACGCAAAACAATTTGTTTTTTTCTATTATCATCTCTTACAGAGAGAATAATGATATGCTAGATTTCCCACTGCCTTCTGAGAAGTAAACGCCCGCTCTTCTTCCTTCTGTCGCATTTCTTTGTGGGAAAGTCCCAGGTCCTGCCTCTGTGGGCAGGGCTCTTCCATTTCATCCTTGCAACAGCTCTGTGAGGCCAGAATTACTCTTATTATTTTACAAAGAATCTAGGCCTCAAACAGATCTTGTAACTTGCAAAAACTCATACATCTCCCCATGGACAAAGTTCAGAACTCTGAGAAACTCAATTATTTCTCAGTCAAAACAAACCCAAGACCGTTACATTCAAATTACATCTCTGTAATTACCCATCTTAACTTCTACCTTATCTGAGCAACTTAGATTGTACCTCAATGCATTTTAAATACATGCATGAATAAATCAAAGAAAACACATGTGCTTAGATGGGTGGAAATGAAATACCATTCAACTCGGGACCTGCGAGCCAATTCTGCCCACGTCCTGTTTTTGTAAATAACATTAGGAGAAACCCAGTGATGCCCATTTGTTTACACATTGTCTGTGGAGCCTTTTCCACTACAAAGGCAGAGCTAAACAGTTGACTGCACAGCCCACAAGGCCTAGAATACTTATTATCTTGTCCTTCACAGAAAAAGGCTGCCGAGCTCTGTTTTAGCTTACCTCATTGAAAAGTTCTTCCACACTACCCACAATATCTTCTAGTCACAAATACATGTAGATTATAGAGCCACTGAAAGTAACAAACGTACAAATGTGAATGTTAAACGTGTTAACTTTGGCAAAGAAGAGACAGATCGACCATGAGAAGAGTGAGTACAGCATCACGGGCAGAGGCCGCACCGAGCAGACATCCACAGGTGTCACCCTAGGCCGGCCACCTAAGCAACATGTGTATCTTCCCTGGACACAGCATTTGACTTCTCTTGGCCTTCAAGCTTCTCATATATAGATACAGAAAATAATACCTACCTCATAGTAAAAGATCTTGTTCATAATGTACTTAACTCATTGCCCAGTATGTGAGACAAAAGACAAGTTGAATTAAAGGTTAAAAATGGCCCATAGACTTCTAGAGACCAGGTAACAGAGAAAGCAGTACAGTCATCCACTGAGACAGAGAACACGGGATGAACTTTTCCTGAATGATTTCCACATGTGTGTCTGCAGCTGGGGAGGGAAACAACTTTGGACGTGCTGAAGTTAAGTACGGGTGACAGAGCCAACTTATAATTTCTAGGACTCAGTCTGAGGTTTGGAAATAAGGTAAGAGATCAGTACTAGCAATAGAGACCTTGGGATCTGTTTGTATGGAGGGAGGAGTTATCATAGGGATGTATAAAAACCCATGGGAAAGCAAGAATACAAACATAAATGGACAAAACACAGCGCTCTTGGCAATTATCCTCTTTAAGAGAAAGAGGAAGAGAACAAAGGGGCCTCACAGACACCTGGGATAGGGAGTTTCTAGAAGGAAACCAAGGTCATTTCTGAACCAAATGCCACTGTCTGTACAATTCTTAACACGCTGTATCATTACCAATTGTCTGTCTTTCCTGTTAGACTATGTGGTTCTCAAGAGTAGAATATACACACACCGTCTCTTACATAAAGGTCTGTATACCCAGAGTCTAGCACTATACCTGACACCAGGTGGAAGAGTAAGGAAGAAGGGAAACAGAAAAAACAGAAAAGGATGGAAAGAAAATTGGTTAACAGGATCAAATGTAGCAAAGAGCTTAGGCAGGGGGCAAAGTAAAGAATTATTTCATCATCAACAGGGCAATTTCAATGGCTGGGTGAGGAATGAAGTCAGATCATAATGGGTTTACATGAATGGAACATATAAAAATGGAGGTTACCAATAAGAAAACAGATTAAAAATATTTAAAAACTTCTGAGACCAAAAGAAGGGAAGTTGAGGGAATTTTCAATAGATGGCCCCGATCTCCCAAGGAAAGCTTCAGATTCATAAAGAAAAATATTCACCAAGTAAATGTGATTTTGTTTGTTGTTAGAATGAATGAATTCTGTAGCGGTTTAAACAGTCTTTCCTTGCAATCTCCCTCACACTTGTGTGTAAAGGAGAAACGAAGTAGTGCACGAAATCTACTAGACTGGTAATTTCTCTAAAGCACAGTTAGCTTACTGGAAAGGGCCGTGGTACCCAAACATGACCCACATGTGGTCACAGCCACACAGAAGAGATCAGGTGCATCCCACTAACCTGCAGAGGCAGGGCTGAAACAGCATCTACCCAGAAAAGTGAAGCTGGGCCCAGTCCACACAGGGCTTACACATTGTTCTCTACTAAGTGACGGCGGGGAGATGGCCAACCTCCAGTAACTTCTGCACATAAAGAGAGAGGAAAGAGGATGTTTTTGTTCCTGCTGAGTAGATGAATGCCAAGAAAGTATCTACAAAGAGGCCATTCCCTATGTTACTGGTGGAAGCGTCCCTGGTACGGCCTTTCCAGGCAGCCATTCAGCACTAGTAAGAGACTCCAAGCTGTTTATACCCTTTGGCACAGTAACTACCCTTCGAGGAATTATCACAAGAAATAATGCAAATGAAGACAGAAGTGAAACACAAAGAAGTTTCATGACAGTATGATTTATAATACAAAAAAATTACAAACAACATAAACTTTCCCCAGAGAGGGGGAAAGTAAGTAAATTATAGCAGAACCGTACAGGGAAACGTTGTGCAGTCATAATGTATAATGGGTGCAAACAGTTTTAATGACATAACTACATGCTTATAAAGTGATAAATAGGATATAAAAATGTACGATGTGATCTCAACTATGTAAATATATAACTACCTATAATTACACACATACTATATTTAGAAACCATGGAAGAATTATGCAAGATTCAATAGCTATTATCCCTGGTCCTTGTTGTCTATTTTCTATTTTTATAGTTCTCGTTTTTCTAAATGGACAGCTATTACATTTTTTATTAAACTTATTTTGAAATAGTTGAATTATTAGAAGAAAAAGTTATTTAAAAATATGGTGAGTTGAGCTGTAGCCATTAATAGGCTGCATTAAACCCACTTATAATTGTATCAAGAATAATGCCAATATAAATGTAACACTGCTATAGTTTAATTAATTGTATCCAGTGACCAGCAAAGAGAGTACTTTTAACAACACAGGTGTCCACTTGGGGAAAAAATGCACACCGTGAGAGCTGAGTTTCAGTTTTATCTGAGGACTTACTAAGGACTGTGGTCCAGGAGACATTCTCTCAAGTAGCTCTGAGAAACTGCCTCTAAGAGGCAGAGGCAGAAGCCAGTATACATGCGACTTTGGTGAAAGGGTACATGCACTCAAGCATACATCTCGCTAGAAGGTTCTGCAAGTCACAAAGAACATGATTTCAGTTAACAACTTTAAGTGCTTGTCTAAGTATGGGAAGATGCAGGAATACAGCTTATAAAAAATTTCTCCTGAAATATTTCTAATTATCTAAGGGCCAACGGGTCCAAAATATTGCCTGTTCTCCCGGCACCCAGAGTGCCTCATGCGGATCTTTGCCCTGAATTCCTTCCAGGGTGTCGTGGAGGTCAGCAACCGCAGTGGCTGATGACGCGATCCTTGTAGGATGGGATGGTGGGCAATAGTCTTTGTTTTCCACAGATGAAATGTTTGGCATATAAAAAACTTCTTTGCCTTTCCAAATTTCCTTCCCTAGCTATAAATTAACTGTCAGAAGCACAATGCCAATCTCTCAGTGCTTTCTCCCCCCAGGATATTCAGATTGCCTAGGAAATTGATAATACTGGCTCTTATACCAAATAAATGTTTCTCAATGACACCCACTGATAAGTCTTTAACACATGTTAAAGCTAAAATGTTATACTGTCTTTTAGTGAGAAAAAAATAAATCTTATTTCTAAGGAAACTAGTCACTAAAACTTAGTCCAAACTAAGCTAATACCTATGCTACACGCATAGCTCGTTGTATGGGGTGGCCAGAGGGTCTCAGAAAAGTACAGCAGCATGGCTATCACCCTGGAGGTCATTAGCCCCAGCCTGGGCATCTGAGGACGGGCCTGGAACAACGTTCCCAAGTGACGGGCCCACTCTGGCACACGGCCTTTAGAAAGTGTCCTCTCCTGACACTTTAACATGGGTTTCTACCCTCATTAACATAAACTCAGGTGTAGTAGAAAAATGCTTGTTCTATGAGTAACAACAGACACCCATCTTCAGGAACCGAGAACAAAACTGAATATTATAACAAAAGGACGCCCCTATGGGAAGGGTTTTAAGAGCTACGTGCTAGGAACCATGGAAGAAGACCACATGTGTATTTCTTACAACAAGTCCCGTTATCACACCTGCAGTCGTGATGCCACCCCCATCCTCATCACTACTCTCCTCACGCTTGTGTGAATTTAATACCATTCCAGCAACGTCCCCAGCATTCAAGGAATGCACAAGAGGTGCTACATTGTTAAATTCAGCATTTATTCAACTTATTCACTTCGCAGGCTGATCAGCTTCCGGTAGAAGAAGAGAAAGGTGGACAATCTCTTCATTAGTGACATGAAATCCTTCAGTGTCTTCTCGTGGGTTCACAGTCAAACCTCACTGTGGTCCCAAGTCAATGCCAGGCATTTTTTAGTGTTGATTTATCAGCCTCATTTCCAGCATTAGCAGCTGCAGGAATAGCATTTTCAAGGCTGAGTTCTTTCAGATCTCAGAATTTGAGTAATCTGTTAACTACAGCACACAGTCTTACTCTACTGTGTAATGACTATACTTGTTCTTTGGGGACATAAAATTCCTTGGTCACCAGGCTCCATTACAGACGTCACGCTGCTCAGTAGGCAAATGTCAAAAATACTACTTTTCACAAGAAGTTGAAAAGTAAGGCTGTAAGCAACTTTTGGCAGGAAAGAGCTCTCTGCGGGGGGGGGGGGGGGGGGGCCTTTTGTCTTGTTGCTAAGCTTAAACCAGGTGCCCCCATGCTCTACTCATCTCCAGCCCTAGCACACCTTTCAAATCTTTGGACCACACAATACCTTGCCTACCCTGTTGGTTCTTTCCATAGATCAGAAAAATAGAAATGAAGATTAATTAATTCACAGATGATCAGATCTCTTCCTTAGCTTCCCCTTCAGTAATCTCGCAAACAAAACCAAGTGAACGGGGCTTCCTAGGTGGCGCAGTGGTTGAGAATCCACCTGCCAATGCAGAGGACATGGGATCCCTGCTCCAGGAAGATCCCACATGTCGTGGAGCAACTAAGCCCGTGCGCCACAACTATTGAGCCTGCACTTTAGAGCCCGTGAGCCACAACTATTTGAGCCCACGTGCTGCAACTACTGAAGCCCACGCACCTAGAGCCTGTGCTCCACAACAAGAGAAGCCACGGCAGTGAGGAGCCCATGCACCACAAGGAAAAGTAGCCCCCACTCACCGCAACTAAGAAGAAAGCCCGCGCACAGTAAAAAAGACCCAACACAGCCAATAAAACAAGTTAATTAATTCATTAAAAACAAAAAATAAAACCAAGTGAACAAGACAGCATCTAAAGAAAAATCACAAGAAGTCAATAAGCCTGCACACAGTGGGGGACTGCGATGACTCTGACCCCCCCCATCTCTATGATTAACTGAGATTACTTCCCTTTTTCCCTTTAAAAACTTTCATGGCCAAGCAGAATGTTTATTCGGAGATGACTCTGGGGAGATACAACCACCTTTCCCGCCTCCTCTTGGCCTCCTTCCCAGGACACACACCATGTTTCAATTCTCAGGCATCTACCTGTGAGGGAGTGATCTTAGGATTTTGGGTCCTTCCATAAATAGCATTTTCCTTAATTCTACTATATCAATATTGGCATGTTAACATGCTGTTTTGGAATTTTAATGACACAGCAAAACAGTAATTGGGCTCAAAGTGTTTTCACCTCTCCTATCTCATAGGTGACATTAATCAGAAGGGGAATGTAATTTAACGTGGTGGAGAAATAAAATAAATCATGCTATGTTCGTAGAAGCCAGCTCTGAATTCAGGAAAATCTATATCAAAACATTTATACATTTCAGAGAAACAAAGACGATTAGGCTACAGAATGTTTATATAACCTGAACCAAAGGAGTGAAAGAAGCCAAGAAGGCAGTTGAAACTTGGTCATATAGGGCAAAGGTCTTACCAGCGCAGGCCTGGTGCTGGTGGCCCAGCCACAGTTCTGTCCTCGGGGGAGCTGCACCCTGAGGGAAAAGGCCACCTGCTGATGAAGCTCATCCTCAGAGGCCAGGCCGCACGTTATCCGGATAGCTCTAGGGGCTTATTCTGGGAGGGGTTTTGTGCGATACACAATGAATAAGACCACGAACATCCAGCCTGGATGTGCAGAAGATCAGGAGATGTTGTTTCTACACATTTTGGAATGAACTGGGCACCAGGAAAACGTATCTCCTTCTGGCTTGGTTGAAGCCAACATAAACAACCTAGATGTTTAAAATAGAAATAGTCACACTTTTCATGCCAAATGAACCCAGTGGTGACTATCCGTGGACATACACATCTCTCCCACTAGAAAATAGCCAACATAGGGTCAAATGGACACTACGTTTTGAAATCATTAACTCGCAGTAACATGAAATGCCTATGGGAACGTTTTCACACACAGTTGTACTAAGAGCGCCCCATACTCTCCTCGAGTTCCGTCCACGTAGACACAATTATCATTTTTCCCAGCATCTGGTGTGCCGAATCCCTAGCTATTCCTGAGGACACAACCTTGCTTTTCTACTTCAGGTACTTTAACACTGAAGACAATGACGTATGTAAACTCCTTCTTCTAAAGATTTACCACCACGAGGTGCTTTTCTGGTGGATTCTGGAGCATGTAAGTGACAAAAGGGAAGCCCACAAGACCAAAAGCCGTAGCTCCAGCACGCAGGAGGGTCTCCAGCTCAGACACACCAGCAGCCCTTTACCATCCACAAAGGCTCTTACCTCTCACAAATAAATGAACGCAATTCTTCCTTCAAATGACTATGTATCCACCACTGGCTTCAGCAACCTATTTAAGGTGTGGCTTAAAGCCACCAGCAAGAAATTGGCACTGGACTTGGCTGCCTGGGGCATACGACTTCCACGGCTTGGCAGAGGCCCAGCTGCTGCATAAACGAGCACGCCACTTGTCAAAACAATTACACAAGAACTCGGCAGCTCTGCTCAGAGGGCAGGCCCGATGAGAGGCAGTGCCAGGGCCAGCAGATCAGAGAGCCCGAGAAACCCCTTGACACCGCAGCCTTCTTTTGCAACAGGCACCTTTTGTGTAGATAATGTCTTTTATTAAAATTAAGTCTAAGGGGGAAAAGAAGCAGCAAGGAAAGCAATTCTAAACACAACTGTTACTTGAATACACAAGGCCATGTTCCCATTCAGAAGAGATGTCTTTTCATCAACATAATTCAATGGAGAAATGACTAGCAGTACCATTCTTTGCTCATAAATGCCGTGTGTTCAAGAATGAGAAAGTGGAAAGTGTTCTGTCATGCTGGAAACTTCTTAATTATTCAAGAATACAAGAGTACTCAAGAGAAAAGTAGCTTGTGATGGACACAGAAACAAATGGAAAAACACAACTTTTTACAGGTTTTTTAAAAACACAAATCACTGTACTCAGTTCCAAGAGAAATCAGTTTTGCTGTCGTAAGTCAAAAGGTTAAAATCTGTAATTAAGCAAATGCATGAGGGAATGGCTGCAGACTAAAGACCCTGCAAAATTAATGTGAAGCCTGGTTAATAAGCATCTACAGATGTCACCATATTTGGAATTCTAGTTAGACTCCCAGCCACTCTTTCACGAATTTTCACTTTAAGAAAAATATCATCAGTTAAAATTAAGCTCATGTTACTAATATCTGTTAGTATGAATGAACACTTTCCGAAATATGCAGGGAAAAAACTCCTCTCAGTGTACATAGAAAATAAAACACACACACACACACGATGAAATAAATATACCAAACTTATCCTTTTCTTTCCTAAATAAATTTATTTATTTATTTATTCATTGGCTGCGTTGGGTCTTGGTTGCTGCACACGGGCTTTCTCTAGTTGCAGAGAGAGGGGCTACTCTTCGTTGTGGTGCGCAGGCTTCTCAGCGCAGTGGCTTCTCTTGTTGCGGAGCACAGGCCCCAGGCTCACAGGCTCCAGTAGTTGAGAGCATGGGCTCATCATTAGTTGCGGCTCACAGGCTCTAGAGCGCAGGCTCAGCAGTTGTGGCACATGGGCTTAGTTGCTCCGCGGCATGTGGGATCTTCCCAGACCAGGGCTTGAACCCGTGTCCCCTGCATTGGCAGGCGGATTCTTAACCACTGCACCACCAGGAAAGTCCCCCAAACTCATCCTTAATGATCTTTAGCATCTCATCAAAGACAAGTGAAACATCAAAACTGCTAGTTAATCTCAACTTAGGTCAGCCTACCAGTCATCATTTATTTTTGTCTTTAATGAAAGGTATTTATGGTAGTGCCACATATTACACACTTGGAGAATGACAGCATAGTCAATTATCCACTAAATTCAGCATTTACAACAACGTGTAATAACCCGACTAATGTACATGTACAGAACAGTCTTAAGATAAAAACTGCTCAGCTGATGAAAAGTGTTCACCTAGAAATAACTAGCAAGCCGAACGGCGATGGCAAGTGAAATTAAAACTTGTTTGAAATCAACTCACTAAACTGCATATTAAAAACCATTTTAGATAATTAGAAATATTAGTGTTACATAGAAGACACAGCCTCCAGGTTAAAAACTCTTCTCTCCTAAATATTCTAAATAAACTGATTTTATCTAAGATCCTCCAAATAAAGTCGCTGCATATAAAATCCTGTAGTCTTGGCTACCGTGGAGGAAAAAGTCACTTGAGCACACAGAGGCTTCGCCAGCCCTTAGCGCCATAATTATTTGTTGTTTTTGTATGTATTTATTTTTTCATATTTTACTGACGTGTAGTTGACAGCTCCATAATTAAGAAACACTAACAGCCTGAAACATTTCTCTACCTACAAATGCAGACGTAACATCACCTCCTCTCTGAAGCCTTTTCTTTATTCTTATTTCTTTCATCTAATCCTCCTGACAACACAGACAGAAACTAATCTGCCCAGTGTTGTGCCTGCTGACGGATGGCGGCGTCGGGGTTCGAGCCCAGGCCGCCCTGCCACTTGCACTGCTTCTCCGACCCGGGTAAATACCAGCCAACTTAGCTTTCTTCAACAGATACAGTCCTGAGAAATTCCTTGTGAGATTTCTTTTCAAACCGAAACACATCTTCCTGCTGACACGATGCGTAATTCCAGAGATACTTTATCTCTAGGAAACCAAGTCTTACCCTTTATACTCTGCTCAGACAGAACTGACCCAGCTCTTCTTTCTTCCCGACAAGCACATAAAACACGACCGCACCCACCAAGCAGGATGCTGCCCCATCTGTTAGGTCTGAAGCAACTGGAGGATGGAGACAATGTTACTGTCCTTAAAAAGAATGTGTTCCCAAGTCAAAGGAGTAAGCCCCACTGGGAATGTCCATGCTGCATATTTCCATACCACTGTTTCACTGAGAAAAGACACTTTTCCTTAACTCACACTGACATTTCGACTGCCCCGTCCTCTCCCCACAGCAGACCTAAGGATAAAAACCAAAGCTGAGGTTCACTAGGCAAGTTGTTCACAAGGATGGAAAGCAAACAACACTCCTTAATTCTTAACTCAGAGAAGGCTGCGTGCACCTGCTAAATCCTACTCCAAACACAGTGGCGAGATGGCGGAAGAGCGAGATTCCGCCCCAACCGGGCCTGATGATGCTGTGCGCCCTGCTCAAATCACCTGCAAAAAACATAGTTCCGCATTTTTCTATAAATGTGTAAGTTTTAAGGATTAGCTGGTTCATGAAAGCGTTTAATTCAAATTGCAAAATATCTGGGTCATGAAAACAATTAAAATAAAACTAGGTCACTTCTCATTATTCGCAGTCCTGATTCAGAACGTCTCTGAGGACACTGAACTGTGGACACTGAGCCACTGCTCCTCAGGGAAATACAGGGTTAGTGTCCTGAGCCTCTGCTCACATTTTTGTCAGCTAATCCATACATAACCTTGGTTTATGTGTCTTTCTGTTTAAAGACATCTTATGTAATATACACGGCTGATTCATTAACACTGAACCCACAGCCAACAGCACCGTGGCTCAAACCTGAAGGAAGCTCATCTCACACACACACTTCCCCCCTGAGGCACATCACAGCCTTCTTGCTCGCAGGGACACTAGACTGCATTTCAGCACTATACCTGGGGGTCATTTAAACAGCAAAATCACCCACAAAAAGCACAAAAATTCAAAGCACATGGCACTAAGTAGATGGCGAAAAAGATGAAAGGAGAAGACAGACCATCTCCTTGTCCAGCTTCAGCTGGGAACACGCGAGTAGGAGGTTCAGATCTGTGACGCTCTGCACATGTCCTCAAATGACCATGAAAGGCCCCCAGCAGTACTGATTTTGAGTTTATAAATAAATTTTAGCAACTAGGCAAATTCACAAACACAAAATCAGTAAATAATAAAGATCACATGTATGTCAAGAAATTACTGACAGTAGATGCCTCCAAGGAAGAGAACTGGGTGGCTGGGAGACAGTGGTAGGAGAGAAACTTTTTTTTATTATACAGCATTACATACCTTTTGAATTTTGTTGTGTGTGTGACAGAATTTTATGACCTATGCACAGAGGAAAGAGCATTGAGTATATTAGTAACCTAAAAAAAAGTAAAACTAAGCTTTGAGTTCCAACAGCAAAAAGACAACCAAATACAATTAAGAATAAGAAAGAATGAAAGTATGAACAAATGCATTCAAAAATGGAAAAATTACAAATATTTGGAGTTTTTCTGCACTGAAGAAACTGAGAGCAAACACTCATAGGAGGGACCAGCACAGACAATGTTATGCATTTGAAGGTGAAAAAATCCCATGACCTTAGGTTTTCACCAAAAGCAGGGGGCTACCAGGAGAATGATACAACATGAAGATACTTTGTATAATAATTACGTAGTAAGCAATGAGCTTCACACCTAAGTTAATTTTCACAGTTTTGTTTGCACTTACGGTTTTACACAACACTTAAGATGATTTTATGTAGGACAGTGGTTCTCAAAGTGTGGTCCCAGGACCAGCTACATCAACATCAACATCGACAGAGAAGCTGTTATAAACAGACTCTCTGGCCCCGCCCCACCCCAGGAAATAGGGACTTGGGGCAGGGCCAGTAGGCTTCAGGGGGATTCTGAGGCCAGGAAAAGCTGGAGAACCACTGGTACAGAAATACTGTGAAATGTTACTGTAGTATTTAACAGAAGCTATAAAAAAATTTAAACTTCTCTCAGTGACAATGGTCATCTTTTGGAGAGACTATTGCTATTCTGTGCCATCATAGAGATATTTGTTGTTTTTAAATTATTTTGCCTCTTCCTTGGATTTCCTTTAGCCAGCAGACCCTCCAGCACTGTAAGAGTAGGACTCAAAGCTCTCTAGCCTCTGTGAGCTTGAAGCTTCCACTCTGTTGTAAGCTACTCAGCTGCTTAGAACTGAATACCAAGTATGAATAACACTGGTGCAGACCTAGGGAATAAAGTGCCTGGTTTCAATGCAGAAGGATGGAAAAGGCCATTTCTTATTCCCAGACCTGGCTGTACCCCAGAAGGAGGGCATGGGTAGAAAATTACTCTCTGGCTACCATGGAGATGTTAACTTACTGAGATGTGGAAAACATCCTACCACTCAGACTAGAATATATGTCTGTTACTCTTGTTACAAGAATTCACTTAAAAGAAATACAGAGCTGCAAAGAGGAGGCGCTCGAGCCTGGCTCCCTGCTCCCTGGCCTCCACATCCCCTACAGAGGCTCCAACAGTGGAAAGGATGGCACCCTCTGTGGCCAGTTAGGAAAGCATTTACATATTTCGAAAAAACTTTAAAATTTGAAGTCAGAGGGAGCTTGAGAGAAGCTAGCCCAACCACGGGCATTTGACAGATGGGACAATGAGGCCCAGAGACGCCCCCTCCACAGGGGCCAGGCCCCCTCCTCCTCCACGGGTCAGCCAGTGCTCCTCAAGATCCCACCTGCGTCTTCCTTCACACTAAGAACGCATCAGCGTGGTGGCCAGCAAGTGCCTGAGCAAAGTGGGCATTACATACTTTATTATTTTTTTTTTAGATTTTAAAGATCAACGTTAATCTGCTGAAAGAGGGGCTTCCTCCCAGAAATCAAAGTTACCTTCAAAGAACATCCTGGCAGTTGATGACCTATCTTATAAATGGAAAAAACCAAAAGCTATTTTCAAATTTTTATTGCCAGAGATTTAGTCTGTTAGACATGGTGTCCTTGGCTTTTTATAGAGATTGTGAAAGCATACTGCCTCTAAATGACTGAATAGGGCAGAACAAAAACGGTGAGAATTCCCACTTGGAAA
Organism: Hippopotamus amphibius kiboko; assembly: GCF_030028045.1. NCBI lineage: Eukaryota > Metazoa > Chordata > Mammalia > Artiodactyla > Hippopotamidae > Hippopotamus > Hippopotamus amphibius. The sequence continues at coordinate 3,511,940 of NC_080196.1, read as the reverse complement.
CAGCCTAAGGACCCAACTCTAAAGGGCTTGTAAAATAAAATACTTTACAGTTAAATTAACTTAAAAAGGAGGGGGCAGTGCTAGTGTTATGGGACTGAGCCCTTAACCTGTGGGATCTGGCATTATCTCCGGGTACCCAGTGGCAGAATTGAGTTAAACTGTAGGACACGCAACTGGTGTCTGAGAACTGCTTACTGGTATGGAGAAAACCACACATTTGGGGACCAGAAGTGTCAGAAGTGTTCTCTGAGAAGGTAAAGGAGACATACAGGATAAAGAAACATGCAGACAGGATGAACTGGGTTTTCCCCTACATCAGAAGGAAGGAAAAAACTGAGAGTCTTTGCTTTGCACCACGGTGCGGATGTGCAACAGGCTGCTAGACCATGGACGCACCCTTCAGAGGACGGACATTAGTGCACAGATTCTTACGTGAGGATGTATTTCCACTGCTCCAGGGTAAATAGCCCAAGAATGCAACAGCTAGGTCACATGGTACCTACACACTTAGCGTCATAAGGAACTGCCAGTCGGTTCCCCAGAGTTGCTGTATGAGGGATCTAGTTTCTCCATACCCTCACCAGCACTTGGGGTTGTCACCATTTTTCATTTTAGCCATTTTGATAGGTATGTAGTGATACCTCATTGTGGTTTATATTTTCATTTCCCCAATGGGTAATGACGGTGAACATCTTTTCGTGCGCTTACTTACCATGTGTAGATCTTCTTAGTGAAATGTCCATTCATGGTATTTTCCCTTTTCTAATTGCACTGGTTTTTTTTTGTTTCTTTGTCTCACTGTTGAATTTAGAAAATGCTGTATATTTTAGATACTGTTCCTTTTTCAAATATGTAGTTTGCAAATATTTTCTCCTGGTCTTGAAACTTACCTTTTCATCCTCATAACAGAGTCTTTAGCAGAGTAAAAGTCTGTATTTGAAGGTCCAACTTAACAGTTTTTTTCTCTTATGAATCATGCTTTGGGTGGCAAGTCTAAGAACCATTTGCCAACCCCTAGATCCTAAAAATTTTCCCCTATGTTTTTTTCTAAAAGATTTATAGTTTTACATTTAAGTCCATGATTCATCTTGAGTTAATTTTTATACAAGGTGTGAGAGTTGAGCCAACGTTTATCGTTTTACCAATGGATGTTCAATTGTTCCCACACCATTGATTGAAAAGCCTATCCTTCCTCCATTTTTGCTTTTTTTGGATTCTCTATTTTGTGTCTGTCCCTCCACCAATACTATTCTGCCTCAGTTTACTGCAGCTCTTGTAGGCTTTCATAACAACCATTCCACTGACTTTATTCCTTCTCAAAATTATTTAACTATTCTAGGACCTGTGCCTTTCCATATAAATTTTAGAAGCAGCTTGTGTATAAAAAAGCATGATGGTCCTAAAGAGTACCACAGGGAAAGGGAAAGAGTCAGTTTACAGTGCAGAAGACTGACACATACTTCTGCAGCCAGGCGACCAGATCAACAGCCCTCGTGACAAGTTGTGTTGACAGTAGGCACCCATGATATGACGCAGGAGAGTGGCCCTTCCCCTCTGTGGGTGTCATCTCAAAACACACATCACAGTAGCCTAATCGTGAGAAAAACCTCACACAGATCTCAAATCCCAGGTGAGAGATACTCTACAAAATACCTGACAGGTACTCCTGGAAACTGTCGAAGTCTCACAGTCAAGGAAAGCCTAACACACTCTCCAGCTCAAGACAGAAATGACTACATGTCAGGTGGGCTCCTGGATGGGATTCCAGAGCAGAGAAAGTACATCATGCAGAAACAAGGAAGCCTAGATAAGCATGGACTTCGGGTAATAACAGTGTATCAATATTGACTCATTAATCTTAACAAAGGCACCAGACCAAGGTAAGACGTTAACAGCAGGAGAAACAAGTAAGATGTGTGCAGACTCTTTGCATTATCTTCCCAATTTTTTTATGAGCCTAAAACTGTTCTAAAATAAAAACTTGTATGTATATTTCTAAAATGACAGTGCTCAAGGACTGAAATTTAATAAGGCTGATAATTTTTAGTGCTTTATCAGGACAACTTTAAGTGGGAAAAAAAAAAAAACCTTGGCTGGCATTTTCATAGCAATTGCACTGAACAATTTAGGGAGAACTGACATCCTCATTATGTCAAGTCTTCCAACCTGTGAGCACATCTCCTTCCCTTTGTTTAGGTCTCTGATTTCTTTCATTAACATTTTATAATCTTCAGCATACAGCTCCTATACATGTTTTGTTAAATATAGTCCTATTTCCTGAGAGTGACTAATTAGTTTTGTGTCTGTACTTTTGGTTCCCACACGTCTGTTGCCAGTATACAGAAATGTGATGGATTTTTATTTGTTGATATTATATCCTGAGACCTTGCAGAACTCACTTATTAGTTTTAGGAGAGTTGCTTTGTTTTGTTTTTCATACATTCTTTGGGATTTTGTGGACAGATAATCATATCACCTGCAAATAGCAATAGTTTTCTTTCTTCCTTTCCAATATGAACGGCTTTGGTTTCCTGTTCTTGCCTCATTAAAGCTGCTAGAAATTCCAAGACAACGTTGAACAAGAGTGTGGAGAGCAGATATCCCAGCCCTGTTCCCAGCCTTAAGGAGGAAGCGTCCCGTCTCTGAACATTAGATAGGCTGTTAACTGGAGGATTTTTATAGATGCCCCTCATCAAGTTGAAGAAGTTCTCCTCTAACCCTAGTTTGCTGAGAGGTTTATCCGGAATGAGTACTGGATTCTGTGGAATAATTTTTCCACATCAATTGACAGGATCACATGACTGTACTTAGCCGGTGGATATGGTGGATCACAACGCCTGGTTTTCAAATGCTGACTTACGGTGAGTTTTATAAGACAGACAGGTCTTCACTAGACTTGAGTGTAAGAGCATTTGTGTTCATTTGCTTCCTGTCTCTTTATCCTCACTAGACTACCAGCTCCACGGTGACACGGATTATTTATATTTTGTTCAATACTATATTCCCAACAGTGGGCCTAGCACCTAGTGAACATGCAGTGAACATCTGTGGAAGGGGGTAAAGAAAGAACAGAAGGTACACGCGTACAGCCGTGAGTTATACACACACTGCTCAGCCCGGGAAACAGAAGCAGATGATGTGAGGAGGGGCCAAGAGGCAAAGAGTACAGACGGACACTAATTCAAGCCACAGCAGAAGGCTGCTGACCAAAACGTGAAGCTTTCAGAAGAAAACACATGAGAATACCTTTATAACTTGGAGTGGACACAGGTTTCTTAAAACCTAGCAATAATCACGAAAGATACGCAGATGACTATAAAGCACACGTAAAAGTGCTTGACATCAGTCAGCAAGGAAGTGCAAATCAAACTCAGTAAAATACTACTACTATTATTATTATATTGTTATTATTATTATATTATTATTATACCAGTAGAATAACTAAAATTAGAAAGATTGACAACACCAAGTGATGGCAAAGACATGGAACAACCCTAACTCGCGTCCTTTTGTTAGTGAGAGTGTAAAATGATACAACCACTTCAGAAAAAAGCCTGGCAATGTTTTATAAAACTAAAAATACAGCTACCCTAGGATCCAATGATTCGGACCCTAGGTATTTAACCAAGAGAAAATGTCTGCAGAAAGATCTGTATGAAAACATTCATTGTAACTTTATTCATAGCAGCCCCCAAACAAAGAGCCCAGATGTTCCTCAACAGGAGGACGGAGAAATGAACAGTGGTATATCCATGCAAGGGACACCCTCACTCTCACTTGCACACATACACACACACACACACACACACACACACCCCTCCTAGACACACAACAACATGGGTGCGTCTCAGATACATGATGATGCGTGAAAGGAACCAGTCACAAAAGAGAATATCCCGAATGGTTCCCTTTATGTAAAGTAACATAACAGATAAAACCAGCCTACAGCAGAAAAAATTCAAAACAGCGCCTTCCTCTGGAGGGTGGAGGTGGAGATTAATCTTCAAAAGAGGCATGAGGAAGATTTTGGGGGCATTCATAGTGTTTTCTATCTTGATGGGGGGTTGAATTACATAGGTGTATACATACATCTGTCAGAACTCAATGAATGAATGGTATACTTCAGACTTGTGCATTTCACTATATGTAAATTTTAGCTTAAAAAAGGAACTCTGTTAATTATATGCATTGAAGGAACATGTGCAACTTTCAAATCTATCACAAAAAAAGATGTGTTGTTGGATGGACAGACGGACAGACAGACGGGAATGTGGCAAAGTGAGTGTTATTAACAGGTTAACTGTAAGAATACAGGTGATGGTTATTCAGCGATTTATTGTAAAACTTTTTCCAATTGTACTGTAAGCTTGAAATTTTTCAAAATGAAATGAAAAAATGAGAAAAAGGTAACAATGGGATGATATCAAGAATACAATGGTGCACTCAAGTGTCTGGGTCTAGTTTTCAAATCCTATGGCTCTATGGAAGAGGCTTGGGGGTGAAAATTCAGGAAAGCGGGGCACAGGCCCTAATGACACAACAGCATCTACTTTTATATATTTTATAAACTGGCATCTTGTGCAAAATAGTTTTAAAGACTCCAATGATGCAAAGAAACACACACAGACACACGAACAGAAAATCACGCCGGGGGTGGTGATGAGTGTCACCCACACAAGCACCACGAGTCTGAGTGAGTAACAAAGTACCGTTATCTTTCTCAGGAAGGGCGAAGACGTGCGGAGTGCTGCCTCCTCTGTACACTCACAGACGTGAACACTGGGAAGCACACTGAAGATGGGCTGGTTTAATATCTTCACTCTCTGGATGAGAAGCCTCATCCAGTTAGGGGAGGTTTCCAGGTGACAGGTCATCGCAGGGGACAGGTCGTTGCTGGAGCCAGTGGGAGGCAGACTGGGCCCAGGGGCCGCCAGTCCGCAGCTCGCTCTTCCACATGGCCACGTCCTGCCACAATCTCAGCACCCTGGAGAGTCTTTAATGAGATTTCCTAGTTATTCTGGTGACAAGGTATTTGAAAAATAAGGTCTGTACTTCATATGACAAAATGCTTCAGAAACAGAAGCCCATTTTCTTCATAGCTGCCTGTGAAGGATGATAGGCCTATTTTCTGATTTTGACATTTATTTGAAATTCAGATTCTATTGTAAAACCTAATAACGAGCTGTGGAGATAATTAATATAAATGTGAAAATCTCAGGGTGAAGTGGGAGAACAGAGGAAAAGGAACATTCTTAAAGTTCAAGCCACTTTCCTGTGCCACTTTACAGCATCTAATTGTCCGCTCTTCTCAAACACAAAATCCAGACACGACGCTGAAACTCCTCTCCTCTGTGACTCTCCATCACTGATTCTGAACAAAGAGCACGTGGACCTCATCTACACCTGCGTGTCTGAGCAGCTATGGGCAAACTGCTACTGAAAGGAGCCCAGGCGTTGACCTTTCGGTGTACAGGAGTCAAGATGCCTCCCTTATTTAATTTACCTGAGTGGAGGTGCCGCCCCTGGCAGACATACTCCCGTCGACTAGCAGTTTTACAGTCTCCACAGTCCTGGGTCTTTCTGATGTGTTTCAGATATCAAAATAGCAGCTTGCCTTAAAGATTTTTCACCTTTTCAGCTGATCAAAGAAAAACATCTCTAAAAGCTGCTTATTGTTTTACTAACACCTCCTGCAAAAGGTCTGGTGGGAGAACAGATGAATACTAAAAAGAATCATCACAATGACATTATTATGACTATTACTTCTTGAGTCACTAACTGCGCACTTCACAGACATCGCCTCATCTAGTCATCAGCACAGTTCAGGATGGGCATTTTGTAGAAAAGGTCCTGATGACCTGGAGCATGGACAGACTTCTTCCGTTGTCTGCGCTGCTTCCGGCGGGTTGAGCAGAGGTTACTGTTTGGTGCACCACGTCCTTTAACACAGACGGAGGCCAGGGGAGGCCACCTGAGCTCTCACTCTAAACACACCGCTGCCTCCTCTATCACCACTCCACCGCCAGCACCAGCGCTTCAGCCCAGCAGACAGGGAGGCACAGTGCATTCCAGAGGACACCAAGGGCTACTGGAGACACGAGGGGAGGCCAGGCACCACCCCGAACAGAGGAGGAGGTTTGTCATCCACCTCGGGGCCGGCGCCGTCTCCCGTGCCCTTTCCTGCCCGGATCTCCTGTGCCCGCCCCCGGTGGCGAGGAAATGAGGAGGGGAGAAGAGGCGGCGGCCTCTCGGAATCACGACTGCAGACGTAGATAAACTGAAACGCAGTGGCTTCTGTGACACTGGGGGAACTCAACTCCTGGTGTCCACTCGGGGGACCAGGTGCCAGGAAACAAGCAGCGTGACCTCTGCAGAGGAGGCGGGGAGGATAGAGCGGGCGGGCTGCTCACAGCAAAGCGGGCACGCCCACCCTCCGCCATCGTCATGCTCAAGGGCCACTCCAACATTTTCCTCTATTTGAGCTAATCACAATCTCTTGGTTTTTTTGTTTTTTGTTCATTTGTTTTTGGATGCACTTAAGAGTGCTTTTTTTCAATTTTATCGAAGTATAGTTGATCAATTTCTTGTTTTTTAAAAGGACTGGGGAGGTGAGTTTCCTTTTGAGACTCTTAAAAGTCTGAAGAGGAGAGGGATGAGAATCCGTAGGGCAGAAAATGAAGCTCCCCAGCCCCTGGGATAACCCCAGACAAGGTCCACGCCCAACACCCCGCCCAAGACCTCGCTCCCTCCCTAGGCAGGAGCCTGCCTCCCTCTGCACGCTGACACCCTCGGCACCTGCAGGCACTCATGGTCAGCATACCTGTCATCTTCCTAGGTGGTTCTTTTCCCCTTTAATTTCTATTTCCCTAATTGATCCTCATTGTTTTTATGTCTTACCATAAATTCATATCCTTATTGTAAGCTACCTTCAATTACTTGAGTTAAGAGAAAGGCAGAACATAAACAATAATAATTACCAGTCTCTGATCTGCACTGGGCTGGAAAAAAAGGGGATAAATAAAACAAACTTAGTTTTTTAAATTTTTTCTTTTATTATATCTATGTAAGAATACTCAGTTTCTGTGTAAGGATCTAAATGGCCCGAGCAGAATCACAGTATCACACTGGAAAGAACCTTACAGATCATCAAAACCAGCTTGGTCACCTTGTAAAAGGGAAAACTGAGACCCAGAAAAGATTCAGTTTAACAGAGATCACGACGCACCTGACAGGCACTCAAGAGCAGCTGATGGCCGCACACATCCCACCACTTCATCCCAGGAAAGCACAGCAGTCAACAGCTCCACATGGCCGAGCAACATTTATTAGTGCAATTATTTACGTACTGTGTCATATTTACTAATATTAGTTTCTAAAAGTGAGTGGAAATGGAAAAGTACAAGTGCTGATAATGCAACTGAGACAAAGATGGACATAATAAGTGTATAAAAGTGGTGTCTTACGGTCAACTGGACAGTTACAGGACATAAGCTGATTAACTCAGTGTGCAAAGGTAACAGGGAAAAAAGTAAAGAATCCCACATACCAAGACCACAACATCCAAAGACTGTCCCGGCAATGAGGGGAAGTGATAGAAAACCTAAAGAAGATCACAAAAACATGACATGAAAACTGGCATCAGAAGAACATTCCAGTTCCTCAGACATAGAGAGGGAAATCACCGTCTGTTCACTGGGTATACAAACAGCTTACTACAGAAGCATTTATCAAGAGGGGGTGGCCAGTTCCTTTAAAAATAAAAACAGATAAGACAGCTTCAAAATCTCCATCACTAGTTTGTGCTCTACCCCTTTCAAAACCAGCACTGATCACTCCTTACTTCCAACAGTACTAACAATCTAGTCTACTGATTACAGACAGCACTATTACCAACAGACACAAAATTTGAGCTACAAAATTACCAATATGTCTATTAAAACAATTATCCATGAAACTTAGATTTTAGTTTACAACCACTGAAATCATTATTTTTAACTGAATTTCGCTTTCCCAGCATCACCAAGCTTTCACCTACAAAAATAAAAAGAATATAGAGTAATCTATTTAAAAATCTGCTTTAAATAAGTTTTCAAGGCTTCTATTTTAACAAGTTTTCTCTAAAGTTGTACTTGTTCTACCAAAACTAGGAACAGATTCAAAACAAGGAAATGTGTTGATTTCCAAAAACCTTTCCACACAATAAAAGGTAACCTGCGGTCTCTGGGTAACTTACAAAATCACTTCTAACAGAGAACAGGTACTGTGCAAGCGACCGTTTTAAAAACTTTGGGGACATTGGCCCATGTAAGAATGTAAGACAGGAAGTAGCGAGCATGACTGCTACAAGGAAGAAATCACAGCATTACTGGCTACAGCACAACCACCTCTCTAGGAAGCTTGAGTGAGTCGACTGATAACTATTAGAACGGAACACAGTTTGGTGAAGGGAATGAATTATAGCGTTTTCGATCCCAACAATAACCAACAGGAAATAAAGCTATCTGGAAAAAACACCTTCTATACAAATGTACCGAGGGGGCTGTTTGAAGCAAGTTGCCGGAGTTAACTAAGAACCATGAAAGAGCAGCAGAATAAACAGAGGTGCCTTGTACGAGTGGAAGACTGAATAGTGTAAAATGCCAGCTCTACCCGAATTATTTTAATGTAACCAATGGAAATTTCTACACGGGGAGGCGGATGGTTAGGAGAAAGACTTTAAAAATAATCCCCATGGTCTTTTGAAACATTACACAAGTGACAGAAACTAGGAATTTTTGGAAAATAAGAAGAGAAAAACAGTAATGAAAACTGGCACAAAAACTGACAGAGCAAATAGATTCTGAGATGTTTAAAAACTTAATATATATTCTCTTTAACCAATGTAGGAATAGCTTATATAAGAAATAGTGTTAAGAAATTGACTAAGTAGTTGGAGGAAAAATGATCTGATCTTCACTTCATCCCATGTGCCAAAATACACTGTAGAGAGTTCCGTTATGTTTAAAAAGAATTTCTTTTAAAAAACAGAAAAAATATTGGTAATTCTTTGACTGATCTGGGGTTAGGAATGACTGTTTAACAAGTAAACAAAATAAACGAAAGATACATATATTTGACCTCATGAAAATGTAAGACTTCTGATGTTTACAAATATCCAAAAATTTGAAAGGTTAAAAAACAATTGGGAAACATTTCTGCACTGAATGAACTCTGGGACAGAATATCAGCTCTTTGAAATGCTGATGGTTTTTCCACATCTGACACCATGTAAATAGCTCTTCGCATCATATTAAATACAGATCTGGGAAACACAAGCCTATATTTTATTTCAAAAACAAATCTGGGCTTTTGAAAATAGTTTATTTGCCCATGGATTTATGAGATGCCATACATGTGAAGAAATGTTTGGTTTTAGAAACACTTTGAAAAGACTCCCAGGTTCCAGTTACATGCGTATGAAACAAAGTCTCTCAGACTTCTAAAAACCATCAACTGCCAGATCTTTGTTCTTTCAGAGAAAGAGCCCATCTTTATAACTCTAGAATGATACGTTTAGAACCAAGATTCTTTTTTCCTCAACTGTGAGCTTTCTTACCAAAAAACAACCTTACCTTTTAGGTTGTTTTAATCCCAAAGGAAATAGCATCTGATAATTTTGTTGACCGGAAAAAAACACACAACATGTGAGCTGTGAGCTAAGTTTTATTTGGGGCAAAATGAGGACCACAGCCCAGGAGACGCCCCTCAGAGGGCTCTGAGGAGCTGCTCCAAAGGAGAGAGGGGGGTCAGTATATATGTGATTTGGGTGAAGGGGGTACATTCAGTCAGGCACACATTTTGGCGGAAGGTTGCTGCCAGTTATGAGAAGCAGATGTCCGTTAATCATTTTAGTGCTTTTCTAGCTATAAGGAGATGAAAGAATTGGGCTCATAAAATCTTCTCCTGAAAATATCTATCTGAATGCCTGTTCTGCCAGTTTCAGAAGGTGCTGAAGGGCAGGGATGGTAGTGGCCAGTGACTTCATTCTTACAGAACCAGATGACGAGTGCCAAGTTTTAGTTGACAGTAAAAATAAAACATGATAGGGAAAAACACTGAAAATTAATGGTTCAACTACATTTATGCCTCTGTAATTTTTTCATACTATGTCTCACAAGAGCTCTGTGCTGAAGCAGCAGCCTCCCTGCTTCTCTAGGTCCGCACTAGAAGGACACACAGCAAGTGGGGACAGCACCTCTGCGTTCAGCATGGTCCGAACAATAAAATCTCCTGTCTCTCTCTTCTCTGCAAAAGGCAAAGCACCTGCCCCAAAGGTATGAAAAGAATGGAGTGAGATGCCTAGGCAACCTCTGATGACCACACTCACTGTACGTAAGAGCACCACCACTTACTATTTGACAACGGGACTAAATAAAAATGAGTCTGTGTTGACGTACCAAATGTTACAGTTTTTTACCTTCTACTTTGTTAACTATTTGCTTTGATGACTGGTGACCCAATTTCTCCATAAACTTAAATCTCTGGTAGTAATAATGAAAAACTAATTCGTGACAGTTCTACATATTGAATCACCCAAAATAACTGTATGCCACCTAATAGCACTGCTAAAATATTTTTTTTTTTTAGCACTGCTAAAATATTAAAGAAAAATGACTTACATCATAACTTCTAATTGCTCAGGAACATGTTGATTTTCACCTAAGAATATCTGTTCAGAAGAAGCAGGGTTTGAAATCATTTCTATCTGGACAGCGGCTGTGCATCTAATTAAATCAATTCTAGACTTCTTAAAAATATTGGTCAAAAAAATAATATCAATACCTAACTGCAGGGACTTCCCTGGTGGCACAGTGGTTAAGAATCCGCCTGCCAATGCAGGGGACATGGGTTCGAGCCCTGATCCGGGAAGATCCCACACGCCTCAGAGCAACTAAGCCCGTGCACCACAACTACTGAACCTGCACTCTAGAGCCTTCAAGCCACAACTAATGAAGCCCACATGCCACAACTACTGAAGCCCGTGCGCCTAGACGCCGTGCTCCGCAACAAGAGAAGCCCGAGCACCGCAAGGAAGACCCAACACAGCCAATTAATTAATTAATTTAAAAAAAAAACCTAACTGCAGGACACAAAGATTAAAAACACATCAATTAATAGCCTTATAAATCCAGCCCATCAAACCAGAAAGCCGCAACACTCTGAAGAGGAACACGGACACAAAGCACCGCACGTGGTCGCCCTGCGGGTCACCTGTGCACCTCTCCCTCCTCGTTATGCCCACTGCCCCGGCCACGGTTTCCAGGAGAGCACCTGTTCCTCGCTCTGGCCTTGGTCGTCACAAAGGATCAGCTGGAGCAGAACTGAAATGGACAAGGAATTTGCAAATGTGTGAGTCACCGACAGCAATAAAGACCCGAGATGAGGACGCTGAATTGGAAGCAGCAATTCCTGACGACCACACCTGACGGTCACACGGGCTGGGGACTGCCGCTCTCCCAGGTCAAGGGCAATAGATGGTCCCGTGACTGAGAAGCTGCATTCCGTTCCAACAACTTCACAGAAATCATTAAATCGTGCTGGAAATTATCAAAAGGCAGTATCAGACCCTAAGCTTAATTTATAGATAGAATGCTTGCTTCTCGAAACAGGGCTTAAACACAGCTGGAGCTAGATGGCTGTGGACAAGGTCACACACAAGATGACACACACAGCTCATCTGTCAAGACTGCAAAGTCTGATTGAATAACTGCTTTTTCCCTGGGGAGATACATTAGTTTTAAAATTTTTTTCTCTGATCTTGATTCACAAGTATTTTATGTTAAAAAACCAACAAGGAAATACAGAAGAGAACAAAGAAAAATATTATTTTTTAGCATTATCTTTTAAATCAAAGCACCAGAACTATAAGCTATTTCACACTTTAGACCACCTCTTTAAAACAACTCAGAGCCCCAGGTGAGGCTGAGAAGGGGTATGGAACATTCGCTGTTCTCGGCCACCAGGGGCTCTTCACTGTGGAGTTCTGACATCCTCATACCACTCCACCCCATCTCCACCCAGCCTCCACTCTTACTAACTTACTGAAAACACACTATTACATCTGGAACTATGCTAAGCTCTATATACACATTATCTCACCTACTGTTAAGTCAATAGACTTGAGAATTTGAAGTCTGTACTACCAGACTTAAAAAAAAATCTACTATTTTTCATAGAAAAATCATGTATATAATAACAAAATTCAAATGTTATAAAAGGGTAAGCAGTGAAGAATAAACTTCCACTGCCCCCTGGACCTCCCCATGAGCATGTTCCCATGCTATACAACTGTATGTATCTATACACACACATATACCGCCCCCCTGCCACAGACTTAATTTTTACACAAATGTTAGCATCTGTTCTGCACCTTATTCTTGTCAGTTAAAAATGTACACAGTAGATGCCCCATAGAAGTCCAGTATTGCATGTAGAGCTACTTCATTATTTTACACAGTGAAGAGTAGTGCATCATAATGAAAGCCCCACAATGTATTTAGCCATTTCCCTATTGAACATTTAAATTTTTTCAATATTTTGCTAAAATGAATAAATCTATAAAGAACGCCCTTGTACACATATGTTGGCATATACATAAAAGCATTTTTAGGATAAACTCCTAAAAGCTGAATTGCAAGGTCAAATGGTTTATGCATCTTAAACTTGGACAGGGCCAAATGGTTGTCCCCAGCAGGACTGTCCCCAGTTAGGAGTCCCACCAATGACGTATAAGTGTCAGGCTCCCTGCACCCTTTGTAACCCCGTGCCTGATCAAATCATTTTACCCCTATGCTGCCAGAGAGTTTACTAAAATGAAGCCACACTAAGTAATTTGTAAGGAGATTTTTTTTTTAGTCCTACATTGTGTAAAACACTGTTGTTCAAATCACCATTCATGACATCGAAGAGTTTAAAATGTATGAAGCTGGAGCACCGCGGCATTCACCATGACACAAGGAAATGCATTTATAAAGCAGTGTATGATCAGCTAGAGGACACCAGAGACCCCCGCAGAGGTGCAGGAGGAGGAGCAGCCCACGCAGGGAATGATGGGGATGCATCCACGGAGGAGGCGAGGCCCCAAGAGAATGTCAGTGACGGATGCTCTAAGTCTGGAGAGCCAAGAAGGACCAGGGAAGACACAGCAGATGGTGCGCAGACCAGACAAGCAAAGGCAGAGTTCAAAGTCACAACAGACACTTGGGTGGTGTGCTGGCTGGTCTGACAGCTCGCTAGGCATGCTCAAAATACCAAGTGGCCAGGCAGACAAGTGAAGCAGGACAGCCGCCCAATATCACAGTTTCACAAGTAACAGCTGCCAATAAAAAGTTCTAAAAATCAATTATGAGCAGAGACCAGCAACTCAGAAAGGCACCTTCCTCTAGGTGATCACATTCTTGAAAAAAGGCTCCAAACCTAGGGAGGCAGGACTCTCCTCACACATTTCCCAGGCTCACTCTAGGACCCTCTTAAAAACATCTACTTGTTGCTCAAAATAAGGAGATTGAAAGCAACACTACAACTTCACTACTTTGTGTTCCGTAATCTTCTGACAACTGCAGTTCAGTCTTTTCCAAATGGAGACAGCAGCAAACACCAACAAAAACAGAGCTTTGAAAGAAAAAGTCCTCGGTTCAAACTCTAAACCCATCTTAAGTAGCAAGTCATTTAATCTCTTTAAACCACAATTTCATCATCTGCAAAATGGTTATAAACACTATGCAGATAAAGTGAGATACCATTATATAGACATATAAATATGTACACACACACAGACATACACACACACACACACACACACACACAGCATCTAGGAGGGTGGGTGCCTGGCACACAATGAGTGAATTCTGCACACAAATTTCATTCTTCTCCCTTCCCACCTGTTTCAAGTAAAATCAAAATACATAGCATCACTTAAATATTGACTCTTCCCAAGCACATGGTTTAGTTTTCTTTAATTTCACTGACAGAATTCCATCAAAACAGTACAAAAAAAGTACTGGGTGAAAGAAAATGCCTAGACAAAAAAGTAGAATGGTACATTTTAGAAGTTACTGATACCAAAAAAAAAAAAAAAAAAGTATTTTGGATTAAATTTTTAAAATCATATCAGAAACTCAATGTTAATATAGCATTCTTGATTTGGCTACAAACCTGAGAACTGAGTCAACTCAGAATTATTCACTTTGCTGAATAAAAGCAAATGTCTAATACCTGCTCTCCTACACTCCTTATTACTGAAGCACTGTGGGTTTAATCCCTTGTCCTGGCTGGAACCATCCTTCCCTGTGAGCAATGACCACCCTTGTCCTTCACAGTTTATCACCATGAGCTTAGGCATGATCTCAAAGGCAGGACACTGATAAATGATGTTGACACCATGTTAAGACTGCCCTTGTTTTCATTTCCTCTCTGACCCTAAAGCATCTTATACCCAATGTAACACAGGTGTGTGCCTTCAGGTACACGGGAAGTACAGTTCTCTGAGAGAGGGTGCCTTTAAATAAAGCACCGTTGAGTTCATCTGAGTAGCTCAGCTACTTTAGGTACATCATCAATCATCAACACCAGCCAGAAACTGCTAAAGTAGCATCTTCCAAACTTCACATAAATAAATCTGCAGGTTTCCGAACATTCCATGCTTTCAATTAGCCTTTCTATGCTCTGCTCATTTATGTTTTATAACCATATACTTCTTCCCATTGATTCCTAGCACTTCATATATTGGCAGGAAACCACTGCCAACCTGATATAATGTCATGCATTTATGCAGTGCTTTTAATTAAGTCATTTTGGAACCTCCTTAGCATTCCGATAAGGACAACGCGTCACCTTCCCTGCGGTGAGGACAGCTTAGTCTTCTGTGCGTATCTGGTGTCCACCCAGGGCTCTCCACACAGTAGGTGCCCAGGGTCCGTCAGTCACCAGAGCAACGCAGTCCTGGGTTTGAGTCGCGGCTCCAGTACTTTCCAAACCTAACCTAGAGCCTGACAAATCATGCTACCTCTCAGGACTTTAGCTTCTTATCAAAAAAAGTGGGGGTGAGGATACCCATCTCACAGTTGCTGTGAAAACTAAATGCAATAATGTAACTAAAGTCATCTGCAGCATAGGGGGCACATAAGGTCTGAAGAAACTGTACATGATCTTCCCTGAACCACGCATCCATCCTCACACCAGTTCTGGGACCCCAAATGACCCAGGTAACAGCAGGCAATGAGCTCAGAGTAACGCCCCTTTAGGACCAGGAACTAGACAGAGGGGCAGAACCAGGCCCTGAGACGCAGCCAGTGTCATCTGGAATTCGCCTTCACCGTTATGGAATAGCCCCCACACCTTGTTTTGTGGTCCATTTCTGTCCACAGTGATCTCACACTTCCTTTAGACCCAACCCTACTACGACCCAGTGACAACTAACGTGGGTGTCGGGCCGGCTAATCCCCAGCTCGCCCTCATATATGTCCTTGTCTCTGACCTTCGATATCCCACTGTTGCTCCTAACATGCCAATGTAACACACGGGTGAATGTCAGTCACGTTAGCCTTCAGGGTCAGTCAGGTAAGAGGAAATCCCAGCCCCCAGGACAGCACTATTTTCTGAGCCCTTCTCTGTGGCCAGTGAATCCTACGGGGTAGAACAGGTACAGCAGGGCAGGCTGGACACAGGGAAAGCAAAGACACTGAAACACTCCCAGAAGATGACAAACGTGGCTCTGGTTAATCTCTGACTCTGAGTATCCACGTACGAAGCACTGTAACCCTACGACCCATCAGTCTAAGAAACTTACTCTGAAGGGGGAGACATTCAAATGCAGACCACCATGATTAATTCAACCAAACAATACAAGAGAGAAAATTAAATCTTTTATCCAAAGACTGCCGACCGAAGTATGTACCTAAAAACGTCAGAGTTCATAAGAAATGATGGTCCCAAAAATATGTGACAATCTTTAATAAGATGATCAACGAACAGTATTGACCTAATAATGCTAACATTTGTACAGTCTTTTAGAAGTTACAAAGTACATATGTTCAGATGCTCGCATGTTCTCACTATTCAAATAACCATCGCACCAGAGTTAATGAATGAAGATCTCTCTGGGGGAGCCTGGAGGCGTAATCCAAAGGGGTCTGCTAATGAACATGAAATTCCTTGGACGCCACATTTCTGATCTTTTCCTCATCCACAATATCACTGTACTTGTAATCATGCCTACCTGCTAAAACCTCCACAACAATCCCTAAATGATGGGGTCTGGAGAGCATTCAGGTGGTGGGCACGTCACAGTGCCAGGAGGGTGGAGAGGCCCTGCGCCCCCCCCATCCCCCGTCCCCCCCACAGTGTCCTACGCGGCTCTCCCACTTGGCTGTTTCCAAGTTACACCTTTCAACATAAACCTGTAATTTGTGAGTTCTGTGAGCCAATCGAGCAAACTGTTGAACTTGAGGAGGGGGTGATGGAAACCAAAGATTTACAGCTGGCTGGGGAAAAGAACAGGTGGAGGAGACCCGGATGGGGACTAGCCTCTGAAGGACGGGAGGTCTGGTGGGACTGAGCCCTTTACCTTACAGGGTTTGAGCTAACGCTGGGCAGTCAGTACAGAATTTAACTGTAGGTGTAGGACACCCAGCTGGTGTCCAGAAATTTGGAAGAAAAAAAATGTACTTGGTATCAAAAATGTTATGACTAAAAACAGCTCACAGGCACCTCAACCATGGCAGGACAGCAATTATAGTCAATTAAGAGACAGGTGAGTTCATTCTAGATGTTCGTAATTTTGAAACATCACTCTAATGTGGGAAGAAATTGAATAAGGTACAGTCCGTGACCAATTTTGGAAATTGGTATCCTACAGAAACTTAAACACATTGGACCAGCTGGTCTACTTCAAACTGCAAAAGAGTTACCTTCTATCAACTTGTTTATGAGTTGGTTGTGCAGGATGGCCCTGTGCAGATGTTCATGATTTGATGGAAGGAAGTGAAAAGTGTTCCTTCTGACAACATGTCAGGGCCCCTGCTCTAGAATCTGTGATCGTTCTGTCTAAAATAAATGTCCCTTCAGTCACCAGCACAGCAACCTGGGCTTCCCCTGGGGCTAGTGTAAGCCTTGAACCCGGTGAGTTACAGCTCAGAGGGACCAGGCCCAGTAAGCTCCCCACTGAGGGTCACGTGAAATAAACAATGCCGTGCTGAGCAACCCTGGATTGGAGGTAACCGTCATGTCAAAAAAGCGGGTGCGTCTGCTAAGCTGTCATAACACACTGGCAAGCAGCCAGTGCTTACAGACGTGCACCTTTGATAAGAAAGAAGACACATCTCCCATTCCTCCCTTACACTGAGTATTGTTTTTTCATCTCTGCCAATCTGATGCTTAAAAATGCTTTTATATGCATTTCATGATTAATGATGTAATAAACATGTCTTCATATTTTTAGTAAACGTTGGACTTTTTTTTTTTTGGACTTCTCTTTTGAAACTGGCAACTCTTGACATTTTGCTTCTAGAGTGATGATTGTTTTATAACTAGTTCATCCATCATATATATTGCACATATTAGAAATATTTGGTCATCTGCCTTTCATCTTTCTCATGGTGCTTAATAAGAAAAATATTTTGGAATATTTGATCACAAAGCGTAAACCGTGATAGGCACCTTCCTACACAACTGGACGTTTTTTTCCATACTTAACCTCAAAATGTCTGCAAAATACTTCTACCTGACAATAGCTTTTTAGATCTGTTGAAGATCACTGCACCTTACAGTAAACCACCAGGAACGCCTGTGGCCCCTGCTCTTCAGCAACTGAGTGAGCTCGTGCTGCTGAAGCTTGGAGGGAGGACACAGCTGAACGCGGCCCCTGCCCAGGGAGGCAGGCGGAGCAGCTGGGGTGGCGCGAGTCCCCGCAAGTCCCCGCCTGCCGCTGGACAGCAGAGAGGGCAGCGCTCAACAGACCCATCAGGTGCACCGAGCACCAGGGAGCAAGATTAACAATACATCACTCTGGCAGTTTCCTTCGCTGTGACATAAAAGCTGGAAGTAGGTTTGCTTCAAGTGTTCTGGCACACAGTATGTCAGCAGTTCTTCTCTCCTTTGACAGAGGGGGAAGAATTCAGAACATCCACCAGAGCTGCCAGCTTACGAGGCGATGAGATGTCCAAAAGGACCTGATATGCTAATGTGTCTATGAAGTAGCCAAGCAACACAGTAACATGTTTTATTAACCTAAAAGGAATAGCTAAACTAAAAAGGAATACTAAGAAAGCTGAAAGCCATTTTTGATAAATGCTCAGATTTCTTGAGCTGTGTGCCTGTGAGCTACATCAAGGTACAAGGCTGCAGATGTTTGCAGAGCTGCTAACAAATGCCTTCCTGCGGCAACACGGCTTGTCTCTCAACATGACAACCCGCGGAGGCGGGGAAGTGACAAGGGAGCACGGGGTGTGTTCTCAGTGGAGAGCCAGTCCACGCTCCTTCCACTGAGCACGTGCCCTCAGCGCACATCTTCCCAGAAGGGGGACAGCATCGCAGGGGCCGCCAGCCAAGCCCGGAAAGGCAGAGGGAAGGCTGGATTCCGTCATTCATTTCACGGACGTGTGAGGGTAAGCACACAGCAGTTTTCTCCAACACTGCTTGCACACAGTCGATCATATACCTATGTTTGGGTCCTGGAATGTGTGCTCTTCATACGTTGGCAGATGGAAATTCATTTCACCAAAATGACTCAAATGTTCCTTCACCGACGTGTTCAAAAAACTTACAAGAAACAGAACAAGAACAGAGAAAGGGAAGAAATGATGGCTGAGAGGTGGGAGGATCCACAGTTTCGCAAAGTAGCAGAAGGGAATTGTGACAAACACGCTGATAGAAAATCATAGTCTCTTCTTCCTTGCAATTATCCCTAAAAAGAGCAGTGACTGGCAGGTAAGGGAATAGAAAGGTGGAATAGATTATAAATTAACTGGTAGAGAGAATAAATCCCAGAGGTAAATTGCCAATCATTTTCAAGCAGGTGAAGTGTATAACGCGTTACCCTTGCTCTTTTCTGCATAAACTTACAGCCCAGTACAGCAGGGGCTGCTCTCACTGCAGAACCAGGGGCGGCCGGGGCAAGTCCTTTGCAAGGCCAGCCTCCTGCCAGCTCCTCCCTAAGGCCCAGCAGTAATGAGCCCTTCACCAAACTGGCTGTTCTGCTCGATCCTCCCAGGCAGCTAGCAGGAAACCCAGGTAAGATCCTGGACGACAGCCGCTTTCCACCCTAAATATCTGTATCATAACAGAAACTCATAATTAAAAGTACACGACTGAGAAGTATAACTTGTTACTGTGGAGTATGAGGAAAGCAGGAGGAGGCCTTCTGAGCACCTCTTAAATCACAATGGAAAAACAGCCCCATCTTCATCCAAACCTTGGTATCTCTCTTGGGCAAAGCACGGCAATTCCAAGATGGCATGAAAGACAGGGGAAGTTAAAGGGAAAAAAATAAACTTTCTTGAAAGGGATAATATGACAGATCGGAGGAAAAACTTCTAGAATTTTCACGTCTTATGACAATGAATTACATGCCGTATTCTGTCTTTATGGGTATCTCATCGGTGCCTCCACAGTGAATACAGTCGTCCCTCAGCATATGCTGGAGACTGGCTCCAGGACTCCCGTGAACACCAAAGTCCACGGATGCTCGAGGCCCTTATGTAAAACGGCACTGTATTCGCATTTAACCTACGTGCATCCTAAACTATTTATTAGATCAACTCTAGATTGATTTAACTAGTACAATCATTGATCTTATAAAACTATATATTTAGTCAATCGCTTCAAGCTGCTTTGTCATCTTTATGGGAGACTAGGTCACACATCTGATAATGCAAAAACCAATAATCTTGTAAAATAGTCAGAATACAAGTAATACAAATAATGACGGTAACAAGGTCATAAGTAGGTATTTAAGCTAAGAGCTTCCATGAGGTATATCCCCAGGCTGTCTGACCCAGCCTGTTCTGTACCAATTGTTATCTTCAAGGGAAACGATAGGTTGCATCCTACGCAAAGTTCACCATGACCCCTGACAGGATCGAGAAGGGAATGTTATCTTCTACAGAGGTACGTGGCTGGAGCCAGAAGAAGAATTATCTTTGGGGTTGAGCAGGCATTTCTGCCATCGGGGTGGGCTCTGCTTCATGAGTGACGCAGGTGTGCAATGCACACCAGAGGGGAGGGGGCAGGCCCTAAGGGGCAGAGAAGAAAAGTTGTTCAAATTCTTCTTGTCGGGCCTCAAAATATGAACTGTTTTACCAGATCACTTTCCACTTAAATTGATCTCTATTTACATGATTATTTGATGGACGTCTGTCTGACTCAGATGGTAAACCCTTTTGCTTGTCTTGGTCACTAATATGTCCTAATTCCATAGCAGTAACTGAGCTCCACCTGTGTTAGGAAGGAAGCAATTTCCCCTACCCGTCTAGGTTCTTCCGGCTGGTCTAAAAATTAAATTGACAGGAAACAGATTAACAGGAAAGAGAAAAAGTTTACTAACATGTAACATGGGAGCGACCCAGGAAAGCAGAGGAACTCACCAAGATGGCTGCGGCCCTCACTGTAAGCACCACCTCCAGCTGAAGACAAGAAAGGACGTTAGGGGTAGGGGTTTGCGGTGTCAAAGGGCAGAAAGGCAACTGAAATGGAGATAGAGAAGCAACATCTGGTAAATAAACGTTTGCTGGGACACGCACAGACAGTGGGACACAGAGTGGACTACAATCTCCTGCATTTTCTGAACCCATTGGACCCTGGGACCTATTTCTCACGTGACATTTATTAATATCCAAGCACCTTGTGTCCTACAGAACATCTGGAAAGCACTGAGTTTGCGCATCTAAAATCTTATCAGCTAACGTCTACGTTCTGGGCAACCCAGGAAGGCAGGTGGAGGGTGCTGTCTGCCTCTGCTGGCCCCCAGCAGCCCAGAACGTCCTCGTCCACCCTGCCTTTCCAGGTGAACAGAACACTGTTTGCACCACGCACAGAGAGACACGCCAGGTCTCTGAAGGTCCCTGCTGCCCCTCCCTTCCTCGGCCAGCTCACTTCCACCCTCCACCCTCTCAACCCTCACTCCTTTCGGGAGCCTCACCTTCCCTCCACGTCCCCCCACCTCCCTCCTCCCCAGGCTGCGTGCAGGGCCGCCTCTATACTTAGCTGCACCACTCACCAACTACAAGTAAAGAGACGTTGCTTTATCACTTGCTGGGTGCTGGGCACGTAACAAATACGTGTGAGTGAATCTCCATCTAGGTGCTGCTCCTGGAGGACAGCAGTCTGTTTCATCACCTTTCTAGCTCTGGCACCACCAAGCACAGAGTCGCTGCCCATCAATACGTCTGTTCAACAAATATCTATTATCCACATTCACATACCCAGCCCCTACTATTCCCTCAGGAATCAAAATATTAACTACTTGGATGCATTCATTTGCACAAAACAGAAAAGGATTGGCCAGAGGAAAGTGGCTCTTCCAAGTTCACAAGTGACTTTTAAACAGACAGCAGAGGTTCCGCCTGACAGGTCTGCAATCCAGCTCCTAAGGAGAGGGGAGGGGAGGGGAGGAGAAGGGAGGGGAGGGGAGGAGAAGAGAGGAGAGGAGAGGAGAGGGGAGGAGAGGAGAGGAGAGGAGCAGGCAGGCCCCTGAGCACCGCCTCCTGTGAGGTCTGGGTCAGGCTCCTCACGCTGTGACCCCCTCCGGGTCCCCCTCTGCGCCCAAGGCCTGCAGGGCCCCACCCTGGGGCTGGACAGGGCTCCACCAGGCTGGGCGCTTCCAGCACTCTGGACAGCTCCATTCACCGCTAGGGTTTCTGGGCAGCATCCGCACTCAGGACCTGCCCTGCTTGTGCAGAGAAGGACTCGGGGGCCTGCACACACGCTGGTTCACAAGCAGCTCTGACAAGCACTGCACACCGTGGCTGGTGTCTCCTCTCTCCCACGACGGAACCGTCCACTCGAGACACAGTGTCACCAACCAGAGGCCGCGGACCTGAGCCCGGGAGGCTGCGGAGCCTGAGGTTTAGAGCACAAGCTCACGGGCTGGGCGAGGACTGCAGCTGTGGGTGGGTGGGCTGAGGACGGGGGCTTCACGGGGACGGTGCAGCCCCCCAGCTGGGCTGTCCTGTAGCCCAGGAGCCGACAGGCGGTCACCACCTGGTCGTGCTCGGGCCCATCAGTGCGCCCTGGACCGACTCCCACGTGTAGCCCGTGCCCGGCGCTGACGCGGTCTGCCGGGTCCTTGTAGTTAGGGGGTTCCAGTCCCTCCTCGGGGCCCCATGTATCCATGGGCCCCTCATGGCTTCCTCACCATGCTTCTCACTGGGGTTCAGGGTCAGGAGCTGATCAAGCAGGTTTTCACTCTCTATGAACACAAAGAGGAAAAAGAGCCGTATGTTCTGCTCAGTACCTGCTCATGCAGCCCTCTGAATCCCTTCCCTTAAAAGGCAGGGAGCGGGTGACAGTCCTTAAAAGGATGCCTCCGAGGCTGCACACTGCCACTGAGGGGCCATCATACCTGGGTCTGGAGGAGCTCCAGGTGTAACAGGGGGACGCCTTGGAAGGCACTCAGCCGGCCTCAGGACTGAACCCTGATTCTCTCACATACTAGCTGTGCCTCTGGGCAGGAATGTAACTGCTGTGAGCCTGTGAACAAGGGGAATCTCAAAAATCCTCCCCAATAATAGAAGTCCTGGGTCTCATCACTGAGACCAGTCACTTTCATCACTGATTAGAAACACCGTAAAATTAACAGAGCATGAAGAGAAAAACAGAAAACCTGGTTTTGTTTGTGGGATATAATAAAGAATAAACCTGGAATGAAAGAAAAAAGAAGGTATTCAGCTTGCCGACACCGGTGAACGCACTGCTGCGGCCACGGTCTTTATTGCGCAGGTCCACGTCCTAAGGCAGGTTCTCTGGCTTTGGGTCCCGTGGACAACGCCCCCCCAGTGGCTGCACCCAGTCCTGACCAGCGGACACCACCTGGAGGAATTTGCGGAGGCCTCTTTCTCTTCCAGGTGGCCGTGGTCCAGTCAGCAGTCTCTCCTCCAGTAATGTACCCCATGACCAGGAAGAGCGTCTCCTGGGTCTCAATCTCTGCGAACAGTTTCAGGATATTGGGGGATTCAAGGCCTCGTGCTCTGGTCTTTGAGGAATAGTCTCTGCAGGCTGGAGGAGTTCGGTGACTCTTGTTAATTAAAAAGTAAAAGGATGAAGAAAAGAGGAAAAATTTTAAAGAAGAATGAGAAAAAAACAGTAAAGGAGGGAAAAACTAACAAACAAAATAGACAAAAGGCCAAAGAGGAAAGAACTAACTGTGGTCCCTCAGGTCACCAACAATCAGCTTCCTGGGTTAAAGGAAGGAAAACCTACACCCAGACAGGGACTCACACAGGTGCCTGGAATTTCTTAACAGTGGTTCCTGATGCGGTCACAGCAGGAGATGCACCAATCACAGCTGGGGACAATCCACAGTGATTTTCTTAGCTTTTGGTCTCAAGAACCCTTATTCTTTCTCTTTAAAGGGAAGAGGACCACAAAGGGGTGTTTGCTTATGTGGGTGACAGCAATCAGTATCTCCCTTATTAAAAGTTAAAACATACAGCATCCTTCTGTGGCCTTTTCATTTCTAGTTTAAAAAGCTATAATAATTTTTGGCTTTGAAAGAGCTCATAACGTCGACCCACTATATTCAATTCCTTTTTCTTGAAGCTCTGAGTGATTAGTCTCAAAACGCTGCCACAATGTAACTGGCAGAATGATACTGTAAGAAAATGTTCTGTGGCATAAGACATAATAAGGTACATCACTAACATCTATAAAGCCGAGGGGAAGATGGTTTTCATCACATTTTCATTTCTTATTTGTAGTTTTGCCTGGAGTCTTTGGAGTAGATTTCTCTCTTCCATGAGCCGGAGAACTTGCTGTGTCCATTTCAGTTGCAGCTGTGGGCTGAGAAAGCTACTTCCTTTTCTGAACCAACAATGCATTGTTCTTCCTTTCTGTATCATTCAGCATGGTGGGAACATGGGTGATGACAGCATCAGGGAGGCAACCGAGGCCCCTTCGTTTATTCCTCCTCCCACAGTCTTTTTTATTTATTTATTTATTTATTTATTTATTTATCGGCTGCACTAGGTCTTCGTTGCTGCGCACGGACTTTCTCTAGTTGCGGAGAGCAGGGGCTACTCTTCGTTGCGGTGTGTGGGCTTCTCTTATTATGGTGGCTTCTCTCGTTATGGAGCTCGGACTCTAGGCACGTGGGCTTCAGTAGCTGTGGCACATGGGCTCAACAGTTGTGGCTCTCGGGCACTGGAGCACAGGCTCAACAGTTGTGGCGCATGGGCTTAGTTGCTCCACAGCATGTGGGATCTTCCCGGACCAGGGATTGAACCCGTGTCCCCTGCACTGGCAGGCAGATTCTTAACCACTGCGCCACCAGGGAAGTCCCTCCTCCTACACTCTTCCTTTCTTTATGAAGATCAGCGTCTCTGACTTACATCATTTTCCTTTTCTCTGAAGAACTTCTCTTAATACTTCTAGCCAGGCAGATGTGCTGGTGACAAATTCCCTCAGTTTTTGTTTGTCTGAGAAAGTCTATTCCTCCTTCACTTCTGAAGGATAATTTCACTGATTCTAGATTGGTGAGCTTTTTCTTTCTTGCTTGCATGATCTGTGAAAAACCAGATGGAATTTTTATCCTTGTCCCTCTGTAGGTAAGATGTTTATTTCCTCTGGCTTTTTTCAAGATGTTCTCCTTGTCTTTGATTTTCTGCAGTTTGAACATAATAGCTCTAAGTGTAGATTTTTTGGAATTTGCCTGCATAATGTTCTCTGAGCTTTCTAGATTAGTGGTTTGATGTCTGTCATCAATGTGGGGGAACTTTTCAGCCATTATTACTTCAAATAATTCTTCTTTTCCTTTCTCTTTCTTTTCCTTTTGGTATTCCCACTACACATGCATTACATCTTTTGTAATTTTGGTATTTTTCATTTTTCTCTCCCTTTGTTTTTCAGTCTGAGAAATTTCCACTGATGTATCTCACTGTTTCCTTGGCCCAGCTCAGTCTACCCACAAGCCCAAAGGCACTCTTCATTTCTGTAATGGTGGTTTTTATTTCTAGCATTAACTTTCGATTCTTTGCAGAGCTTCCATCTCTCTGCTTACGCCCGTCTGCTCTTGCACTTTGTGCACCTTCTCTATTAGAGCCCTCAGCATGTCAGAGCCCAGATCACGTCTATGCTAAGTGCCCAGTCTGACGACCCGAACATCTCCGCCGTGTCTGACCCGGACTCTGATGCTTCACTTGTCTCTTCAAACTGTGCTCCGCCTTTTGGTGCGCCTTGTGACTTTTCTGGCTGAAAGCCGGACATGATGTACTGTTTATAAGGAACGGAGGGAGACAGGCCTTTAGTGTTAGGTTTCATGTTTATCTGGCTGGAGCAGGCTGTGTTTACTGTTGGCTGTAGCTGCAGGTGTCAGAGACTGAGAGGTCCTCTGGTGTCCTCATCTGGTCTTCCCTTACACAGGGTCTGGGCCTTGCCATTCTTCCAGCTGTAATCCCTTGTTACGATCCAGGAGCCTGACTGAGGTTGCAGTGAGGTGTAGGGATGGGAAGCCCCCCGTGTGCTATGCTCAGCTCTCGGTCTTTTCCTGAGCCTGTGCCCCTGGACTGTGACTTTCACAACTGTAAGCTTTTCCACCCATTAGGTGAGATCACAAGTCTCGAGGGGACTGCAATTGGGTATACCCACCCGCCAAGTCAGTTAGGTCCTGGTATATCCAGCCTGTCGAGCTTTGGTAAAAGTTTTAATTTTGGTAAAATAAGAGACCAGAATGCTCTGGATATGTTTCAAAATGGTTACTGTTCCCTTCCCACTGCCAGAAGCAGGAGAGGATTTTTCTGAGACTCTGGGGGGCACTGCTGACTTGTGCTCTCAAGCTTGCGCAGGCCAAGCCCCCGCCGCTCACCTGTTGGCGTAACTGTCCCTACCAGCCCTGGGGGTTGGGCGGGGAGTGGGGGCTCTGCTCCTGGACTTCTGCCACTCGTAAAATGTGATTCTCGGTACCCACCTCGCGCCATTCCCCAGGGCAGCCGTGTACCATGGGACTTCAATTCTCGGACAGATCTAAGGAGAGCTGCTGACTGTCAGTCTGCTGAGCTTGTTTTCCTATTGTGAGGACAGGAGTGTGGCCTTCCAAGCTCTTTACCTGTTGTCCCATCAAATTTCTGTGGTCCATTAATGTGTTGTTTTGGTAGTTTTACAGTCTTGTTTACAATGTTCAAAACTTCAAGAATCTGTATATTTCAAACGTTTTGCTTATCACACGCTACTCGAAAGTACTATTTACACACAGGAAAAATACACTCAGCACAAACAAGTGTTTGGAGAAGGAGCGAAGCCCCCCTCCAGCGCCAATCGCCCTAGATGAATCTGGAGCAGTACACCTGACATCTGAAAATCTCGCTGGCTGCTTTGATTACAGTGATCTTTTCTTTAAATAACTTGTAAGAGCAGACGTCAGCCAACAGGGATACAGCCCATTAGCCAGTTAAGGCCGCCAGTCACGCGTCTGCATAGCCACCAGCACGGCCCTCCGTAATGAGGCCCTCGCAAGACGACAGAGTGAGCACCAGCAGTGCACGCTGCTGTACGTCTCACGCACCACTCCTTTGCGGACACCACGCGGGGTGGCAGGAGGGAAACGACTTCATTAAAATGAAGCAGGTTCCTGTATGGTCGTTTATCATGGCCATTTGCCTCTGAACGTGCATATATAACCAGCCCATCAGCACAAAAGTGTTAGGGATTCTGCGGCCCTTGATCCCCCTTTCCTTTAAAAACCAGTCTCCTCTTTAGAAATAAAGCAAATTCATTTCAAAATAAAATATTGCCAACAGTAGATCCTGATGCTTTGGGAAATATATGTTTTTTGCTGGCATGCCATTCTTCCTTTGCGAGATGGGGGAGAGATATTACTTCACTGCAATTACTTAATGTGCAGGTCTTACTATTTTTCAGATGTGGGTTCTTTTTTCAGATTGTATTATGATAATTTCTCTTTGTTCCTTTTTCTCACTTAAGTGAATTTCTCATCTCCCTCTATGATTTTTAGCTTCAAAACTCATTCATTTACCTAGGTAAATCTATGTGAATTTCATTACATGTAATGTATGACTTTAGAATCATATTTATGTCGACAGACCAAAATGTCACACACAGAGGGTTAGATTTCACTAGGCAGTGCTGCAGGCACTGCCTGCAGGGAAAGGGATGGGACAGCTTTACACAAAAGCTACAGTAAAGGGCAAAGGTCAGCACATACATAAAGAAAGATTCCCCTTGTCTGACAGTATCCAGCATTCCATGGTAGTGAGGGGTCTTAATTCGTAATAGTGCTTGCCCAAGATTCGCATAACGATATTAGCTGATTAAGCAACAGCCAGGTAGGCCATTCCTTATTCCAAAGGATTATTCCTGAAATCGAAGCCATGTAAGAAAACACAGAAACCTTCCATTATGAAAGATTCCTAAAGCACATCTCATCACAAAGCCAAGAATCCATGAAGCAAAATCATCAGCCACCAATTATCTCCACCCAGAATTTGCCTGTTTTGTCATTAAGGTTTTTCTGTATTGCTTTTCTTAAAATAAAGCACAACTGAATTCTGTTACACAGATTTTATTTCTTTCTCAAAAAAACTCCACATTGCTATACAAAATTTGACTCAAAAGTCTCCAAAAACTTTTCAGATAAAAGTAGTATAAACTTGCAATTTAATTAAATGAAAGGGTAACAGATCTGTATTTCCCCAACTACCTCTCAGTCTTGACAAAAGAGAGCTGCGATCTTTGGAGGCCCCTGAGCCACTGGTAAGCCCCAAGCCACCAGGACTTCCATGGCTCACAAGTGTGGGGAGAAGCCCCTGAAATTGACCTCTTATGCAAAATGAGATATGCAAGATGATTAATCATTAGAGGAAAAACATGTACCTGCTCAAACCAAGGTGGAACAAGATACCTGAGGAGAAATCAAACTACAGGCAGTTCATTAAATGAAGTCAGTGCTTAGCAAAGAGCTGATGGACTTCTGAGCTATTTCTTGGAAGAAGAAACCAGCGGGGCCGGTGATCCCTGCTGAACGTGGAAACAATCCAGCCTTCCCCCACATCATCCCTCCTCTCCCCACTCCCACCCGCCTCAGTCAACTGCTCTCCCGCCGCCACCCCACGCACCCCCTCCATCACAAGTTCTGCTGAATCCATCTCTTCCATGTCTCTGGGATCCACCCACCTCTTTCCAACTCTACTGCCACCCCCTCCATGAGGCCACCTTCATCTACCAAGGGCTCCATAATTGGTTTTACTGCCCCCTGGCTTAGCCTCCCCAATGCATTTTCCCCAAAACCAGCAGCAAGGTCTTCCGAGTTTATAGGTCTGATCAAGTCACTCTACTGGCTAAAGTCCTTCAGTGGCTCCTTAATACCAAAAACATCTCTATGGATAAAATCCATATGCCTCACATAATTGTAAGGCTCGGGGGCTCCCAAATGTTGCTGTACGTTGAGATCTGGGAAGCTGTACAACTCCCAGTGCTACAGCAGATCCCACACCCATGGAGTTGCAACGCCTGGGGGTGACAGCCAGTCTTCAGGCACCACAACCTTCCAAACATACACACACTCACTCACACTCCCCCACCCAGAATCCTCAAATCTAGGTTAGAGGTCGTGCCTTCGTGCTCTCTGGCAACTTCTCCCGTCACCAAAGGCCAGGTGCTGAGTCTCCTGTTGACCTTCTGTTTCCCCCGCTTAACCCAAGGCTCTGGGAACAGGGACATGTCTTCCTGGTGACCATGCACCCCAAGCGGCAGCTCCTAAGGAAAGGGACCATGGCTTCACTGCCCAACACTGGTCTCTAGCACTCACAGCACTTGCAACATACTGGGCACCCAATTTTTCACTCAAGTCCAGGCTGGACTCCTTTAAACTGTGAGCTCTGTGCTCCTGCAAATCTGAGAGATGGCTCTTTAGGAAGAGAGGGCAGGAAGAAAGAGCCCTCATCCTGGGAATAACCCGGCTTTTCAGAACCCTCCTCAATGAGCAGCTTCCCATCAGCTACAGACATGTGCCCGATCTCTGAGTCCTGGTACTCCCTTGGCTCTCCCTGCGGGTCACTAACACTCTGCACCACTGTTGACGTCTTTTCTGGGTTGGCAACATTATCCTCAGACGTCCAACAGTAAGTCCTCAGATAACAAAGACATCTCCCAGTCTGCTGCTTCCCAGGGCCAATACGAAGCATAAGCGAGAATGTACAGAAAACTCACCTGAAACAAAAAATATATACATACGACACAAATATAAGTTATGAGACTTACTACAGAGTACTAGTAAGCAAAGCCCAGAAGACATGCCTGTTGGAATTGTTATACTTTAGCTTCTGGGTAAAAGGACACTATGAATGGAACTGTGGCACTTTAATGTACAAGGCACCTTTGGAAGGACTGCAGCGTCACTCATAATCTGAATTGCTTCCCGAAGATGGTCTAAGTTATCTATAAGCCACAGACGCTGCACACATCTAAAATGCTCATTAGACGTCAAAGAGTCTAACATGCCTAAATTTGGTTTGTGGGGAAATATATGTGCAACGCATAAAACCTCAAAACATGCAGTAGACCCTATGGTGCAGGCAACGTTATGCAAACGAGCGTTCACCCCAAACAAATCGACAGTGGGTGAATCACACAGAGCCACAATGCATCCATCACTCCAGTGCAGATCAGAAATGCATTACGATTACAGAAGGACGCAGTCTGCGGCCGGCCTGACAGCTAGACCCACAATGAGCCCCGTGTGCCCATCACCTGCAGACCTTCTGGTTCTCACTCACCCTGCGCACCTCTGCTCAGCTGACTACGCCAGCGCAGCCAAAAGCTGAAAAGGGCTCAATCTGAAGAGGTTCACAGATCTAAAGAGGACAGGAGAGAAATAAGTCGATCTGAGTTCAATACCACGATCTACACATAAAGAAAACTCCGTACAAGTCTTTCTTCCTTAGTAACATTTATCAGGGTTGCAAAGATGTGTGTGTGTATCAACAGCCAAAAGTGAAAAGAGAAAGAAAGCCCTGTAGTCTCATGACAGAAAGCCCCTATTGTGTTACAAATAACAACACTCAGGATGGCCGGCGTCCTGTGGACGGAAAAGGACCAGCCTCTGGCCCAGTGCTGACCCCACAGCAGACATTTCAATAAAGCCCTATCAATGAAAAATTAAACTTCTGTAAAGGAAATTATATGAGAACAAAGAAAAACATACATGTTAAGTAAAAGAAAAAAGTAACACTTCCATAAACTGTCTAATTACAACCACATAAAAAGCATACAGGAGAAAAGAATGAAAGGAAAAGTTTTTTGTGTTATGAGTGGTTTGCATTCAGGTAGAGGGAACCTGAGTAAACTCTCTCTTCTTTCAATTTTTCCTTATTGTCTAAATTTTTGAGAATTAGCTTCTAGTTCCTATCCTGAAAACAACTTCAATCCCGTCAAGACCAGACAGAGTAAAAGACGCCACCTCAACATGTTACACACAATGCTGTCAGCAGGCCAGCACTTCTCCCCTAACTGCTTCGTACTGAATAATAAGCACACGAGTGGCTACCGCACAGAAGGCAGGATGAAGCTAGTTTCGTGGGGATGTGGAGAAAAGTCATCCTGTCCACTAGGCCACAAGTGGGCCTGACTAGGCTATCCTGTGCTCTCCCAGGAAGAAAGCTGTTTACACATTGAGCCAGTTTTAAACACTCCAGCACCACGCAGAAAAGAGCTATTCAGTCACACCAGAGACAAGCGTTTAGATTCCAAAGTTACAGAAACATGGAAAACCCCTCTGAAATGTAAATACGCATCAATTCCAAACACGATTACTCAGTAGCTATGGCCACGGGCAGCTTGTGAGGTTAACATCACTTTCAAGGGGCCTGGAGCCGCCACGGGCTGAGCAAGCTCTGCCCCACATGCCGCCGTTCAAGTCCCAGGGCAGACATCACGCCGCTGCGAAGGAACCGGTGGGCAGAGGACTCTCCTGCTTTGACATTCACCACGAGTGCTTCCTCCCTAGTAAAGCCTTGAGCTTCAGAATGTCAGGGACCAATGTGCTTGTCTTCTGGCGCGAGGCGGGGTGGAGAGGAAGGGAGGAAGCAGCTCAGCCGATGCAGGGCTTCTGCTGTCAGACTCCAAAGTTACTGCTCCCCTGACGACCTTAAATCTCTACTCTGTGCATACGGACCATAATGAGGGTTTTATAAGGATCACAACTGCGGCAAATACTCACTCAAATCGTGCACCACAACGAACACTGAACGCTCTTCCCTTGAAATAAAAAAAGTTCATATTCAGACTCAGAGATACTCCGCAGCTGTCCTGCGGCGGGGAACTGGGCTTGCCCTGCACTACCTGCTGGCTCATGACAGCTCTCCAGGCTCTTACTGCGCCGGACCCCAGTCTGCTGCTGCACCAAGCTCACACTCTCCAAACACATTTCTCTGCAGCCACACGGAGAAAACAACGTGGCCATACAGCAAAGAACGCTCCAAAAACACACAACGGTTGAGGGCATGCGGGCGTGCAAATAGCAAAACCAGCGCCCCAAGCTCCCCCAACACAGCGCAGCGGCAAAGACACTGGAGCTGCCGTCCACCCTCTGAGGGACCTTGGGGAAGCCTCCCGGCCCTGACAGCTCAGCGGCTCCACGTGTCCAACAAGGAGGCCCCGTTAGGTGACTCGGGAGGCCTATGTATACACGTCAAAGGTCTTTTCTGGCACTCCCTTTCCTACATTTCTCAGGTCAAATTTCCTCTTCCTTTACCCCTGAGAGCATCTGCTGCAGGTTCTACACAAGGGACCCGTCACCTGACCACAGGGCTTCTCCTGGAGCCATGAAGACAGAGAATTAACTTCACTCCTTCATTCATTCACGGTCATCACTCAACCAGGAGCACAAAACCACCACGTACACATAAAATATACAAAACCATGTGCTAGACGCTTTAGGGGACCGATCTAAAAATGAATGACTTCAGAAGGTCCAGTCTCTACTTAAAGACACTTAATGTTTACAGTCCAAAGGGAAATATAAAGAATTGAAGAAAACTGCAGTGCCAAAGATCTAGAACAAACTGCTAATTAATCATAGTACCTTTCCCACGAAGCCTAGACTGGACTCCAAAACCCTTCTCAACCCAGCACTCCACTCAGTATCCTGAAGACTGTAGGTAGCAGGTGAGGTTAATTTTGCTGCCAGGTTAGGCTGGCTCCTGAGCACGTGCCCGGGCACTTCCAATGCCCGCCCCTCACCTGTCTCCCTAACCTCCTCAACTTCTGCCTTCACCTCCCAAAAAGCAGGGGGGCCACTCAGACCCTCGTCACAACAGCTGAATGCTCCTATCAATTCACCTTTGCCAACTTCTTAAAAATTTCA
The DNA here is from genome assembly GCF_030028045.1 of Hippopotamus amphibius kiboko. NCBI lineage: Eukaryota > Metazoa > Chordata > Mammalia > Artiodactyla > Hippopotamidae > Hippopotamus > Hippopotamus amphibius. The sequence continues at coordinate 3,479,377 of NC_080196.1, read as the reverse complement.
AATTCTGAGGAAACAGGAAATACGTATACTTGCCTCACTCCATGTCTAGCACACTTATATGAAACTCTGAGCTGGATGGCTTACATTGGCATTGGACCACCTAGTATATTCCTACTGAGAAGAGCGATGCGCTGTGTCACTGAGGCTTACATCAGTGCACCTACCAACCAGCAAGTTTTACACACACACACACTCTCTCACACACACACTCTCTCACACACTCTCACACACACTCACACTCTCACACACACACACTCACACACTCTCACACACACTCTCACGCACGCTCTCTCACAATCACACACTCTCTCACACATGCTCTCACTCACACACTCACACACACACTTTCTCACACACTCTCACACATGCTCTCACTCACACACACACACACTCTCTCACACACTCTCACACACTCTATCACACACACTCTCACACGCACTCACACACACTCACACACACACTCACACTCTCTCTCACGCACACTCACACTCTCTCTCACACACACTCTCACAGACACACCCTCACACACACACACTCTCTCTCACACACACTCACACACTCTCTCTCACACACACTCTCACACACACACCCTCACACACACACACACACTCTCTCACACACACAAGCACAGACCCCTCCCCCTCTCCCGCTATGAGAGGTTGCATCCCTAATCCTAGCTGGCCATCTGGGAAACAAATGACTTTGTGATGGCGTTGTAAATTGGTTCTACTCCTCTGGAAAGCAATCTGGCAATATGTTTTAGAAGCCATAAAACTGTTCATACTCTTTGACCTAGTAATACCACTAGGGACTCTATCCTAAGAAAGTAATTCAAAATATGGAAATAGCTCCAGGCACAAAGATACAGCTCGTGGTGTTATTAATAACTGTGAAAAGTTGGGAGCAAGGTACTTGTCAACAACAGAGTTGGTCACTTAATGGTACAGAATCACAACAGAATATGACGTGACCATTAACACGGTAACAATGAAGATTATGTAGCAATAAGAGGAAACGCAAATGCAAAATGACAGGTACAATGATGTAAAAACCACTGAAGAAAAACTGATAATATTAAAAACCGATAAGCATTGTTTTATGATTTTTCTCCTGTTATGTTTCTTAGCTTTTTGTGATACAGCTCTGACGCTTCTACCATTTAAAGATAATCTTCTTCGGAAAAATAAACACAGGGCTTGATCATGAGGATGAAGAGGGGCCACATCAGAGAGTGTGGCCGGCTTCTTCCACAGGGGAGAGGGGACAGAGCACTCCACGCCCTGGGGGCCGGGGCGTGTGCACCGCGCGGCTCCACAGAAAGCCACCGGAGGCGCGCGCCTGTCAGCGATTAGGGAAATGCGAGAGGCGCCCATCTGCTAACCCCAGTCAATCCCCTCCATTACGAGCATCCGGAGGCCGAGAATTCCCCGGGCAGGCCGCACGCGCTGTCGGCTTAGTTATCTGTTTACCAGATTTATATGGAGTCACACAGGGCTGTTCGATAATTTATTTAAAGTAAGTAAGCTCAGATTTTCACATCTGGAGCAATGAGGAATGTCTGCGCCATGAAACGCCGTCAACATAAAGATGAGGAGAGAGAGGAGAAACCACCTGTCACCTCTGCTGTAGCCCAGAATGCAGCACCACTGATGTCGCCACACAGGTGCCTGAGAAATGGGCACCTGGGCGAGGGCAGGGCTGCCTCTCCAGGGCTGACCCGGGATGCAGGAGGCAGGTCAGAAAGCCTGGTCCAACCTCACACACCTCCACCCTCACACGGGCACTCATCTCAACCCCACCTGCAGGCTCACCCCGGGTCCAGCCGGGGACCAGCCCCACGCAGGGGGATTTAAGGAGCTCCAGGCCAGTCTAAACGGCCAGCACTGAGGGGTCTCGCAGGTGCTCTGCTTCCCTGCTCTTGTGTTCTTACACTCATCCCTGTGGCCGAGCACCTCTTTATACCGCAGGGTCAGTGACCAAGTTCTGATCTCTCCGTATCTCAGTTTCTGCTCCGAGTCCCTACCAGGGAGGGAGCAGAGCACAGAAGTCTCAGCAACAGATTTTGAACTTAGACTAAAGGGACTCAAAATTCAAATTCTGTTACTCCCTCTCCTCCCTGTTGACCTTGGGAAATTTCCTCCTCTCCCTAAACCTGTTTCTTTCTCTATGAAATGTGCGCCTATGCCGTCAGATCACGTCAAGGTTTACGTGAATAAGGAGCGTCACCCCCAGTATCTGAGGCCACGGCACGCTTGTTAACCCAAGTCTGCTCCACGTGCCCTGTGCGCCTCAGCCACAGGCGCTCCGCCTGCCTCCCCGACCCCTCTAAGCCTGTCCTCTAAGCAAGGACAGAGGCCCCAGCCTCCAGTCAACCCTCCTTCCGCTGACCGCACACCTGGACTCCACGTGCCTCTGGAACCCCCCACCACCAAACCCAGACCCTGTCCTCTCTGAGCCACGACCTGACACCAGCATGGGTGCTCGAGGCCGCACCGCCAGGGCTCGCAGCCCTGCCCCCTCACTCGTGAGGAAATGCGACTTGGGTGAAGCTGTGCAGCCTCTCTGGGCCTCCATCGCCCCATCTGTGAAACAGAGACAATGGCAGCGCCCCCCTCACAAGACTGTGGGCACACAGCTCTGACTCCTGTGCGAGCGTCTGCCCAGATGGCCGGCTCAGCGGCCTGTGCTAGCCCATGTCGTCGGGTGAGCAAGCCTCTCCGCCACCCTGACCCCAGGGAGCTGAAGGAGGCTCTCAGAGAGCAGGTCCACAGGCCAGCATCGGTGTCGAGGGAGCTCGTTCGAAACGCAGCCTCTCAGGTGCCCCCAGCCGGACTCAAGTGGAAACCGCATATTAACACATTTTCAGCTCACAAGCCCTCTGTCACCTGGGGGTCCTGTTATAATATAGATGGGGGGAGAAGGGGACCTGGAACTCTGCTGTCCTAGGACCACACGTGGAGTAGCCGGTGTCAAAAAAGCACCGAATTCCAAAGAGGAATTGCGCCAACACGTGAGAAAGCAGCCACTGTGGCACCTGCAGGCGGACAAGGAGGGAGACAGGCGAGACTGATGACTCGGAAGAGTCTGTGGCTAAGAAGTCAAACAGCACAGGGAGCTCACTGGTAAGTCTTTAGAGGGTAGGGACCATGTCTTACTGATTCTGGATTTTTCAACAGAGAATACCTGCCATAGAGGAGGCAGGTCACTGTAACCATCTACCTCCATTTCAGTAAAACTGGAATAACATACGTTAGTTTTACAGAAACACAACTGTCTTATGGCTATCTGGGTAGCTCCTCCCCACCCTACTCTAATATAATATTTGATTCTACACTCCCTATATGAAGATGACACCAACTATCATTGATCGCAGGGAACCTTTTCTAAATTTTTTCCTCTTAGAAATGATTCAGGCTTTGAAAGACCCAGGAGGCGGGGCGTGAGGGTGGAGTGGGGGTAGGAGGAAGGGCCGGCAGAACATCCTACACAAAACAGGGGCTACACCGTTAAAGAGAATCTGCTAGGACCTCGCGGACTCTCATTTCAAACATCCAGCATGCTGAAGACTAAGTGAAGGCAACAGAACAGTAAGTACCCGTTGTTCTAACCCTTGACCTTTTCTTAGTGACACATGTAACTCATGAGCCCCTGAAGGTCAACAGCCAGGGACGGGTTAGAGGGAAGGAGACAGGGAAAACAAACGAGAGTAAAGACTAGAAAACTCACACCAACGGATCCAAGAGCCCTTAAAGTCCCTCCTTCCTGGGGAGCTCGGCCCTCATTTTCCAAGACGGCAGCAATGACCAGATACCCTTGCTTTTGACCTCGGCCCTCTGTCCCCCTCAGCCCACCTCCAAGCACACCAGTCACCAAGGTAAGTGACTAAGGGGAGAAACCCACACTAATGTGAGAAGAAAGCTATCGTCCCAGTCCCGTGCCCAAACCATCATGAAATTACCTCAATGTGAGGCCACATCAAATCCAAATGTTCCTCTGTGAAAAAACAAAGGAGGATCAACAGTGGAGGTCCCTAAGAGAATTCACGCCACTCTGAACGAGCAGCTATGCAGAATACAGAGTAACATGTACACATGCTTACACTACATGTACCTACATGTACACGCATGCATGCGCACACACACACACACACACACACAAACACACACACACACAGGTATACATTTCTCTGCTCTGCCTGTGTCTGGAAAGGGTTGGGGGTGGTAAGGCAGTCCTGGTCCTCAGCGGCTGGAGTGAGCCACCCACCTTCTGCCCTTAGCTGAGGTCTCTAGGCAATTCTGTGGATCACACACCCTTTCTGCTCCAACTGCTGACGGAGCTCTTACAGGAAAACAATACAAACAATGACAAAGCTTTAAAATTTTACCTCTAAACACTCATTTTTAAAATGAATCAAAGCAAGGATAACACTTGTTTCCACAAACCTCATCTCTAAACTTTCTATTTATTTATTTATTTATTTATTTATTTATTTATTTATTGGCTGCATTGGGTCTCCATTGCTGCACACAGGCTTTCTGCAGTTATAGTGAGCAGGGCTACCCTTCTTTGTGGTGCACTGGCTTCTCATTGCAGTGGCTTCTCTTGCTGCAGAGCACGGGCTCTAGGCACATGGGCTCAATAATTGTGGCTCGCAGGCTCTAGAGCACAAGCTCAGCAGTTGTGGCGCACAGGTTTAGCTGCTCCTCGGCATGTAGGATCTTCCCAACTCAGGAATCGAACTCGTGTCCCCTGTATTGGCAGGGGGATTAACCACTGCACTAGGGAAGCCCTCATCTCTAAACTTTGGTGAACTTTCAACCAAATAATCTTAAAGCCACAGTCACACAGGGAGGATGATGGCAGGCCTGTCACTGTCTTTCTAAGGAAACTCTGAGGGCCCAGGAGGGAGGCGGGGGCAGTGAAGACAAAGCATCCCTCTAAACCAAGGAACCCTCAGAGTGCCCACGTGGTTTAGTCAAACACACAGCCAGGTTTCCCAAAGTTATGCCATGCCGAGTGTTACAAGGCACAAGGTGGTGAGACACCTTCAGGAACTACAGAAGTGTCAGCTCATACCCATCTCAGTCTTCAGTTTACAGAATAAAACTGCCCTCAAACGCAGTGACTGGGAACCAGCAGTGAAATCTAGGCGAGCAGATTCCTGTCCTTCCTGAACTCAAGGCTCTGGAGAGTAGGCGAGACCCGTGCTCTAAGCCACCAGTGCTGTCACATGAATAGAGAGACGTACTCCACAAGGATGTGAAAATCATCTTCCAGCACAAATAAACAAAACAGAAGAGAGTCTCTGTATATGTGAGGAATACTTTCCCAGCAATCCCTGCTAATAAGGACACCCTTCTGAGAAAAGACATTTCTGTAGTCTTTTCCTTACGCATGTCTTTTGTGATGAGAAGAATCTTAATTAGAGCCCAAAGAACAGGGTACTCAAGAGAAAGTAGAGCAATGATCCCTCACCCTGACCATACCTTTAGAATCATCTGTGAAGCTTTTTAAGAATCCCAGTGGCCAGGGCACACTCCAGGCCGGTTATAAGGGAATCTCTGGAGGTGGATGGCAGTGCACGGCCAAGGTTGGGAACCACTGAATTAGGGCTTCTCCTGAAGACACTGTCCAGAGCAGAGTCCATCTAAGCATGACTGCAGGCCCTTGATATGCTGGGGCCTTTGTCTAAATCTCATACCCAGCTATGACGGTGGACACGCCGCTCGACCCCAACCCTGGGACGAGCTCGGGGCCATGCACACATAGCTCCCCACCACCCTTAAAATGCAGCACAGAAGAGGTCACCACCCAGAAGGCCTGCTCAGATGAGCAGGGTCCAGGAGACCCTCGGTCTGCACTTGCAGGGGGCACCTCCCTGGCAGCAACATGAGGGGCTCTGGAGACAGGCTGGGACATGAACTGACACACGGGCCCAGCCGAGCCAGTGTCCCTGGGAGCGGGCTCCTTTCAGGATGTTGCAAAGCTCCCCACGACCACTCTGTGAGGGAGAATGCAAACCCTCTCAGCAAAATACACACAGGGATTAAAGAAATGGGTACACTTCCTTGCTGTTGCTCCTCTATTGATAAAGATGGAAAATTCACTTTATCTGAATTTTTTTTTAAAGTCCTCAATATATACCACTGATACTCTCCAAGTTTCCCCCAATTTAAACTTGGCTTAGATAGTTTTTTTTTGGTTTTATTCGAAAGCAAACTTCTGGCAGGGTAGGCAGAGCAGAGATACATACAAAACTCCAGCAGAATCAATTCGTATTTATTCAAAGCATTTAAAGGCAAAATTTGACCCGAGAATTTAAATAAAATCAAACATATTGCATACATCTTGAAAGATATTTTAAATAAGAGAACATTTTACCACATAAATTTAGAAAGGCAGGGAAAAAACATATACAGACATTCAAATTATAATATTTTTCTACAGAATATGGAATTTTTTTAAGGAACACTTTTATCCAAAAAATTTTAAAAAAAAGCAACCACTAAGTCTAAGATGCTTAACAACATGAGCTGTGAAGGCAGGTGGCCTGGGTTTGAACCCAGCACAGTGCCCTGAACCACATCTCCGAGCCTCTGCGCCTCCTCTTACCTTCACACCAGAGGCTCTGGAGTCAGACTGCTGGGCTCCAATTCAGGTCTGCACGTGTGCTGTGTGAGCATTTAACCTCCCCGCCCCTCTCGCCCTCCTCTGTGACACTGAAACAAGGACAGGACCTACCGCCAATCTGGGGAAACCGGAACCTGGTGCACAGCTGATGGGAAGGCAAAACGGTGCAGCTGCCGTAGAAAACAGTCTGGAGGTCCCTAAAAATATTAAACATAGAATTATCATAAGATCCAGCATTTCCGCTTCTGGGACTCTGCCCCAAAGAGCTGGGAGTAGACAATGGAACAGATATTTGCACACCCCTGTTCACAGCAACATATTCACAACAGCCAAAGGTGGAAGCGGCCGAAGTGCCCATCAACAGCACAATGCATAAAATGTGGTACCTACACACAACACTAGTCGGCCTTCGAAAGGAAGGAAATTCTGACGCGTGCTTCAACATGGATGAAACTGGACGATAACTGTGCCAAGTGAAATAAGCCAGTTATGAAAAGACAAAATACTGTATGATTTCACATATACGAGGTACTTAGAGCAGTCACACTCACAGAAACAGAAAGAGCAGTGGTTACCAGGGCTGCGGGGAAGGCGCCTGGGGAGTTAGTGTGCAATGCGTACAGAGTTTCAGTTTGGGAAAATGAAGAAGTTCGAGATGGAAGGGGGTGACGGTTTCCCCAACAACGTGAATGTACTTAATGCCCATGAACTGTACACTTAAAAATGGTTAAGGGAGTAATTTTTACGTCTTGTATATTTTACTACAATACAAAGTAAGTAAGAAAGACTAGCCCCTGCCCCCCAGTGTTGCTGTGAGGACTGGATACAGGTGAAGCGTCCAGCGCGCGGCACAGGGAAGCCCTCCGTAAACACCAGCTCCTCTCTCCTCTCCCTGCCTTGGGAGCTCCCTCCAGGCCCCGCCACCACGTCCTGCAGGAACGGGCGCTCACTGACTAGCTTCTGATCCCGCCTGGAGCTGTATACCCTCCACAATGAGCCAGCTCCAACCCTGGGCTTCCTTCCAGTGTAAATGCTCTTTTCTTGGGACAAAGCTTCCACTGCAATCCGATGCAGACGAAGAAACCACCTAATTTCTGCAGTCTTCACACATAAAGCTGAGAAGACCACAGCTGAAAAAAAAAATGATTTCACTGTCTATCTCCTAAATGGTGTTAGTAATTCTGCCTCAAAGATAGGTTCATAGGCTAACGCTATCATATAGGTCTGAGAGTGGGAAATAAAGAGGAAAAAAGGTCCCCTGCTGTTCATAAATACTTTCACCTTTTATCATAATCAAGACTATTTTCCTTCTTTGCTTCGTCCCTTAGAAGTCCTTTCTTCATGAAAATTTCCAAGCATATACAAAAGTAGAGACTCAGCTAGCCCCCTGCACCCAGCTTAAGAGCCAGCCTCTCTGACGCTACCCAAGACTCAACATTCTCCCCCAAAAAACTAGAAGGAAAACCCAGGGCAGCTACACTGAAGCAATTTCATTTTACACAATCACCATCATCACCACCGTTGTCACTACTTTAAGAAGTTCTTTTTTCGATATCGTCTCACGTGCTTTCCTTTTTTTCTTTGAAACTACGAATAATTTCAATATCTACTGTGCCAAGATTACTGTGAGGATGCAACATACACGGAAGTGCAGAGCTTGGTGTCTGGCAGGTATGAAGTTCCTGGGACGTTTCAGTTCTCTGAGGGCCACCACCTCACGTTTCTCTCCAAGACAACAAAAATACCACACGCACCCCCCCAACACACACATCCTCCTCCATTGTTCGTCCCTCCCCACCGCTTCCCTTCCCAAACACTGGCCGTGCTCCCCTGCTGTCCCCTCTGCCTGCTTCAAAGCCAGGGATCCCAAACAGAAACGCCTGATTGCAAATCCAATCACCTAGAAGAACCCAAATATAAAGACAAACACAGGAAGTGGATAAACTGTACTGATAAATATATTTAACGTTTAGGGTACCAGCCACTAAATTAAAAAACATCCCCAATCTAGTGCCTGTATATTATTTCACAGCAAAAGCAGGCTAGACATTACATTGTAAAATAGCACAAACAGGGATCTGTCTATTTATATTTTAAACATTAACCCCCTTTTTGATGATCTAAGAAGTTTTACATGCCGATGAGATTCATTTCCTTGCAGTACTTCTCGCCAGGGGCAAACCTGCCACCTCTAATTTGTTTTAAAAGGAATTCTAATCACCCAATCAATCATACTCTTGACCTTCAGCCTTCACAGTCACTTCGCTGTGGTCAAAACTGGCTCTAAAAATTCATGTTGTAACAGTTCTGTTGTCCTCAAGCTCCAAAACGTCACTGGCAGGAATATAATTTGACCAAACCCTCTGGTAGAAGAGAAAACAGCACCTGAAGTTTCTAATTCATCTTCTACCAAGATTCTTTAAATAAAAGTGAATGTCTAAGATATTATTAAGTAATAACTTTTCCTCCACTGGGGTTTAATGACTTATAAATCATCCAAGTCTCTATGCCATGAATCTGGTCCCTTCACTACAAAAATCACATGGCTCACTTTTGCTTTTACATAACTCTTCTTTCTGCAGAGATATAATGACCAGGTAATAATCCTCCCAACTCCCCCACCCCCACCCCCCGCTGCAGCACACCCTCAACCTCGGCCGCACTGGCATCCACCGTTCTCGCCTGCTACCTGCCCTCCTGGTCTCCACCCTCCCTCCCGGCTCCCTGGCTTCTCAGGGCCTGGCACACAGCAGGTGCTCAGCCAGGATCACTACGAACACCTCACATGTAACAAGAGGCAGAAGCAGGCACGTCAAGTGGAGAAGCTGACTCCGGGTGGGGAGGAGAACGTGGTTATTTCAGACACTCACTGTTTGAGGGGCTGGCGGGATGTGCCGATGGGCACGTTCAGTGATGTCCACCTTGGTGATGAAGTCACAAGGGGAAGAAACAGGTCAAGGAGGGAGGCCTGGGGAGAGAGACAGAGGCCGTCTGCAGAAAGACTCCATCCGGGAGCAGAGAGCTCAGCTCCGAGCATCACCGAAGCTGAGAAAGGACAGCATTTCAAGGAGGTGACTGAAAACACTGGTAGGGGTGTGAGACGCCACAGCTAAACTGAAGAGAATTAAACACCGTAAATGTGGGGACAGGTAACTTAATCACTAGAAAGTTCATTTTTGAGAGGCTGCTTCAGTGATGATAAGATACATACTTCTAACTGTCTGCAAGAATCCCAAATAAAACGTACACAACAGAAACCACTAAGGGAACACCACATCCAGGCCATGGGGGTGGCGGGTGGCCCCCATGCACAGAACAAGCACAGATCAGGGCAGGAGACCAGGTCCTCCAACAGACCCCACAATCAAACGAGAAACATCACACGATCAGCCCCCATGCTCTAAAGGCACTCGACAAAGTATGACACGCGCTCCTCATTAAGACACACTCTTCACAGAACAGGGAGAGATGACTCTTGCCTCAATATGTTCCCAATATATTCACCAAGACTCCAGAACCATGATTTGAGAAACCACTACAGGCATTCCATGAAAGGCCAACTCCCGAATCGAGAAATGGGAATCAGCGAGTGACAGAAGGTTCCCCCAAAAGGAATTAGAAATGCCTCTGGAAGGTATGAAAAGATGTTCAGACTCAAAGAAATGCAAATTAAAACGACAATTAGGTAAAAAAACATTACAGATTGGGAAAGCTCATGTTCTTTGATATCACAGTATTATGAGGGTCTAAGAAACAGGCAGTGCTGATAAAAGTATGGAAGACAGTTTGACAACATCTATCAACATTTAAAATGCATATGTTTACCTCAGCAACCCCACTTGTAGTAAACTGAATGTACAGGTGTACTTCCTGTATGTGTGCAGAATGACGCATGAACGAGGACAGTCACTCAACAACTTGTAAGAGCCAAGACAGGAAGTACATTTCCATTAACTGGGGACTGGCTAAGCAAATGAAGAATAAGGCAGCTCTACACGTATTGACATAGGATATCTCCAAGACACATTATTAAATGATAAAAAAATAGGTGTTGACTGGCCGCGCATGGTAGCTACCATTTCTCACCAGAGATATACACGTAGCTTACGCACAGACACACGTACATAAGGAAGGGCAGACGTGGTGGGAGCTGAGGGACAGGGCAGGAGAGAGGCTACTGCGCTTTACATGCGTCTGCACCTTGTGATTTTATACGAAGTGCATTACAACCGAGTGACCTGAGATCATTCTTGGCCTCCCCCTCCTTCGTTGCCTCCATCCAGTCAGTTGGTAGAGCCTGTGAATTCTGTCTTTACAACATCGCTGCCACTTCGCCCCTCCTCTCCACTCTCACCACAAGTGACATACTTCATCGACTCTCAGTACCTTCCTCCAGGATAATTAAACAGCCTTTAACACTTTCCACTTAAAATAATCACCTCCTCTGATTCGCCTTATGTACCGTGCCGGGTTTATCTTCTAAAGCACACGTTTATTAAGCTTCTGAAGGCCCGGATTCCTTCCGCTTGGCCTATCCAAGCACCCCCACAGGCCCCAGCCCCCTCTCCCAGGGACCACACCCCACACTCAGGCTGATGGAACTGCTCCCAGGGACTAGAGCTACAGCTGTTTCCTCCCACCCGAGCCCCAGCGACAGCAGTCTCCTCCCTCAGGAATGCTGCACGTGCAGCAGCTGAAAAGGCCCGAGGCCTTCAGCATCCACCGTGAAGGCCCGATCTCAGAACACTGCCCCTGATGTCCATGCAGGACGTGACTGCAGAACTGCGTCTCTCGAGGTGGCCCTGACACACCCATCTGCTTCCTTCCGAGCACCCCGGCCAGCAGGGAGCCTCCCCCTGGCAGTGGCCCCTCTGCTTTGCTCCCCGGGCTTCTGAGAACAGGGATGCACCCACAGCAATAAATAACGAGCAAGTCGTCTGCTAAGGACAAGGCTTCCCTTCAAATTCCCCGGGTTCCTACTGCTCATTAAAGGACTAAAAGCCATCCTGAACCCGTTAGTTCAGTTGTGCCCAGTGGGCACACTGATATTACACTAAGGTAAGAGGTATTAAAAATACGAAGTGACTGTTTTTGACTCTCTTTGCCTCTCTCCATGGAGACTGGTAAGAAGCTTGGAATCCCAAGCACATGAAACACATGTGCAAGAAAATCCACCTTACCTAACCTGTCACTTCAAAGGCATTTTCTAGAGTTACTGTTTTTTTAAATGACAGAAATGATCTTTCTCAGGGTGAGCACGTAAGGTTAGTGATGGCTGGGAGCAGGGACTAAATTGGATGATTTCGGGTCCTTAACAAGAAGTGTCTACCATTTTCCAGTGTAAGGCAATTATGCATTAGTTAGGTCAAGGTCATTTTAAAAGAGGTGATTCTGGTAGACACACAGATAATCAGCATTCCATATTAGTTTGGACCACAAGTATGGAAAAGAATTTTAAAATTCATCATCAAACTCATAGAGACAGCAAGTAGAACAGGGGTTCCCAGGGGCCTGAGGAAGGGGAGAGTGGGGAGTCAGGGTTCAACGGGGACAGTCTGGGAAGACGAAAAAGTTCCAGAGAATGGATGGGGGTGATGGTTACATAACAATGTGAACGCACTCATGCCAGCAAACTGCACACTTTAAAATGGTTAAAATGGTCAATTTTATTTTATATATATATTTTTTAACACAACTTTTTAAAATCCACCACGAAACATGAATTTTGAACATTTTATTTTTAACACAGTGAAAGATGCAACTACCGGTTCTTTTTATTTCTCATTGCAAGACCTAAGACAATATAGACAAAACATTAGCAGTTTAAATTTGATGGCTCTAATACAGCAATTATTAAAGTTTATCTTGATAATTCTTTTTTTAATCCTACCTTCACGTGGAAAGTACTAATATATTACTAAAGTCTAATCTGCTAATTCTTCTTCTTCTTCTTAATCCTACTCTTCACCTGAAAAGCTTTTGGCCTTCAAGATCAGGTCCATGCCGCGAAGTCAGAAGGCAACTGTTACATAAGTACCAGCTGACTGTGGTTAGCCACAGAAGGCAGAAGGCTGGAACCCAAAGAACTCAGCCCTTGTTCCTGGATGAGTCCTCCTGCAAACCAAAGCCCAGGAGGCTCTCACCTATTGATATCAATGCAATGCAATTAAAATAACAAAAATAAAAAAATAAAGAACCGAAGGAAAATGCAATGATAACTCTAAATCACAGAAGGTCACTGAGGACAGATCTTCCTCTTCTCTTTCTCAAGTAGACCATAAAACATATCTATTATGCACTGTAAAATGAGCTGTACACATGGCACTGCTTTTAGAAGGCCTTTTCAGCTGCAGAAATTACCTATGTTTAATGGGTTAGTATTCAACGGTAATATTTTTCAATGCCGGAAGGAAATAAAATCACATCCTCTAGATCTATGGTGCCTAATACAGTAGCAGCTAATCACATGTGGCTACTTAAATTTAAACTAAAGTTAAAAATTCAGTTCCTCAGTTGCAGTAGCCACACTTCCAAAGCTCACGAGCTACACGTGGGTGGTGGCTGCCACACCGGACAAAGCAGATCGACGTGCTCCCGTCACCCTTGAGAGCCGACTGGACGGAGCTGCTCGAGGCACTCAGTGCCTTTTCCTGAAGGAGCACAGCATTTGTTTGTTCGTTCATTCAATAAACATTTGCTGAGCTCTACTGTGTGACCGACACAGGGCTAGCTGTCGGACATGGCAGTGAGTGCAACTAAGAATTTCAACTTAAGCAGGAAGTTTTCCTAACAGTCTTCTGATTGGCTGATTAGTACCTGTATCAGAAACAGTTCATAGAAAAATACTGTATTGCTCTTGTTCTTGAAAGATTGACTCAAATGAACAGCTTGATTCATAGTTTCAATAAATAAATAAATTTCAGTAGAAGATAACAAGAAACCTCAAATATACAAATGGAGACCCGATTTTTAGACAAAGATGAGCAGCCCGCATAGGGCTGTCTGAGGAAGTAACCTTTAAGCCAAGATTAGAAAGATAAGCCTTTCAAAAAGACAGAAAGTTTCCAGAGACGGAAGTACCCATGTGCTCAGGTGGGAAGGGCTTAGCATGTTCCAGAAACTGATTTTCGTGCATTTTGCAGCTGTCTCATTAAACTTGAAACACCACGCAAAGCATTTAACTGACACCCAAATCTGTTCCCCTGGGGAAGTTAGGCAACAGTCCATATATTATTCTCAGCCGTTCTCTTCTCCCTCTAAATCACCTGCCTTTCTGTCATTTCATTTCTTGAAGGACTGACTTCTGAGTGGGCAGGCACAGGAAGACCAATTAATTTTGTTACTTCCTAGAGAGGAAAAAGGGGCTAAAGTGAGGTTTCCGAGTGACTGTGATTGTAGCTGGCTGCGCCCTTCCACAGGGTGTCAACATGAGCAAAGGAGACGTTTTCATCACAGGTTGAGCAGTTTCCATCTGAGGGTAGTTGTCAGTATTCCTGCCGGGGCCAACCATTCACTCTGACTTCAAGCAGCAAGACCCAGCTGCCGGGCTGCTGGCTTACCAGGTGGATGACCTTCCCCAGAAATGCCACGCAGCGGGCACCACCGGCCGGTCACTGCCCTGCAGACAGCGCACAAGGGGCACTGAACACACCCACTCAGGCCTTTGAACACCTCTGCCCTGCAACTCACTTGCCCCATTCACACACCTGGCCATCCTCCCAGTTTCTCCTCTTCCCATCATCTTCTCAACTACAGTGGCCGAGCCCCTCACAGCCCGGGCTCCCTTCCAGAGGCTGCAGGAGGTCTGCAGGACGCATGCCCGGAGCCTCTGCACACAGCCCTCTGGTGCACTGGAGGCAGCTGGAGACAGCATCCCTCCTCCTCTGGTCCAGCGGGAGCCAAGACATCAAGGAATCCGCCCCTCCCCAGCCCATTTACTTCAGGGACAGGGAAACAGAACTTCTGCTAGAAAGAGCTGAAGTGCTGGGATTGAAAAAATAAAAATAAAAGCTGCATTCTCACACCAAATTAATTAAGAGTCAAATGTGGAAATTATGCTTATCACGTCAGGTTTTGATTTTTCAGTCTTAATGAAGGAAAGGCCTGTGCTAACTAAACAGAAAACCCCAGTGAGGTTGAATGGTTATGGAAGACAGGGCCATAGCACCCACTGGTACAGACATTTCTGCCCCAACATTTCAGTAAGTAAAATTAGGCTTCTTTCAAACAAAGTATGCCATTAACATTTTGGGTAAAACCTTGTAAAAACACTTCATTTTCCTATATTTTGCAGAATGCATAAGCTTCTGATGTTAGAATACCATGTGAATGTAACACAAAAAAGGAAACAAACAACAAACAAAAAACCCCACTAAAACCTAAGTACCTGTCAGACCTAGTTCACTCACAACTATACCACAGCCTCCCTGCACACCCTTATTTTTCCAGAAAACCAAAGCAGAGTGTCTCAGCTCGAGTGGCTCTAACAAAAATACCACAGACCTGGCAGCTTATACGTAACAACTACTTAGCTCGCAATTCTGGAGGCTGGAAAGCCCAAGATCAAGGTGTCCACAGGTTTGGTGCCGGGTAAGAGCCCACTTCCTGGATCACAGGCTGTGTCCTCACATGGTGGGGGGAGGGGCTGGGGTCCCTTTCCTAAGGACACTAATCCCATCCTTCACCTCCCAAAGGCCCCAGCTCCTGATACATCACATTGGGGGTGAGGATCGCAACATACTTACTAGAGCTGGTGGGGGATGGGGGGATGGCGTGGCTGGGGGGCCCACATCTATTCAGCTTAGGGCATAAAGTAATGAGAATACATTCTTAACCTTGGCAGTGTCCCTAGAGGTAAGGGGGTACAGCTTATTTCAGTTCTGATTTGGACTGAAGAGAGGAGTTAGGTAGGGAAAGGTAATCTGGTCACAGGTCACACACCTGGGGCACAGCCTGGCTGACCTCTGACCTTCCAGGGCTATGTTCATTACTTCACCCATTTCGGGGTCATATTATAATAGTTCAGAAAGGTCAATAATGGATGGTTGCTTATTTGAAGTTATAATTTAGATGAATTACAGATAAAGTATAACTCTAGAGAAAACATTTTTAATGAGTAGGCTTCTAGTCCAAACGGAGCGACATACAAGATACCAACTCACAACCGCCCACTCTGTCCAGCTGCCCTTGTCCGTGATGCGAGGGCATCCACAGTGGGCAGGGCACAAGGATGGTCCTCAGTGAGGGGTGAAAGCTGACAACGTTGGGATTTTACTGGGAGAAAAAAAATGTTTAAATAATGCTGAGCAGGGGAAAAACACCAATGTTCTTCCATATTACGAATAAATTACGATATATAAAGATTTAATTTTTAAAAGTCCATAAATATCTTTCAAATCTTAAACACATTCACTTCCAAACATGGGATTTCTGATAATACGCCTTTACAGAAAAACGAATTTTAGCTTCGGTACACCCAACACCCTTTGGACCCTAGACAGGCTATTTGGGAAATCATCTGACTTTAAGAACAAATGTTTAAAGCATCTCGGAATTGGTGGTCCTTAACTTTAGCAAGGTTTACTGCATCTTCCTTGCTTCTGAGCTGGCACCTTTGTGGTAAATAAAAAAATGTCTGTTGTAACTAAAAATAAAAAGCACCTACAGCCACCCACTTGAAATTGGTACCCACTTTCTTTTCCTCAAAAATCTAAGTACAGTCTCCTGACTTCTCCTTCCCCCACGGTATTCTGAGAGAGTATATTCAGGAGTACAGTGAATCTGCACCTGAGAAGCACAGGGAATTTTACTTGAAGGCATAACAATAACATGCATTCATCCCTGTGTTACCTGATGTATAGAGGCAGGAACAGATGCGCAGAGAGAGCCTTCCAGGCGCTCCCCATCCCACGGGGAGCCTGGATAAAGGGATATCGCCTCCTCCTCATGAGGGATCCTCTCCCCTCCACCAGCCTGTCACTCCCAATCCACTGGGCCTGCCAGCCCTGCTTCAAACCTCCCGGGAACAGCATGTTTGGTTTCTCACGTGCGTTTTTCTTAATATTTGTGCACATAGGCCTGCTCATCTAGGGGAATAAAATCAGTCTGATCTAGGGAGCAGCTTCAGTTCTGGAATACCTTATAACAAATGAGGCTGATTTGCAAATATTCACCATGCACTTTGCAGAGGTGCTGGGGAACAGACAAGAGTTAAGAACAAGACTTTGCCCTCAAAGATTTCAGAAGGCCAGCTTTGCAAGATTCCAAAATGCCTTATGGGCATTACTGTGCCTTCATCAGTCACTCATCTAGGTGGCAGCACTGGAGCCAGTTGCTCTCAATCGTGGCTGAACATTAGAATGACTGGGATGCTACTCAGGGGGTTTTATTTGACAGCTGTGGGAGGAGCCCTGACAAGAGCAGTGAGTCTGGCGTGCACCCTGGATCAAGAGCCACCGCTCTGGACTGACAGCTCGCAAATTCTCACCGATGCTAAGGCCACAGGTTCTCAAACTGTTAGGGTTGTTCAACTCGGCCTTGAATTTTATGAAATATCAAACATCCTCCCCATATGTTTCTTTTCTGCTTTGTTTTTTTTTTTTTGCTTTATGCTCCAAAAGCGTTGTGTGCTTTGTGTCATCCGAACTTCAACTAGCACATAACCCTGAGGAAGCTATAAGCACCTTTAGATAATCATTTTAAAAATTATCTCCATTTCCTCAACAAAATCACTTTTATTACAAGTACTTCTTCATAAGAAAATATCACCCTTAATGAATTACAAAATGCTATTTTTCATTCAAAATCATCATTCAAAATGTTACTCGATAACAATACTGTTTTGCAAAAAAGTAAGAAGAAATACTGGCTCCCTTTCAAGACTCCTGAAATTATCGTCACATCTTTTACAGAAGATTTTGCTAAGGCCAGTTCTGGTAAGATATACATTCAGGCCTTTGTATTTGCAAAATCAGGTTTTGCTCTATAGATCTGCTGTTAGGGTTTGAAAGAATAAGGCACATCTGTCATAAGAAGACACGTTGGCTGGGGAGGGAAAGTCTTGGTGGAGTGTCAGCTGTCTCGTATTTCAAGATCAAGGACAAGATCAATGCTAAAAACTGCTTAAAGGCGGAAACGTTCAAATACAGGATTTATTTTCCCTTAAGACTAGATTCTCCCTCCTGTGAAAGGGGCAACAAGGAGAACTTTGAACACACCTGGCCCACCGTCATCTGAGCTGTTCCTGGAGCACTGGGATGTGAGGATGCGAGGTGTTCTTCCTCGAGGTATTCACACCGTCCTGCTAAATTCAGGGCTTCCCTGGGCAGAGCTGGGAAGAGCCAGCAAGAGCCAGCAATGGGTCACCTGCACAGGCGCAGAAACGTGGCTGGATCTTCACTATTCCATCAGCCGTCTGACTCAGGCCAATGGCAGTGGTCCTCCAACCTGGTGCCGCCCTGAAGCCCCTGACGTTTTTTAAAGACCTTACTGCTGGGCCCCCAGCCCAGAGCTTATGACTACCTTGATATGAGTGGAACTAGAATTTGTGAAAGGTTCTTGGGTGTGTGCTGTGAGACTAGGGTAGAGAACCAGTGGGCTAAGGAAACCAAAGTTATCCATCTGCCAGCTATTGTGACCTGGGAACAACTAAGGGGACACAAGTTCAGTTGAAGACAGATCTGACCTCCTTAGTCTTAGTCTCTCTCCTAGACACAGGTCGGAGGGGAAGGCGGCTTGTGAGAGAGACTTACAGACAGGCAGACAAAAGGCAAAGAATTAATTTGTTTAAAAAAAATTCCTATAAGTGACATTTGACACACTTTACACAAAATCAATTGTCAATTTTATTGTTGCTGCCTACAAGTAAGGCAATACTTAGTCTGTAATGCACGAACCTCGAATATCTGGTTACTTTAAGTACATCTGAAAAGAGCTACAAAAATGTGAACCTCTTACACACACATGAATAGACAACTGAGAAAAGGCTCTAAGTCTTTTCCAAGAGATGTTAACAGAAAAAAATGTAAATTTATCTTAAAAGACTAGAAAGCTAGTATAAAAATCAACATTTGAGAGTCTCTGAATATTTATAGTATTTCCCACATAAAGAAGTTAACTTTGGAAATAAGTGAGGATCTAACTAAATTAAAATTCAAATGCGACTAAAATTTACCCATGTTATGCAAGGAAACTTAATAAATTTCAAATTCCTGAAGCCAGCTCTGAAGACCTTATGTGAAGCAGTACAGTATCTCAGCCAGTACCACTGCTGGACACAGCACATCCCCACCCATGCCCACCGCCTCCAATTCCTAGCCGTACTACCCTGGCTAAATAACCTAGCCTCTCAGCTTCCCTTTCCTCAATGGGGGTAATGGCTGTCCTACCAGGTGTCCACTGAGATCTTATCACCTAGAAGAAATGGACAAGTTTCTATAAAAACACAGCCCACTAAAACTGAATCAAGAAGAAAAAGACAATTTGAACAGACCAGTCACTAGAAGTGAAATAGAATCTGTAATTAAAAAAAAAAAAAAAATCCTTGCAAAGAAAAGTTCAGGACCAGATGGCTTCACTGGGGAATTCTACCAAACATACGAAGAACTTATACCAATCCTTCTCAAACTTCGAAAAGATTGAAGAGGAGGGGACACTCCCAAAGTCATTCTGTGAAGCCACCATCACCCCAAAACCAAAACCAGACAAGACACTACCAAAAAAGAAAATTACAGGCCAATATCTTTGATGAATATTGATGCAAAAATTCTCAACAAAATATTAGCAAACCAAATCCAACAACACATAAAAAAGATCATACACCACAACCAAGTTAGATTCATCCCAGGGTCACAAGGATGGTTCAACATACCCAAATCAATCAGTGTGTTACACCACATCAACAAAAAACAAGACAAAACCACATGAACATCTCCATAGATGCAGAAATAGCATTCGATAAAATTCAACATCCAGTCATAATTAAAAAAAAAACCTCTTACCAAAGTGTTTATACAGAGGGAACATATCTCAGCATAATGAACTACTACCTCTTGGAAAACAGGATCAGTATTTGATACATAGCTCTCATGTCACAAGAACTGGGACTTGAACTACCAGGCCGGTCAACCACTTGTTGAATGCAGAAGTAAAGAGGATTTCAGCACTCCTAAAATAGAGAATTCCGAAAAGAGGGTTTAAAATAAAAGTCTACCAACACCTGAAAACTTAATCTGTATTTCAACAGCTCAGATATTAAGGTCTGCTTGACTTACATGAACCAGCCAATGCATCAAAGAAAAAACGACTTATCCCCAGAACAGAGAAACCATGAAAACAAGGCAGTACAGGGCTACCCCCGTCTGGGTACCACCGATGATCCCTCCCCCAGGCCCTCCCCACCACGGAGAGCTCCCTGAGTGGGTCCTGCTCCCCCGTGCCTCCACGCTTTGAATGTACAGTACAACCTCTAACTCGCCAAGTTCTCCATCTGGCTCTTTCTTACCACTCGCTGAGGAAACACCTTCCATGCAGGAAAGCTTTCCCTTAAGATCAAAGTCCTAGCTGAACGTCCCTCTTCTGTACTCCCCTGGCACTTGGTGATATTACCCTCATCACAGCACCCGTCAAAAATAAATTGTTACTTTGCTCATGGAGTTCACTCTTTATTGTAACTCCACCACACTGTGTAACGTATGGCACTTAGGAAGCATTCTGTGAGTGTGGAAGGAAGGAATGAGGAAAGTGCCTTCAGTTTGTTCATCTATAAAAATGAAGGAGCTGATGTCCAAAGTCTCTTCCAGCTTTTGATCCTATTAGTGTGAAGGATCGATAAAAACAAATGATGATTATGTATAATAAAAGCTTAGGTCCACGTTTGGAGCAGAATAACTTCTAAACCGTAACATCACAAGTTGCTCATTTATACAAGATTTTCCTTACACATCATTTTAATATTTAAGCCAAAAGACAATAAATTGCTGTCATACTGCTTGTTATGGTTGGTGAAATTTCTCTTCAAAAAGTATTAAGTGCTCTTTAGCAATCCTAATTTTAATATTTGATTTTACATAAAGAACTATAGGACTTTCGTAACTATGGATAGGTGAGTATTAAAAAAATGTCTGCATTTTGAGGCATACATGGTAGTAGGTGGGTACCCCCTAGCTCACAGTCATTACCTAAGAGAATATACCGCCCAGAATACAATGTGTATTAGAGGACGTACGAGTAAGGTCCAGCCTCTGATCCTGGCCCAATCCCACTTTCAACGTCAAACAGAGCTTTTATTGAAAATAGTCATTGCTGCAATAAAGAGGTACAGAAATGGAGATTTAGCTTTGGAATGTGATTTTTTTTAATTAGTCTTTTAAGACAATGATACACAACAAACTGGCAAATTATTTCAAATAAAATAATAAAAGTATTTTTTGTGAGGACTTAGCTTAGAATCAGCTGGGAAGCTATCACTTCCCTAACCTAGGCTATTCCTTGACTTACAGATGCCTAGGCTACCAAACAAACTAAACTTCATATATTTATTTGGAAAGTTTTACTTGATTACAACAAAGTTAAATTTACTTGTGTATGTTAATTGTACACATTCATGATTAAACTGCTTGATAAGGAGACAAACAACCATATATCATAAAAACCATTCCAATTTCATTTTCTATATGAAAGCAAAATATAATACAATAATGCAATCCCCACTGTTTTTAAACAAGCCAAAATAAGTTTCATGTTTTTTCTTCTAACTTTGACAGCTTTCTCTCTCTGTAACTTGCATTAACGCTGTAGTTTTCCCAGGTGCCACACACCTAATTTATACCATCAGCATTCAGTCGTGTATCATATTAAGAGAAAACAGCTCTGAATCTTTTTCTACAACAATGCGCAAGTCCCCTGGTCTTGAATCCTTTGAGTAATACCAAAGGATAAACTCAAAATACTAAAAGCCCTTTCAAAAAACCTGAAGCAAGATTTGCCCAAGGACTTGATCACCCTATAGGAGTAACAGAAGTTTGGCTACTCTGTAAAAAGCCTTATTCTGAGACTCAGAGATGTATGAGACATCAACAAAACTGAACAGGAAGGGTAAGTGGATTTTAATGAAAGTATTTTCTCTTCCACGCCTTTTTTAAAAATGCCATTGCATGACAACGGGTAACCTAACAAGTACAGCAAGCATAGGTGGATGCAAGGACCCCAGGTTACAGGTACACTGAAGTGCAGTGAGGTCAGAGAAGCGTCTCCCGCCCTTAAAGTTCCTGAAAGTACGAGGCCGCTTTCATATTGAACAAGCATCATTTCAAAAGGATAACCCTAAAGAAGGGACACACAACAGAACCTCAGTGGTTGGAGAAAAACAGATGTGAACGCACACTTGTTTCTTACGTGTAAAGTTACCCCTCGCGGTGTTTTGGAGAAAACTCTGGCTCTTCCCAGCGCTGGTTACACACACAGAAATGCCAAACACAGGGCAAGTGCTTCGCAAACACAGTACCTAGAACCAGCTCAGGCTTCCCCGAGCCGGGTCCTACGTTCCAGGATCGGAACCACCAACTGCGTCCGCCCGCGCGGAACGAGGGCATTCAGAGCAGTCGGCGTCTTCAGAGAAGGGAGAAAACTTAGTCGGGAAGAGCTTCAGCAGAGAACTTGCTCGGCTTCTTGTCTGGGGTCGGAGACGATCCCCGCAGGGTCCCGGAACCCCTCCAGTCCCCCGGGTCAAGCGCCCTCGCCTCCCGCCCGGGCCACCCCAGCTGTCACCCTCTACGAGACCCCAGAAGTCTGCGGACGCACGGAGAGCTGCCCACCCACGAGGGGGGCCCGCGGCCGCGCCCGCTCACCCACCGCTGCCCGGGAGACGGGAGGCCAGCCCGGGATCCAAGCCCTGGGCGCGGCAGGCTCGGCCCTCTCGGAGTCCGGCTCCACCACCTCGGCGCGGCCCTCACAGCCGCCTGGGCGCCGCCATCTTGCCCGGAAGGGGGGCCTCGCGCCGGAGGACCCTGGGCGGGCGCCCTGAGCGGAGCCGGGACGCCGGGGGACCCCAGGCCGGCGCCCCCGCGGCCCCCAACCTCCCGCGCCCCGGCGTCCCGGCCCCGCGCGACGAGCGGCTCACACGCAGCCCCCGACCCAGGCGTCCGCGGAACCGGCGCCCCGCGCAGCCCGCACGGCGGCTCAGGCGGCGCCGAGGGCAGCCCGGGCGGAGGAGCGGCCGCGGAGCGCGCGCTCGGTAACCTGGCAACGCGGAGCTACCCGGCGTCCCCGGCGCCCCCGGCGTCCCCGGCCCCGCGAACCCCAGCCCTCCGCCCCGAGGACGCGCGGGCGCCCGGCTCGCGGCTTCGTCCTCGCCGCCCCTCGGCCGCCCGGCCCGCTCGGCGCGGCCTCCGGGAACACCGCCCGCCGGCGCCGCCCCCTTAGGTGCCCGAAGCCCGCCTGCGCCGCCGCGCGTGGCCGGAGCTCGCCGGCCCCCGGGGCTCACCCGGGCCGGAGCCCGCCGGGGCCGGGGCGCGCGGGCCGCTCCCCGCGCGTGTGTCCCGCTCGCACTTCCCCGCGGCGGCGGCGGCTTGGCGGGGAGCGTTCAGCTCGGGACCTCGGCGGAGAGGACCCTCTGCGCGTCTTTCCGTCCCAAGATGGCAGCGCCCGGCCGCGCGCAGGTGCTGGCGCTGTACCGGGCGATGCTGCGGGAGAGCCAGCGCTTCAGCGCCTACAGCTACAGGTGGGCGGGCGCGGGGCGCGGGGCGCGGGGCGCGGGCGGGGGGGGGAGACGGTCAGGTCTGCGATTCGTGCCCGGGCCGGACGCCCTGCTCCGGGAGCTCCGGGAGGGTCCGCCCTGGCGACGCGCTCGGCGGCGTCTCTGCCTCTGGGATGCGCGCCGAGGCGCAGGTGCCCAAGCCAGGACCAGGCTGGTCGCAGGTATAAGACCTTCCCGTAGAGGCGGCAGGCTTGCCCGTGGGAGCCGCCCGTCAGCAGCGCCCGTCCACAGCCGAAGGCTTTCTCTGGCCGGTTCTCTCATCTCAGAGGCGTCTGCAGCAGCTTCTTGGGTCGTCTGGACGCGCTCAGTTTGGGCGGGGCCGGTGAGGAGGAGCCGCAGGTAGCGGTACCGGGAGGAATGTCCCGCCCGCTTTCCGGAGCTGGAGCGTTTACTCCGGCCTCAGCAGATGGGGACCCAGCTTTTAGGACCGTAGCAGCAGGAGCATGAGAGGCGAAACGCTTGCGTCCTGAACGTAGCGCCCAGGTTTCCCACTCCTGCCCCGTTCTCGCGTTTGCTCCCGAGTCCCTTATTCTAGCTCTTTATCTGTCCTGTGTCTGCTTCAGGGCAGCTATGCTCTTTTCTGTTTCCTTGTAACTTCTGACTCACCATGAATGTATGTACTTTATAGATTTTCTCCCTGCATCCTTGTGGATTGGATGTCTTCTCCTAACTTCCCGATCCTCTGAGTTTGAGCCACATTCCCGAAGCAGGAATCTGGTAAGGCCAGCTCATCTCTTCACACCAGGTCTCACCTTCCATGATTGGCCAGCCTGTGCGTTGGGTTTCCTAGGAGCAGAGCCTGCGACCCCTGGAACAGACGTGGGCGGGTAGCTGCCCCCACACTGGGTGAATGAGCTGGCAGGCCCTGTGATGGGCAGACCCCATGCAGATCCTAAACCTCCCAAAAAGTGACTTTCTAACCTTTAGATACTTGCATAGGAAAGGTACTCATCCTCTAAATTTGAGAACAATATCTAGGTCATACCAGTGAGGTCATATCCAAAAATATATATATATATTTTGGGGAGTGCATTGTTTCACTTAATGGCTGGCTTTGGAAGCTAAAGTTTGTAAACAGCGGGTACATTGGTGGAATTTTACACAAAAAAATTAACCAAGTACGTAGTACCAAGATCTTAACCAAGTCTGTTGAAGGAACCCACAAAACGTGTGTGCGTGGAAACCAATCATTTTCACCACAGTCTGGAAGACAAATTTTGTCATCTAAATTTACTGAGAATAAACAAGAACTGCAGGAAAGTCGCTTAGGACTGGACCCTGAAAGCAGGAGGTGGAAATTACACAGTGATATACTTAGAAAGTAATGGTTCAGATTGTTGCTTGAGGAATCCTTCTGAGCTAAATTTATTATCCACAAATGAGTGTATCTTCCAAAGGAATCTGGTGATCACTTTACACTGTTTCCTGAAATCATGGACCTAAAACCCGAGATTCTCACTATCATCTCCTCAGATAATAAACTATTATAAAGTATGTCCTTCCTTTGTATTAAGCTGTGTCCTGTGGATTTCAAGGATACCCCTCTCCCTGTACTTCTCTCTCTCTGGCTGCCCTCTAACCTCCTCTGTCCTGAGTTCCTCTGCTTGCTTTGAGATTCAGCTCGATGTAACCTTGGGAAGGTTTTCCTTGTTCTTTTCCTTCTGCATTCCCCACACTCATCCAAACAGGTCCTGTTTCTACATGTTCTTTTATTTCACTGCTTCCAGACGCTCCCAGAACTACTTTGCCCGGTGCGTAGCAGCCCCTGGAGATAGAAGGGTGAGAGCGTTGGGCTCAGGAAGACACTGCCGTCAGTGGCTTCTCTGACAGGCCTCGGTGGGACGCAGTTGTAGAATCACTGTCACACACTGTGGCAGGCATCGGGACAGGTCAAAACACTTCCCAGAAGATAGTGCTGGGTCAGAGGTGTGAGGCAGCCTGATGTGCTCGGTGACGGCAAAGAGAACTCTGCTGGAGAGTTGAGTGCAATTCAGGGGTGACAGGAGGCAAGACTGGGCCGTGCTGAGGAGCCTGGACTTTATAGCTCACAGGCAGCCCATAAAGAGCTTCAGGCCATAAAAGTGTGGCCCGACTTGCCTTTTACTCATAGCTAGACCCCTGTGGCAGCAAGGTAGAAGATGATCGTGAGGGCCAGATACAAGGACCCCAAATGCGAGTTGGTTACGACAGTGCTGTGGAGAGATAAGGGCCCTAGTGGGGGCAGGAATGGTGAAAGACAGAGGAAAAGATATATTCGATTAATAACTAGAAGGTAGAATTGTTAGATCTCGATGAGTGATTGGACTCATGAATAAAGAAGAGAATCCAAGCAGAGTCTAAAATGACATCTAGGTTACAAGTAAACTGAGGCACAGAGGTTAATGTAAAAGTTGCACTATTAACTGACTTAAGAAATACAAAAATAGCTAGTCTGTGGAGAGAAGACTTAAATTCGCTTCCAGAGCATCTCAAGTGAATGTCGCCTGGGCTCCCCAGCAGGAGACTAAATCTCAGAGGTGCAGTCAGGCCTGGAGTTGTCACCACCCCACACTTGCTGTGTGACCCTGGGCAAGTCACTTCACCTCTCTACTCTTAAGTTTCTTAATCTATAAAATGGAGGTGATGATTTATCTGTCTCATAGAGGATGAGGTTTACATGAGTGAATACGTATCAAGTGCTTCAAGTTGTGCCTGGCACAGGGTAGGTGCCGAATAAGTAGAGTTCTTATCATAAGTAGAATTAAAGTCTTAATGTTTGGTAAAATTTCCAGGAAGAATATTTAGGGCAGTGGTTCTCAACCAGGGCCAGTCTTGGTTTTGGGGGTTCTCTCTAGTTGTGACGTGTGGGTTTTTCTCTTCTCTAATTGTGGCGCGCAGGTTCCAGAGCTCATGAGCTATGTAGTTTGTGGCACACAGGCTTTGTTGCCCCGCGGCATGTGGAATCTTAGTTCCCGGGCCAGGGATCAAACCCACATCCCCTGCATTGCAGGATGGATTCTTTACCACTGGACCACCAGGGAAGTCCCCAGGGCCAGTTTTATTTGACAGTGTCTGGAGACCTTTTTGGTTGTCACAGCTTGGGGGGAGGGATGCCACTGGCCTCTGGTAGTTAGAGGCCAGAGATTCCGCCAAGCTCAGGACAGTCCCCTGTAGAAAGAGTTATCTGGCCCCAAATGTCAGTCATGCCAAGATTGAGAAATCCTAGTTTATGGGGAGAAAATTAGTGGGCCTCCCTGAAGGAAGCCAAGAAGACACAGTCTAGGAACGTGGTTCTTAGCACGTTGGTCCCAGGATCCTTTCACATTCTTAAATGTTACTGAGGGCCCCAAAAGCCTTAAATTAAAACTAAAACATTTTAAATCACCTATTTTTAAGTAAACTAATAAACCCCCCATTGCATACTAACCTAAATAACACCTTTATGAAGAATAACCATTTTTCTTCCCACCCCCCAAAAAAACCAGTGATAAAAGTGACATTGCTTGAAATTTTTGCAGATCTCTTTAGTGTTTGGCGTAATGGAAGACATCTGGATTCTTAGATTCGTTTCTGCCTAAATCTGTTGCTATAGCACTTCATCTAGCCTCTGGAAAATTCCTCTGTCCACTTACAAGAGAATGGGACTGAAAAAGCAAATATTTCCTTGTGATGATAAAAATTCTTTTTCCCAATGGATCCCCTGAAAGTTCTGCAAGACCCCAGTGGTCCCTGGGCCACACTTGGATGACCTCTGTAGAGTCTAAGAAGCGGAAGAGGGTGAGCAGAGAGAGCAGTGTCCCTGAAGTCAGGGTAGTTACATGTTTGGGAAGGTGCTGCGGGCGGCAGGCCACTTTTTTAGCAAAGTCCAGTAAATGAAGAGGGACGTGTCCCCAGCGTAGGGACCTCTGGGGACCTTTACCAGAGCAGCGTTAGTGAAGTGTCTAAGAGAACCCAGGGTGTGGGGGAGGAGAAGTGAACCAGAAGGAAGTAAACTGCCACCCCCCACCCCCAGAAAGCCTAGTTAACATATGGGAGTGTGGATAACTGCTAGAGCAAGGCCACACAAGAAGTGACAAGCCTCGCCTCTTCGGGCACAGGTGGCGGGCTTGTCGCTGCAGAAGGAGGATCACTCCCTTTTCCACCAGAGAAAGAGGTAAACTTTTTTTTTAATGTATTTATTTTGGCTGCGCCGGGTCTTAGCTGTGGCGTGCGGGATCTCTTAGTCGCAGCTGTGAGAGAGGTGGGCATGCGCTGGAACGTGAGAGGACGGGCAGGTGAGGCGACTGATGCCGTGCTGCCAGCCCCTGTCTGGATAAAGCGGGAGGCACGCGGCTGCGGCGTGTTCGGATGTGCGTTACGCGTATCACGCCTTTGCCATCTGTCCCTTGAAGGCAGAAATTCCGTCTGCACTCCCAGTGCTTAGCCCAATACCTGCCTACTCCATGCTTGTAAATACTTGTTGAAAACTAGGAGGAAACTGTATTCAGAGGTAATTTGTATCAGCCGTTTCCCCCTGCTGATTAAAAATGTGTATTACTGTAAAACGTGAGAAAACGCAAAAGCAATGCCCACATGCCTACCCAAGTGAGTGTCAGAACTCCTCAGTTCCTCAGTAGGTGGCTGAGTCTTTACTGCGCTCAGGGCACGCTAAGCGTTGTGTTGGGAGCCGCAGATCAAGGTGAGCCTCCCGGGGCGGGGGAGGGCGTGGGGAGTGGCATCAGAGGCGGGGCCACCCCGACAGTAGACCTCACTGGGCCGCTTTTGGCTGCAAGTAACAGGAAGCTTCCCACGGCGCTCACATACGCAGGGGCTCCTCCTCCCCCGTGGACAAGGCCTGGAGAGGGAGGCTGCCGAACTGATTCAGCAGCTGGATGACGTCAGCGTGTCTTGCGTCTCAAGTTTCCTCTCGTGCTTATGCCTGATGGTTACAAACGGCTGTGAAAGCTCCGAATATCAGATCCTTATTCAAGGCAAGACAAAGAAAAACAACCCCAACCAGACATGGGTGGGCTTTCTTGGAAGCTTTCCAGCAGACATCTGGTTATATCTTGTGGACCAGAACTCAGTTACATTTCTACGACTAGCCGAGCAAGGGGCTGGGGAACTAGGGTGTAACGCATCTAGCCTCTGCAGTGGGAGGTGACAGAGAAAAGCACCAGGAGAGACTGCTGGGTCAGCCTGCTGCTGGCGTCTGCTCAGGTAGGGCACGTGGAGGCGGATGGAGGGCTCTCCAGGTGCGCACGGCAAGGCCCTAGGGAGGCGAAGTGCACGGGGCATGTGGGAACCAGGTGCAGGCGTTGGTGGCAAAGCCTTGGCTGGAGCTCCACCCAGATGAGCTCGTGCTGGTGAGATACTCGCGAGTAGTGAAAAGGATCAGAGAGGAGGTGAGGCATAGAAAAGGTGGGCAGTGGGCTAAGGTCTCACTGCTGGTCAGTGACAGAATGGCAACTAGAAAGTTCCAGGGCGCTGCTCTTCCACAACTCCCCGCTCTTCAGTAGAAACTTCCTACAACCCATGCATCCTCTGACTTGGCCTGAAGAAGTTTTAGAAACATCAACCCAAAGATGTTTATTTTCAGTTTCTTGTTACAGCTGCAGCAGCTAAATAGGCTCCCTGGTTTCGTGACTGGTAAAATTACTAACTGCTGCTAAAGTGTCAGCTCTCAGCTATACAACCAAAAGCAGCGTTATTAATGTCTTTGATTGCAATCAAGTAAACGGACTAAATAACGACCCCTATGTAGGAGTCTGTTCTCTGAACTGGAAGCTGAGGACTTGAAACCATGAACTTGTTGAGTAGTCAGGAACCAGGCAGAGGGTTTCTCTCACGTGTGTTCGTGTTCACTGTTGCAGATCTTTTCACGCTGGCTACCTCTTCTTGCCGTGTGTGCTGCTGAGTGATGGAGAATGCGGGGGTGAATAGTAGCCACCCGATGAGAGTGGTTTTAACACCAGGCACCTTTCCCTTTCTAAAACGGGACAGCTACACTGGAGACCTTAGTGCCAAATATTCCTGCACCCCAGAACAAACGGACAAATCAGTTTGTGCCTAGTATTTCCTGAGAACCCATAGCATATATGTTACTGCACTGGGGCCCAGGGTAGATGGAATACAAACACAGGTGGCCCTGCTGTGACAGGATTGTCCTGTGACGGGCAGGTGACAGGGACACACAAGGACGGCTCCAGAAACCCACAGAGGGAGCGTGCAGATTGAAGTAATGCGCAGGCACTGAGATGTGCGAATGTAGTGGCAGAGGCGCTTCGTCCATCACATGTTATAATATCACACAGATACTATACAAATGATGTGGTGATTGTTTCAACCCGCTAGGCCTAACTTCCACTATACGTCTCTTCTCCTTTAGAAACTTAAAATCCTTAAACATGTTCCTCATTTTAATAACTAACTCCAGGCTCTCCGCCAGGAAAATCTTTGCTTTGTTCTCAGACTAAAACCTGCCTTTAACTGAAAGTGGCTGATGTGTGAGAAATTCCATCCTCTTGTTCTTTTTCACCTTTTGCCCCTTGACTCAGTTTAGAGCCGCACAGACCTGTCACCTGGGCCGCTGTCAGGCTGGGGGCGTAGTGTTGCATTTGGCTTCTTGCATTCTCAACAAGGTTATTAGCATTTTTCCCCCCATAAAAAGTTTGCTTTCTTTTTAAGTCTCAAAAGGCCTGTTTATATTGTGAGGATTCGGAGAAACCATAGAATTCTGTAATACGCAGCCAAGCTTTGCCCACTGTAAAATGTGGAGCAGATCACGCCTCTCTGTGAAAACAGCTCTGACTTCTTTATTGCGGACTTTGCAAGAACATAGAGAAGGTGGAGGGGAGTATAAGAGAAAAAGACTACTGTGAAATTTTCTAAGTTCTTCCCAAATTAAATCTCAGATATGTTCTGAATTTATACCGATGGGCTCCTCCACAGCCCGAGGCTCTAATAGAGCTGTCATTACCTGACCCTTCCTCACACAGGCCCTGCAACAGCTAGAGGTAGTTTACTTGTGCCAAAGGAAAAAACCGTCTCATTATCATTAATTATGTTTGGAACTCCTCCGGCCCCCCCCCCCCAATTTTTTTTCTCTTATGGTTGCTAAGTTCTGCCACGTTGAGTGATGATGGTTTTGAAAAGAAAAAATTATATAGTTAACTGAGAGAAGAATACATTTAGGATATTCAGCAGCCTAAATTTGGAGGGAAGTGTTAAAAAAATTATTAGATCAGTGTCATTGCTGATTTATTGAGTTTAGTTTATAAGAGTTTCCAAATTGCACTTACTCTATTCATACTTCACCTTGGCTCCTAAAGCATTTTAAAAACTTATAAGAATACATACAATAAAATGCAATAACATGAAAAAGTTCTTATAATTTTAAAATAATAAATGAGAGAATCAGGGCAAAGGGAAGATAAAGGTAGAGAATAGAACAAAGTGAGGTGTAAAGTTAGACCACAAAATGCACTTATAAGTCCGTAGGACTTCCTTAAAGTCTCTTTAAATTATCCTGTGTTGCAGTAGGGTAACATTTTTTTTTTAATGCAAAGTGTACTGATGAAACATTCTGGTAGGAAATTGCTGTGGTGAGCATTATAGGAAATTGACTGCGTCTTAAGGCTCACATCAGTAACTGTGTGCATTCTTTTTTGTGGATGAAAGGTACTTCACGTCCTGTTACTTCTCCTCTGTGACCCCTTTCCTGACAGTCTGAATCCCGCTTCATCAGGTAGTAGCTTTTTGTATATGTCTTAGCATTTATTTTCTCAATTGACTGGTACCTAGGCAAGTTAGGAAATTTCTAACCTTTAGAAACCAAATTAAGTGATAAAATTAGATAAATTGCATGAACCAAGCTGTGAATTTCTAGGCTTCGCAAGAGTCAGCTAAATTAAGGCGGGTCCTCCTGGCTTTTGTCTAGGTTAGCAGTAGGAGTACCTTGAATAGGGTTCCCGCAGCTGATCTCTACCACCCCTATTTTAAGAAGCAGATTTGAAATTGCCAAAGTTGAGATGTAATAATATATCACTGTGACATTTTGATTATCTGTTTGGCTTCATAGCAACTCATTATTGGAGTTCTATTTAAAAGAGTAATTGTTTTTTTAACTCAGATAGTTTGGAACTAAAAGCAAACAGCTCACAGAAATGATCTTTCATGACAAATAAAGGATAAATGAAAGTCATGACTTGATGCTAGTGCTTCCCCCTGGTTTTTTTTTCCCCCGTATTTCTTTCCCTAATATTGTGATTCCTGAACAAATACTGCTGTGTTGTTTTCAGTATTTTCACTGTGGATGAGAGTCATGAGCAAGGCTACCCTGGTTTAGAAAGATTGCTGACCTTCGGATCAAGAAGCCTTGGTTCAGGTTTGAGGTCAGCTGGCTCCCAGCTCTGTGACCTTGGTGCATGTCCTCGCTGGTGCATCATCCAGAATGCCAGAGTCGCAAAACTTTCTGGCCGAATGTTTGGCATGCCGTAGGTGCTCCAGAATCCCTTCAGCAGATACTAGTAAACTAGTTAATACCAGTTATCTCTTAAACTGGTAGAGCAACTGCCAAATCTTTTAAATTCGTAGTAGCTAACGGTCATTTAATGAGCTCATGAAAGTTGTTGAACCACATTCTGCACCAGGTATTTATTAGCAGTCTGAAGAACTCTGTCACCGTGATGGGTGGTCTCTATGTGATGAGTCTTCATTCAGCAGACATTGATAGGTTACCTGCCATGGGCCAGACCCTGGGCTCCTTGCTGCAAATACAGAGCCAAACAGAACGTGATCTTTTCCCAGGAGGGGCTTGTGGTTCAGTGCATAGAGTAATACACTCACTAGGATTCTGCAAAGGTGGTGGCAGTGTGTGGGAAGAGACTCTCCCAGCACATGCGGGAGCAAGTGGGAGGGGCACATAGCCTGTCCCGGAAGGGACTGAGGTTAAGAAAGCGACGGTGGCTGACCTAGGCTGTAAAGATTCTGCAGGGATTCACTGGCGAAGGGAGGCAGACGCAAAGGGGATGGATGCAAAGACCAGTGTAGTTGGTGTGGAGTATAAGGAGCTACCAGCGGTGTGGGTGGTGGAGCAGATGAGGGTGAGGGATGAGGTGGCTGGGACCTCATGTGACAGACCAGAGCCCCGTATGCCAAGATGCCGGGCGAGGTCCTCAGCAGTGGAGAGCCACACACATGTTTGCACAAGACTGCAGAGAACACCTTCTAGCTGGATCACCCCGAGCGGGAAGGAGACTGAAGACATGGAGGCCCGTAGGAGGTAACCGCGTTGTTCAGTTTCCTGAAGTGATGGGGCTGGCTGGCCATAGCCGTGGTGAGAGCAGAGGAGGGGAGGGTGGTTTTGAGATACACTGAGAAAGAGAACCAGCTGGTCTCAGTGATTGGTTGAACACGCTGGATTAGAGAGTATGACTTGACCGTAGGTCAGGAGAATGTAATTGGAAGACGTCGTTTCAAATGAAACATTGCGTATCAGAGACAGTGCCTCCTTGGTGTGAGGAAGATATTCTCTTGTGAGCACCAGGACGGCATCTGGACAGTTCAGGCTCAATTCTAAAGTGTCTCTTTGGCCCTGGGTGTTAATCTGCGAAACTCTGTATATGCTTATCTCACTTTTCTTTCCTCCAGTTATGTATCTTGCATATATTAATGTTATTACTTTGCTAGTTAATCAGTCATCAGTGTTCAGTTAGTTGGCTGTATCTCTTCCCAGGGTAATTATTTGTTTTATTTGCTAGTTGGCTGTTACCCTCATTAGATGTCATTAATGCGTCTATTAGCCTTATATTTATTATTTTGTTCCCGGGATAATTTTTTTTTAGTAGATTTAATAACCCCACTTTGGCCTAGTTTATTCAAAGTTACTTATATGATCAATTCATTATAATTATAAATATTACTCTATAGCTTAATTATTCATTTAATGCCTTCACATGTTTCTTTTTGCCTGCCCATGTTTTGAGAATAAATACAAATATTTTCCCTATATACTTACCCTCCCCTACATCTGATCCTAGGAGTGGTGATGTTTTCACCAGAAATCACTTCCATAGGCAGAAGCAGCTCTTAAAATCCTTTTTGCCCTTCACTACACAAAAAGCTAAATTAAGTGAGAAGAAAGTTCCTTGCAGCCAGACTGGAGCCAGAAAAAGCCATTGATCCTCTATCCTGGTCTCATTGTTTCCCATTGGTTGATTGAACAAGCCTTGCTGGAGCACTGACCGTGTGCTGCAGTTGTGTTCCGTGTCGCTCCTT
Organism: Hippopotamus amphibius kiboko; assembly: GCF_030028045.1. Lineage (NCBI taxonomy): Eukaryota > Metazoa > Chordata > Mammalia > Artiodactyla > Hippopotamidae > Hippopotamus > Hippopotamus amphibius. The sequence continues at coordinate 3,445,758 of NC_080196.1, read as the reverse complement.
CCTGGGCTGAGGAAGACCAGCGTCAGCGCTGGTGGACCTCTAAGCTTAGGGAGACGTTGAAGTGGTAAATAAGCAAGCTTTCGGTGGCAGTTTAATGCTTAAGCCCAGACTTGAAACCCTAAAGGAGGGAAGCCCTGGTGGACGTGTAACGCGGTGAGAGCGGACCGCAATCAGGCAGCTTTCTGGCAGGGACTTTGCTCACGGGCTCTGTCCCATATGGGCCCCTCCCCCTCCCCACGTTGGAAGGAAGGACCACCTTCACTGGAGACGGTGATGTTCACGGGTTGACCGTCCTCACCAGTTTGTGTGCGCGGTCCTTCCCCTTGCTCTTCTCCGCACTCTCCCATCACCACCTCTGTGTTGACTCCCCAGGCTCTTTGCAGCCCAGGCCCCTGGCCCAGGACCAGATACCTTACCCGCTCGCCTCCTGCAGGCCCCCTCAGAGGGGCAGTAGGCGACTCCTAGCACCCACAGCTGCCCACAGGCCTGCTCCCTTTACCTCTGCCCCCCACCCTCCATGTCCTTCCTGAGCTGGGGTCCGTCCCCGCTGCCCCCGTCCGCCGATCGGCTCCTCGCTGGGGTGGCTGTGCCTGTCCTCTGCTGTCCGTTCCCTCTGCACCCTTCTTCTCCCCATGAGGTCTCTACATGCAGGGGTTAACTTAGCAAGCTGGGTGCCAGGCAGCACGGGCCACACGTGGTGGGCGCAGGATTTCTGTGAGGAAGTAAGACAGTTTATCCAACTTAAAGGCCTTAAGAGGAATGGAACCCAGAGCTTTGAGTCTCGAATGTGCACACTCTCACCCAGCCCCTCTCCTCCCCTTGCTTGGCATACCCCAGAGGCTCCGCGTGGCTTTCAGGGTAAAATTCCTTCTCAACGTCACCACCCCACCCCCCACCCCCTGCCAGTGTCCTGCCTTTTCTCTTCCTGTCGACTTTTCACATCCCGTGGTAGGCTACATCAAACTTCTTGCGTTTCCTGATGCCAGGCAGCTTTAGGCCTTCATGTAATCACATGGTGAGTCCTGAACTTTCCTCCCTCATGCGACAGATTTCTATTCATCCTTCAAAATTCAGCTAATAGGACAGCTCTTGGTAAGCTTTTAAAACTCCCAAGCCCACTCTGCTCCCTTCTTTAAAAATATTAAAAAGAAAGAGAAAGGAACCCCATTTCTTTGGGGACAAAATCCTTCCTATGGCCTACATTTCCCTAGCATTTCTCTAGCCTGATGTCCTGTCACCTTCCTGTCAGGGGTGGGGAGCCCTTGTCTTGACCTCATGTGCTCCGCTCCGTCTTCCCCAGGCCCGTCCTCTGTCTGGCAGGGCCCCGTCCCGTTCACCCTGGCCACACGGCCCTGCTCAGTGGCCTGGCCCAGCGAAGGTGCTCCCCAGTCCCATCAGCTCTCACAGCCTGTGGGGCTCTCCATCGGACGCTTACACCAGTGGTAATTTTTCAGTCACTCTGTGGTTATCCGAGTAACGTCTCCCCCGCTAGTCGGACTGCAGGCTCTGGGAGGGCAGGCGCTGTGTGTGTTCCACTCTCCGCTGTCACCCCAGCCAGCATGCCAGCCACGAATCCTGTTCACGGGGGCCCCTCCCGTGTCCTCCAGATACCTTATGTAAATCCTGCAGAGAGCATTCCCCCATCGCCCTGCCCCTTTCTTAGTAGACTGTCATCCCCAGCAAGTGGGGACCATGTTTGAGCCAACTTTGTCTCCTTAGTGATGAGACACAGTAAACACGTGAGAAATGTCTGAGTCAGCACTGGGGGGGAGGGGGGAGCAACTGCGTATTAACAAGCAGGAGTGGAAAGATTTTGGTGAACTGACAGGGTGACCGTGTTTAGGGCCCACTCAGTTACATAACTTTGTTTTCCCTCCTACCTCTTCAGAATACAGAGGAATCACTTGTTCCCAAACCATATTTATAAGCCATCCTCTTTCCCCGCGAAATTTACCTGTTATATTTTAAAGTGTCTTTCTGTGAATGAAATTGGCGTATCTTTCTCCCCGGGATCAGCCTAATGTATGTGTAGGCAAAGTCCCAGCAGGAAACCACCCAGGAATCCAAGCCCCTCCACCAGGTGGGGGGGACCCTGAGCCGGTGTGAGCAGCAGCAGCGGGAACCGGGGCCCAGGGGTCGGTCCTCCCAGCCGCCCCCTCCCCCCGCCGGTGCCCGCTGGCCTCCACGCCTGGTGTGTGAACCCCCAGGTGCTCGCTGCCGCGAGGGACTGGCCCATCCTCACTGCCACCGTAGCTGAGGCCTCTCAGGTATGCAGGGCACCACTGGCTCCTGGTCTCCCCGCATTGCGGAGGCTGCCTCTCCCTCCTCTCACCCCCGCCCGCCCTCCGTCCTGACTTCAACCCCTGTGCTCTGATGATCCGTTCCCCAGCCTGCAGCTCCTTCTTCCCAAGGGCCTCCTTCCTGTCCCTGCTGGGCTAACGGCCAAGCAGGTCTGAGCTGACACTCCGCATCCCTCTCTAGCCCGTGGCGGCCCTCCCGGCAGGCGGGGCCTCCTGCGGTCCCGCTCATCAGCCGATGCTCTGCCCTCCAGCTGGGAAGCACTTCACTTTTCCCCTTGCTTTGCCACGGCCAATCCCTCGTCTTGCCCGGCCGTTGTCCCCTGTGTTCCTCTTACCAGGAAACACTTTGTCCCCACAGTGGCAGTCCTTGCTGCCCTCACCAGTTTGCGTTGGGGTTTATAAGAGCTTTCTGCTGCTCTCTGCCTCCTGTTCTTAGTGCTTACCAGGCATCCTTCACGTTGCCACCAGGATGCATTTCTAAATCGCACTGCAGCACTCTCTGAAGTCTGTGTTTAAAAACAGCACAAAGGGTTAACAGTAGTTGAATTCTCCCTTTAGAAGCAAATTGGTCAAGAAACTTTGACTAGGTAGAATTCAAATGAATAAATGCTGATTGCACGCCTGGTAGATATAAGCCAGAGTCTAGGACTGTGACTAATTATGTCTAAGACATTGTTTGTCTATATGAAATATGTTAAATTTGCTTGTACAATTCAGGTATTCAAATAGATTAGTTTTTTGCTGCTGGAAATATTAAGAATTGACCAAGTCAAAATTTGCATTTGCTTCCTATCATGTTGAAGCTTTAACAAAATAAATAGGATCATAAAGTTAACATTTTATTGTTCTTCAAAGATCTGTATTCACTTTGCTGCTCTCACTGAATTAAATTACCTTTAGTTATTTGTTTATATAAGGAAAAAAGGACAAGTCAACTTGACGGAATAAAATATGGATTATTTACAAGGCCTTTGGACTTACTCTTATTTAAAGGCATATGAATTTGCTAGCTGACATAATTTATGTATCTTGTGCTTATGTAAATTTGGATAATCAATAATGTCTCTTTACATACTAATTCTCTAATAAGAAAAAATTCTTTTTTTACATGAGAATAGAGTTACCCTGCAGAACGCAGAACTTGTATGACAGTAGCTTCTGGTAACATGATCATTTTGCTATATTGTGGTTAAATTAAATTTATTTGAACTGGCCTGGGAACCTTACCGTCTTTTAGCACTATTGTTCCAAATTCTCAATTAATAAATAAGAAATTTTGGAACCCCATCCTTTCTCAAACTGAAAAAAAACTGCATTTAATTTTATTCTTAATTCAGGGAATCAGGAAAATAAGGATAAGAAAACCAAAGGAGACCTGGAATGAGGTTAACAAGCAAACTGAGTGCTTGGAAGACTGAACATTTGTCAGCCGTAATGCAGCCTTGGGTCTGGCTCTGAGCCTCCCAGGGGCCAGAGAGGACCACATAACATGAGTCACAGTGTCATGATATAAAAGTAGCCATGTGCTTAGAAGTACAAGTACAGATTTCTTGGGTTTTCCTGGTCCTAAAACCCAAGAAATTTATCTTGTGGCTCTTTGTAGGAAGCGCTACATTCTTAGCATAAATCTCATAAAACCAGTTTCAAAGGACAGTTTCATCTGGCATCTCATAATGTTGGCTTATGGCACAAGCCCTCAGTGAATAAAGCAGTTCTGCAAGAGACCAAGACTGCAGGTGCCTGGTGTAGAGTATCCAGAGGAATCGATAGAGGGCTTGCCTTTTAGTCAACCCTCCATAAATAGTATTTATGTCTAAGTTTTGATTCATTTTCAGTAGCAGTGGGCGTGAAGTTATGCTCCCAGGTAAGATCTAAGCTAAGTAGAAAGCTTTGTTGCTACATTGAGAGGTTTACCATGACCAGAACCAGAGACCCCTGAGAACCTCAGATCGCCGCCGGTTATGCGCCTGAGAGATTTTCTTAGGGGCTGTTGTGATGGATGATCTATTTAAACAAAAGAACTTTCAGATGAGACACTCAAGTAATTTTGTTATAAAATGAACTCCTATGTAACTAAATTGGTTTATTTTTTTATATATAAATTTATTTTTATTTATTTATTGGCTGCATTGGGTCATTATTGCTGCATGCAGGCTTCCTCTAGTGGCAGCGAGCAGGAGCTACTCTTTGTTGCATTGCACAAGCTTCTCATTGCGGGGGTTCTCGTTGCAGAGCACGAGCTCTAGGCATGCAGGCTTCAGTAGTTGTGGCTCGTGGGCTCTAGAGCACGGGCTTAGTTGTTCTGTGGTATGTGGGATCTTTCCAGACCAGGGATAGAACCCGTGTCCCCTGCATTGGCAGGCGGATTATTATGTGCTACCAGGGAGGCCCCTAAATTGGTTTATTCTGTAGGGTTAGTATGAGCTATGAGCTACTTAACATGTGCCCAAAATTAAGACTTTGATTTCAAAAAATTTTATCTAAAGCTAATTTTTCAAATAACACCTTGAGCTAAGACCCAGTGTCTGTTAAGACCACTCTTGTTTGTTAAAACCTCTATATCTGCATTCAGGAGAATGGCTTTCCCTCTGTCTCAGAGAGAGAGACTTCACTACACTTTGTTCTTCTCAGGTGGTCATAGTTTTGTTGACATAGCGTATCCTTCAGAAAGATAGAGTTTAGCATTTAGCATACCGATAACATTTATTCTCATTCCCAGCCAGTATATTATATACATTTGTCATCTCAAAACTAGTGAGAACATTTTATATTTCAATTTTTTTCAGTGGCAGTCAGTCAGTAAACACATTTTTTTTCTGTTGAAACTGCTTTGTAACCAAGTAAGCTTCGACCCAGAGGAAAAAGGCCTTGAACTGTGTTCTTAAGACTAACAGAACTAGATTATTTTTCTGTCTAAAGTATTCAAAAGTAATTTACTTCCACATATTTAATGTTTAATGGAGTAGAATTGTGATGATCAATTGTGTGGTCAAATACCTTATGCCAAACATAGCAAATGTTGAAATGTAATATGCTGTTAACTGGAGGTATATGTAAATTCTTTCCAGAACTGTCTAATATTACTAATTTGCTAGTGTTTATTAAATGAATAGTAAAGACATAAACTTGTCGTTAGTAGGTGAAAGATTAAAACAATATCTAAAATTGCTTGTTAGACTAAAAAAGTTCATAACTATCATTTTAGTTTATTTATATAATTCTTCTGGTAGATGTAATTGAATTCTTATTCCCTTTGGAATAGAAATCTTATATTTACCATTGGGTCACAGGTTTTTGTGGGAGTTTTTCTTTCCTTGTATTCTAACTAAATAAAATATTTCAATTCAACAGTAGTTACAGAGCACCTTACTGTGCAAAGCATAGTATGTCCTCTGGGGACACAGAGATGGACAAGGTCTGGGCTCCTGTTGAGGAAGGTGAAGACCCTGGAAGACGTGCCCGTAAGTCCCAGCATCCCAGGCAGCGCGATGTGGGGTGAGCAGGGTGGACAGCAGTGCGGCAGACAGCACGCCCCGGGGGCCCGGAGGCCGGGCGGCGGCACAGGTGGCCAACATGCGCGTTCCTGGGAACCGAGCTCTGCTTGCGCGCTGTAACCCTGAAACTACAGCCTGGCCCTGAGTGTTTCCTGACAGCCTTACTCTCACAACTAAATATTCCCAGAGAGTTCCCGCCTATGGGGAGATCCTCGTAGTTTTTTAAAAAGTAGTCTTCCTCTTTCCTCTCTCCTTCCTCCAAGACTCTGTATTTCTTCTGCCATATTTTTCTTTCCTTCCCCATACATTTTCCAAAGTCATTGAGAAATACGGGATTTTGAATTCTAAATTTGTCTTTGGCCTCCCCTTGCCGAGTGGTTCTCCACTCTGGTGAAATTCTTTCCGTCCTTCAGCGATGTCAGCCTCCCCAGAAAGACTTCCCAGACCCCCAGGCTGAGTAACTCCCTCCTTCCTCTCTGTGCTCAGAGCACTGCCCGTAGAACCCCGCCATAAGGTCTAGTGATTTATGGTGCATCCCAACCCCGTGGCCAGTTTGCACTTGGATCCTAAACACCTCACTCCGAGGCTGGTGCCTGACGGATGAGTGTGAGCAAACAAAGACCTTCTTTTGAGCAGTAAGTGGACCTCCTAAGAGTCTTCTTTTCTCTGCACCTCGGGGATATTCGATACAAACAGAAAGAATGTTTTTAAATAGTGGTTAAGATTCCCTCAAAACTGATATTTCAAATATAAAGCTGTCTAAATTTAGTCCTCTAAAATAATGAGAGTTTTTATCTTGTTGGGGTTTTTTAACATCATGATAGAAAATATATGGTATAGGCTGTTTTAAGAAATATGGCTTGAAATTAGAGTCAAAATTTTGACCATCCTTCTTTTATGCAAAGTAAGATGGTTAGTTACAGTGGAGTGAAGGGAAAAGCTGAGGAAAGGGCTATAGAATACCAGCCTGACACAGGACGCTCAGGTAAGACCAGGCTCCACATCCACGGATGAGCATCTTCTCAAAGCCAGAACTGCCCACAATGCTGAGCACTGAGGCTAAGACCCCTGTAGGAGAGGAAAAACTTACTCTACTCACTTATGCTCTGTGCCTGGAGCCTGCAAATTAAACTGTCAAAAGCCTAACAGGAGAGAACATGTACAAATTTTATTTCCAATTAATATTTTTATATAGCATGGAAGGCACTTCATAGAAGAGTGAACACGCTAAAGAAACAGTTAGATTTGGGGGCTTGTATACCATTTTTACAAAGGGCCGTAAATTGTGAAACAGTGACTAGACAAAGGAAAGAAAGGGATTTGGGCATCTGAGGACCAGGATAGTGTTGGAGATGGAACAGGAGATATATGGGGGAAACTAACAGAAGACAAGGGTTATTTTAGTGTGGTTTGTGCAGACTCATCTCAGCATAAGCTCCCCATATCTGATGATAAGAATGTTCTCTTCTTCCTGGTACCTTTCTTGTGGGAAATTTATGCCCTCCTTTTGGCAGAAAAGAGAAGGGCAGAGAGCCCTTCCTGCATCTGCTGTTTCTCAATTGCCTTCAGCTCAAAATAACCAAATGCCAAAGTGGCATATTAGGGGTGGAATGTTTTGCTCCCCTTCATCTTCGTGATGTGACTTTGGACTTGGCTATGGAATCTGTATGGTGGGGACCTTTTGGAAGAAGGGGCGGGGAATATATTGATCTCCGCTGTGACTAACGGAACCCCGCACATCGACGATCAGGTGATGCACTTCTTAGGCTGTGCTGCTGGAGGGTTAGAGGAGATACAGGTGCAGCTGTGCCTGGTGTGCGGCAGGTGTCCTGGGTCCCTTAGCTGCTGTGAGAGGAGGGGCCTGTAAACAGCCTATAATGCGTGAGCAGGGCTTGCCTGTGGGAACTGCTGGCACAGCGCCTGGGACCTGCCCTTTCAGCCTCAGCCTCTGAACCTTGAAGGGGCTGACAGGGTAAAGCTTCATCCAGATCAGCATTTCCCGAAATGTAATGGGTGTTATTCTAGGGAGAGAGGCCCTGTGAAGGAATCCAGGTGCCTGATTTTGCTTTCTCATGTTTCCAGGTGTCTTCACTGCTTTAATGTGCGAATATTCTTTGTGGCTCTTCCCGTTGGAACGCTGGTGTTTCCACGCAGTGCATGTTTGGAAATGTGTATCCACACATCAGATCTGACTCCTTCATGCTTTAAGTTCTTGAAAGCACATCTAGGCAGTTGAAGGGCTCCCCAGATCTGCCAAATCACCCATTTTCTGCCTGCCATTGTCAATCACATCCATGAGAGTTCCTTATTTCTAGGAAACATACGTTATGCAAAAGAATGCAGTGAGAAGAGCTTCCCAACTGCACCTCCGTGTTTTGGACGTGGGCTGAGCGGATGGGGCTTCTCCGTGTTAATTCATTGACAGTGGCTCTTTACGTATTTTGGTAAATGCAGCTTATCACACGTGTGTGACTTTTAATGCAAGGTGGAAAATTTTTAATTTTTAATAGGTAGTTAAAGAAAATGGAACTCCTTTAAGGTCATCTGCCCTACATTAAAATGACTGCTGAATACCCACGAGAATGTGCTGTTGATTCTGGACGGGGCCGTTGGAGCGAGGAATTACAGACAGTAATGAGGCCGAAAACCCTCTTGGTCTGAACATTTACGTATATTGAAAAGTTGGCCTTGGATTTAGGCCTAGTAATAAAAGTTTCATGTAATTCAAAATGAAAGTGTGTTGCAGCTTCTGATCCCTGAGATTCTTAGTGCTGAAAAGTAAGTGGTGGGGAGTAAGCCCTTCAGATTTTACCAGTTAGACCTGGTATCTACACAGGTCAGCATCCAAAGAGCAGTAGTAGCTGGGACCTTGGACCTAAGCAATTAGAATAAGAATATCAAATGTTGAAGGGAAAAGTCCAGTGAGATGCAGTGAAGGGTTTTATCAGCAGTGCAGCACTTTCCTCTCCAACATTGCTTTGCACTTTTGTCTCCTCCGTGTCTTCTAACCAAGGATGCTCTTACGTGTCCAGAAAGGGTCACCACCTTTGAGAATCATCTGTATCCCAAGAGAATTAACAAGAGCTCCGCTGTTCAGTCAGGTAGACACTTTGGCACAGGAGCTCTCAGTAGTGACCGTGACATTGTTAGAGGGACAGCCCATGGCCAGATCCTTCAGCCACGCTGTGGCCCGGAGGGAAAGAAGGAGTGTGCCCACAGGTGAAGACTGCTATGGCCAGTCCGTGGCAGAATGAGGAGAGGTGGGTTTATGTTAATCATCAGGGCTTCTTTTTCAACTGCATTTTGGGTTTGACCAATTATGTATCCTTTTTTTTCTCTTGGTAGATAAATGCCAAGAGTCATTCTAATATTATTCAGTCAGTATTAATATAAAAAGTAGTATAATAAACAGTAACAATTTGTAAATGCAAATGTTTCCTCAGTTTTCTTCAGTCTTCAAGTTTTTTAAGATAAAATTAAATCTTAACGCACAAACACCCAAACACCTACTAGATGATTCACAGAGACATTGTAGAAATAAATAATGTAATGCATGGAAATATTTTGACCTACTTGGAAGGAAGACACAATCACAAGTCATTTGTATTATAAATGGCCAAGCCAACAAACTTTGTTTCAAGGCAGTACAGCACCCAGGTCAAAATCGCCATCCTTTCGTGACAGTGCAGGGTTTCCATGTCTCGCGCTGCCTGTGGCATCCCAGGAGATACAGAGGGTAATTGCATTTTCTAATTCATAGAATTTTAGACCAGACAAGATGTTAGAGATGCCTCTTCTCTATGAAAAACAAAATCAAAGCTCTCCAAAGGGAGAAAGGGCTTCTGGATTTTGTCCGTGAGTCCAGGGGTATAATTAATGTGCTCCTTTGCATAAATGTACATATAGAGGTCAGAGCCCTCTACCTCCGAGTAGGCGGAGTAAAGTTAGCTAATGGCCTCCCTCACTTTGGACTCAGTCCAGCATTCAGGTATTGCCGGTGCCGAGACCCAGCTTGTCCCTTGCTGTGCTTTCACAGCCAGGCTCCTCTGGGGAAGCTCACCAAATTGTTGACCTTCTTTCACAGCCATAGGTCTGAAAGCCATGGATCCCTAGACCTTTTTAATTTACCTCCTGATTTCTGGTTTTCTTGCAGATAAGGTTACTATATACCTGGAATATTTTTAGGTAGTTTTTTTTTTTTTTTTTCTTTCTAAATAACCCAGCAAACATTCTGCTGCTTCACACACTCTGGGAAGGGGAAGGGAGTATCACTCTGCCTTTTTTTGCTATGTGAATTATCCTTAATGATGTGTTAAGCACAAGCTAGGTGGCTTATCTGTGTCCCTGTCCTCTTTCCTTCCTTGCTCACTTATTCTTGCTGGTGACCAATGGCAGGAGGAAAGGGTAAAACAAACAAAAAGGCATTTTATTTGGCTTCTTTTTAGCGGCGCTGATAGGAAATTTCAATGAAGACATTTGCGTTTAATGACCAAGAGGAATTTCTCTTGTTTATGCTTTATTTCCCCCATAAAGTGGAAAGTCCAGAATTAGTTGAATATTCTACCATACGTAGTTATTCTCCTTAAAATTTAAATCATTTAAAGGTCCTGTCTTACACCGGCATGGTTCACACTATAATTTTAAAATAAAATTTTAAAAATTGTATTCCATAGTCTAGCGTTTAACGCTTATTACATGATGAAAGGTACAGTTTGCTTTCTTGGTACTAGGTCAAGCTCATTTCTGGTAGATGAGGGGCTCACGAGGGAAGAAGCCAGAAAATCCCATCCCTACACATGGAGCTTTTATATCATGGTGATACTTTTAAAAGAGATAGGGCCAGTTCCAGAAGAAGAGGATATGTATATGTGAGGACAGTTCACACACGAGTATTAGCTTTGGTTTCCCTCACAGGAGTAGTTTGAAGGACTCCACAAGTGAAGTACATGTTCCTCTTTCAGTCCAGGAACATGTGAGGAGGGGACTGTGGTTCTGAGCTCTTAGAGTCCACCTTGCAGGGCATCGCATCGCGCTGTCTACGCAGCCGTGTCTAAAACCAGGAAATGGGGAAGCCAGGACCCCACAGCCACTCGACCTGTATGCCTCACTGCCACAGAGCTAGACAGCATTTTATAGGTGGCCTTTACTTTGATAAATTGGTTTACATTTTGAAAAATCTGATTTGCAACAAAATGTCACTGGCAATGAAGATAGATCCAAGTGGTAATTAGAAGTTTAATTTTGATGAATTATAGGTTAAAGATCTTAAATGTTTTTAAGCACCAAAAGGGAAGCCTGGTTAGAAATACTCCTAAACTTTTCCTCTAGGGTCTGAGGAGCACACCTGCTACAGGATGGTGGTAACTTTCTTTCTTATCATTATTTATTTTTATTTTTTGGTTGTTTTTTTTTTAAGAGACTGTTACTTTTTTTAAAATCCCCATAGAACTGTACCTAAAATCTGCAGTTATATAAAAATGGTTTTTAGGTCATAATGTTTTCAATATACTTTTTCTTGTATGTACATAATTTTCATAATTATTATTTTAATACATATAGACCATTAATTTACCATAATGCCTTTGTTTATTATTGGACATTTAGATTAGGATTTGAATCCCACAAAGGGGGCTGAGTAGGAGGTGGGGCTGAGTTCTAAGAACTGGAGCTTTCAGATGTTTATGACCCTGGGGGAAGGAATTCTAGCACCATCTCCGTTGCGCCCTGGCCAGGTTGTCTCTCTCTCCCTCTCTTTGCCCTTCTGTTACACGCATCGGTCAAAACCACAGCTGTGGGTTTACTCACACATCTGTCTTTTCCATAACTGTGCCTGGGGAACTGAACTCAGCTGGAGGAAAATTGCCCAGTTTGGCAAATTGGTTCCACTGTACTGGGTGTTACCAACCTCAGCTGGCTCTTCTCATTGCATAGCGAGTTCTGGAAGTCTGCTCAGGTTCTCTGTTTCTGAAATAATTGTTTTAAACCCATTTTCTCAAACTTCAATCCTCCTCACTTTTTTTCTTATCATTTTGTTCTCTGATAAATACTCCAGAAGCCATAAGGTAAAAAAACAAACTCAGTTGTCTTAGCTAATTCCACTGATTTTCTTTTTCATTTTTAGTTTGTTTGACATGTTTTTAAAATACCTTGTTTTCTATTTTCTTATGGGATACTGTTGCCTTTCTAAAATGTTAGGAAATATTTCTAATTTTTTAAAGTCCACTTTTATTGTGTTGCTAGTAAACTGTGAGCCTTTAGCTTTCACCTGAGTGTGGCTGTGCCTGCGTTCCAAACATTCTACGTGCTTTTTTTATTATTTTAAAAATATTTTCTTATCATGTAGTGAATTTTTTCCTACAGCCAACTGTTGTTTATGAGCATATTTCCAAGAATTTAAGGTTTTTTCTTCACATGTTGTACTGCTCTGCAGTCATTGAGTGCATGCTCACGTGGTTCTTGCTGAAGTTACTAATGACATCCTCAGGACTGCAGGCTGCAGGGGGGCTCTTTCCAGCCTCTGTCCTGTCCTTTCCAGGACTCATGATGCCCCTGTATCCTCTCTGCTTGTGAAGGGTGCCTCCTTGTCTCCTGTCTTTCCTGCCTCCATTCCTCTGCCTGCTCTTACGTACTGGCCCTGTTTCTCCGGGGCTCCGTCCCAGGCTAGCTTCTCTTCCCATTTTTCTGCTTTCCTCAGAGCAAACTCATGTACCCCCACGGTTTTGCCTCATTCTTCCTTGTCGATGATTTTCAGGTTTATTGCCAGCTTGGACTGCCTCACCAGAGATCCAAAACCATGTTTCTGGTAGCCTGCTGGACATATCTACCTTGTCCCATTATTGCCTCAAAATAAACTTGTAGAACCTCTTGTCTTTATCTGCTAAATACTTGCTGATCCAGCCCTTCCTCTTTTCCCCATGGTATTGCTTTAATTTAATCCCCTGTTGTTCATCTCTTCTGGCTATATGTATTTATCTAGGTATATTTCCTTCCCTAATCTCTTCTCCCACAAGTTTATTATGGTAAATTACTGATTTTGTTATGTCACTAGGCACTTTAAAATAACAAATAATGATTATTGTAATAATTTAGAAAACATAAACTCCAGTAATCGAAAGTAATTATTTCCTTGTAGTTTTTCTGTACCTATATTTTACATAATCGAGATCATCCTGAATATAAAGTTATAGCCTTCATTTCAGAAAACTTAACATTAGAGGGTAAAGTTAACTCCATATTCGACACCTTCCACTATTTTAATTCCAGACAAAGAGTTAAACATAAAAAGATAAACCACAAAAGTTCTTCAGAATACATAGGTGAATATTTTTTGTAATCTCAGAGTAGAGAAGACTGTGTACCTATGATATATAACCAGAAGTCATAACATAAAAAGTGATACATTTAACTGCGTAAGAACTGGATATTTCTACGTGACAAAAGTCAGTGGCAGCCCAAGGAGAACAGTGCAGCTCATCCCAGAGGGATAGATTCCTCAACACCATCTGAACCAGGTCTTACAAATCAGTCAGAAAGACACATCCCTCAGTTAGGAAGAGGCGGAGGTCATCAACAGAGACACAGATGGCTTCACACTTGTGAAGAGGGGGCCGGCAGCACTCGTAACAAGAAAAATTAAAAGTGAAATGAGAGACCGTTTTTCATCTGTTAGGTTAGCAGAGATCAGAAAGTTTGATGACACGTGTTGGCAATGCTGTGGACGATCCCTCTGCAGCTTACGCGCTGCTGGTGGACATGTGGACGATCCCTCTGCAGAAGGCACTTTGGTGATATGTTATCAAAACCACAATATGCATGTCCTTTGCCCTACCAGTTCCAGTTCTGCAGATTGGTGCCACAGACGCGTATGCCTGTGATGCTCTAGTAAACAAGGATATCGATTGTAATACAAGATCAGAAACAACCTAAACACCCATTAATAAGGGCCCACTGAATGGACTCGTTCACGCATGTGGTGGGGCCCTGCATAGCGGGGCAGCTCATTTGTACTGATAGGAAGTGATTGCTGAGATATATTTTAATTCAGGAATTAGAGGCGCACAGTATGTTTAGAACTCCACTACTTATGAAGAGAAATATACACGTAGAGGGTTTAATAGGAACCCAGTATCTCTGGGAGGCTGCAGGGGAACCTGCCAACTGTGGTGGCCTCTGGAGAGAACAGAGGGTCGGGAGCCGGAGGGATACGGATCAGGTGCCTTACACCTTTTTGCACCTCCGACTCTATTTAGTACCTGCAACTAAGGTTTGTGAAGCATCTCTTAAAAGCTGTGGTAATTTATGTAGCCGCTTCTCCCTGGTTGAACACTTAAGGTTGTTTCTATTTTTAATGCTTATAAACAATTCTGTAACACATATCTTTCTGTATACATCTTTGTACATATTTCAGGTTGTTTCTATAGCATCACTAAGTAGAATTAGTGGGTAAAGGATTGTGAACAGTATTATACATTATGATCCCATTTTCCCCACAGGAATTATAGTTCATACCCCACTATGAGGCTGTACACGCCCATTACTTTTTAAAAAAATTCTGCTAATTTGGCGGACAGGAAATTATCCCTTATATAAATGTACATGTCTTTGGTTGTGACTGGGGCTGCACATTCATATGTTTATATTGCCTTCCTCTCTAAACTTAGTCCCTCTTTGGGCTCTCTTGTGAATTATTGGTCCACACCTCTTGCTCGCTTATTTACTGTGGTCCTTCCGTCCTTCTGCTCGATTTACGTGCGCTATTTATATGCTAAGGATATTCATCTTCTGTCGTACTTGTTTCTAATTGGGTTAGGTCTTTAAGGACGCGTAGGAGTTAGCCAAGAAATCAAGCGGGAGGAGGACACGCCAATTGTGGAGAAATAGCAGGCCTTCCTTCAAGAAGAACTGAGAAAACTCCACGTCTTCCTGTAAGGCTGGAGTCGGTGGTTCATGCTGGAGGTGGTGCTGGATGGGGTGGGATTGGTGGACGGGAATGTCCCGTCCGAGCTGTTGCCCGTGGCCCCTATCCTGCAGGTAATGGAAAGCTGGTAGGGAATTGTAAGCGGGGAGGTCTGTAATGGGTTTTATTTACAGCGGCCCCCAAAACTGAGAGCCTTTGGTCTCCCAGGTGGGTTTTCCGATAGTGACTTTACTTGCTCACTCCATATCCTTCTCTTTGGCCACTGTCCTCCTTCTTAAAATAATTAAACTCCCTTGTCTCCCTTACACTTACTGCTGGTGTCACTGGCTCTTTCCCTCGTAGCGCTCTCAGCCGCTTTTCCTTGGCACTTGAACTATTTGTAGCAATACTTGAAGCAGTGTTGGGAGATAAGATGATCTTTTTAAGCTTTGTGATGCCATTTTTTTTTTAATGTCTTTGCAAGTGAATAACAACTTGGCTTATACCAAGTACTTATCAAAGATTGGGTAGTTGGGGTTTATTGACCCCTGGAGGGAGTTGAAAATCTCAGGCTCTGTGTTAAGCTGGGTTCAGAATCTAGCTCTGCCACTTACTGGGCATTTGATCTTGTCCTGTTTTTTTTTTTTTTCATTATTATCGCTGAGTTGTCGTCTGTGCCGATTAAATCAGACACTGTGCATCCAGTTCCGAGCGCAGCACCCTGCGCGTGGTGCCTGGGCCATAAATCAGAGTACTGTTTGCTGTCCCTTTGGACCTTTAGGACAGCACCGCAGATGCCTGGAAAGCAGCCCTTTTCTTTGTGGGTTTCAGAAAGAAAGACCTGAGGTGGTACTCACTTGTGTTGCGCTCAGTATAACCTGCTTAAAGTTCTTCTTTGTTCTAAGAGTATCTTCCCTCTGACCTTGGAGTTCAGGGTTTTATAAGTAAATATCTTGGCATTGTCCTCTGGTTGTTAAATCTCAGTGAACCTTCTCAATTTTTTATAATCACTTCTGAGACATTTTCTCCATTATAACGTTAATTACCTACTCAGTCCAGTTTGTTCACACTTATTCGTAGATTATATACCTTTGCCCTCTTCTGAAGGTTAGTTATTTTTTTCTCATGTATCTCATCAGCTTATTTCTGTGTTTTAGATTTGATTTTCTAGTTTGTCCTCTCTTCTGGTCTCTATAATACAGTGTTAATTTTTACTTCCTTCAGCTATGTATAAAATTATCTGGAATTGCAGTCTTTGTGGGGTTTTATTTTTTTCCTTTTTTTGCTTTTCTTAAAAGTGGGCATATGTACTGTAGCTCCTATATTATTTATCTTTAAATTTTCTTTAAAAGTCAACCTATTGAGAAATAATTTACATACAATAAAATGCATCCGTTTTAAGTGTGCAGTTCAACCTTTTGATGACTTTGCAGTCAAGGTGAGAACTATTCTGTTACCCCCAGAAAGTCTCCTCCACCCCTTGGCATGGCTTCTGTTTCCTTTCATCTGTTTGCTGTAGATTTCATCTTCCAGTGGTCCCTGAGGTCAGTAACCGTGTTGCTCTCCACCTCCCGCAGTGCTTGGTGATGGGCCTTCAATACGTGCTTCCTCATTGAAGTCTCATTGTGAATTCTGTAATCATTCCCTTTCAGAGGTGAATTCAATCTTTGTGCTACAAACCCTTTTTATTCTATTTCTTTTTCAGTTTCTTACTCTTTGTTGTGATTTCCTTGTTGATTATTAGTATTTTTCTTCATGGTTGCTTTAATGTGATACTTGGATAAGTTTAAATATTCAGTAAATACTCAGCACCCTCTCTGAGCCAGGCACAAGGAAGATAAAAGTCCTTACTGTGTGGGGCTACCGTTCTAGTGGGAACTTACATTCACAAGAAGGAAGCTTTCTGCTCTGTTCCTTACTCTGTCTAGCCAGAGTACTTACACCTTCAAATGGTCTTTGAGCTTTTCTTCTAAAGATGTTATTATGCATTTTATTATACACTGCATACATACACCATAATCCCAAGACTCTTGCACTAATCTGAGATAAGAGCGTGAACCAAGATTAGGGCTGAGGGTTTGGAGAAGTGGAAGATGATTCAGAAGGATGTAAGTTGAAACAGTAAGATTTTGTGATTGTTTAAATATAAGGAATTAAGGGAAAGAAAGGAATTTAGGATGAATACCCAAATATCTGACTTGGACAGTTGGCTGTCTGAGGATGCTCCTACCCAGGAAGGAAATACTGGCTGTTGGGGAAAAGGGAAAAGAAGGTGGTAACTTCAGTTTTGAATGTGTTCAGGGGGAGAATTTGTGGTGGGTATAGTGGACACCTTCTGTTGGCAAGTCAGAAAGCAGTTGGGTTCTATGGATTTGGAGGTGTGGGCTAGAGAAAGTTGGTAGCCAATGGCATATATGTGTATATGGTAGTTGAAACCTTGGACACAGATGCGGTTACTGGAGGACATTTTATTAAAAAGAAAAGAGGTCCAATATGGAGCCCTAGAGAGTACAGCATATAAGAGGTTGCAGAATAAGATAAACCCACAAGGAAGACTGGGAAGAAATAGCTAGTAGACCTAAAGAATAAGAGGAGAAACTAGCTAGCTGTGGAACTCTCTGCCCGCGGAGCAACGGTGGATACCTCGGTAACAGTTTGCAAAACCCTGTCATCTATCTCATTGTAAAAACTGACTTTAAAGATCTTGTTTTACTAAATATTATGATGATTTTTCTTACCTAAAATTGGTGACCTGTGTGTGCACTGAGTGCCCTTTAGATATTACGGCTTGGGGAATCTCAAGACTTGACCTCAAGAGGCGAGCAGGCAGCAGTGTCACGGAGGCACACAACACGTTTCATCAGGTGGTGTGGGCTCAAAGGTGTGTAAGGGTGAACAGGTGATCCGGCAGCAGCAGGAGGATTCAGGGACACACCGGCACTCTCGTCTCAGCCCTGTGGAATCTGGCAGAATGAGACAGCTTCTTCCGAATGGCTGCAAAGGAAGCACTTTTGGGGGTGGCGGCAGTCGGGGGGGGGGGGGGCACCTCTGAATTAAGGCAACTGGATGGAGGACTCCTTCCAAGCAGGTGGAGGAGTGTGTCCCAAAGAGGCCGATAGAGAGGGTTGAGTCGTTTTGTTGCCGGGTTACGTGGCTTAGGCTGGGGACAGGGCGGGTGGGGAAGCACCGATGTTCTTACAGGATGGACCAGCAGAGAGACCAGCCTGTGGGGCGGCGCCCAAGGAGGACAGAAATGAGGATATGACCTCAGCTGACTTCCAGGTCACACCTCTGGCATGCTGAAGCCAGTGTGAGCCTCCAGGTGCTGGGCAGCTGTGATTCTTATGGCCTGCATTTGGCAGACAGCGGTTCTGGAAGGAAAGAAGGTGACGCCAGACCTCAGGGACCAAAGAGCTGTCGTTACTGCCAGCGGTATTGCTCTACGCCCGGGGCACTGGGTGGCTGGAAGATTCTCACAAAGGAGTGTGATCCTTGCCGTGGGGAAGGATAGCCCTAGAACCTGTGTACACTGGAGGTCTGTTGGTGCAGGCGGAGCTGGAGAAGAAAAACCGCGTGGAATCTCCTGCACAAAGAGGCGCTGAGAGGCTGCAAAGTGTCGGGAGGGTCGAGGCAGAGCAGTGGCGTGGGAGCAGCACCGCCTGCTGTTTGCGTGGGCGCCATCTGCCTTCTCACTGTGGCCGTGGCTGCACGGTAGCCGTTTATGTGGTCATTTCTGTCTTATTTCCAGCAGCGTTGCCGCGTGCTAGGACCGCCCTAGTGCAGGCATCGTGCAGCCGCCGCCGGCCGCCTTCACGGCAGCCTCTGCACATTTTTCTTCTAAATGTTCCTGCTCAGTGATGCAGTCCAGAGGCTAATGGCAAGAATGTGTTCGAGGATAAATGGTTTCCCTTGGCAGCGGTGAAAAAAACGCAGATGATACAAGCCAAGACATGGGGCAGGATTGAAATAATTGGCAGTTAGCTCTTTCTTAGAAAATGTGACGATTCAGCCCGATCTGTGATTACCTTCACAAAATTATCATTTGAAATAAGAATCATGTAACTCAAAACTGTTCATGCAGTAGTGGTTTCATGGTTCAGAACCACTTTGGCGTCTTTGCTTAGGGAGGAGGGCAGCCTCCTGTTCTAGCCGGTGGCGGGGAGGGGAGCGAGGACGGGGGAGGGAACCGGTGCGTCACTCACTTCACAGGCGCCGCCAAAATCTGAATGACAGCTTTTGATTGCTTCAGCAACATTTAATTGGAAGATCGAGAGCTTCATTCCTTTAGGTGTAGACTTTGGAGATTTGGGGAGACTGGAATACACAACAGAACATTGAGAACACTGACCTTGAGCTCAAACGATACAAACTGTTGAGTGTCTTCAGCTATTTTCTGATTTCCTTAAGCTTTAGAAGAACTAAGGTCTTTGCATTCTAAGACATACTCCTTTTTTACCAGCTATTCTGGGCTGGTTGCTGGCTTTTAGAAAAATGAATTTAGTAATGACTACTGTTGCCCATTTTGTTTTTCTATAAAGAAGAATTAAAACAGTGGATGATTCTCTGAGGTAAATTCCTGTTGTAAAACCAATTCTGCGTATGGAACCAAATATCAGAGTTACATTATTTTGTCCCTTCTCTGTTCCCATCACCACCAAAAAGAAACCGTTGTGGAGGAGCATGCGGGTGTGCGGAAGCACAGCAGTGCTGTGTGCACAGCGTGAGTAAGCAGGGTGTTGTGCACGAGAAGGCGTCGGCGGTTGCTGCCGCCGTCCAGCTGCTGCCGCAGTCCTGCTGGAGTAGCAGCTGTACGTGAGCGCAGGCTCCCTGAACCTGTGTCCAGGGACCCGTTTCCAGCCCTGGGACCCTGCGGGCCGTGCCGAGCACCGAAAGCTCCCCTGCAGGTGCTCCGGGCGGTCCGTGGGGCGAAGGTGAAGGTCTCTGCAGCCGTGCACACCCTGAAAGTGCAGGCTCCTGAGCTGTCTTCTTTTCTCCTTCTGCTTCTTAGTGTTAGAGGATTTCCTTTTACTCTTACTTTTCCATGCAAGTGGACTTGATATTTGAATTTTTGATTTTCTTTTGCTTTAGAAAAACTTACCTGAGACAAAATGAGTCCTCTCCAAAGTACGGTTTCCCAGTTAAGTCGTGTCCGTCCCCCAGCTCCCAAGGAAATCGCCTTCCCCTTCCCTTATTTCTTTGCCACTATTTCCATGGTTCTGTTTCTAAATGGAATGAATAGTTCCACATGAGTTCTTTAGCTGGTGTTTCAAGGTAAGTGCAGAGTGACCTGAGGTCATAAAAACGCTAGAGATGATCGTGTCTGGTGCATCCGACGCGGGCGACGTCTCCTTAGTCCTGGTTTCTGTCTAGTGAGGATGGAGCAGGTGTGGGGGTGAAGGCCATCACGCTGTGGGTGTGGAGTCCAGAGGTCACCGACTTTGGAACCATCTGCTGTGGCTCATTATCCACACGACACCTTGGTGTGACCCTGAGGGTGCGGGATGAAGCAGAGGCTGGTGTGAGGAGAGGGGGTACTAATTGCATTGTTATAACAAGAAGAAGAAAATAGCTTTTATTTCTTGAGTCTGTCTGTGTACCAGGTTCTGTAGCAAATTCCAGACACACATTATAAAGCCTAACCCTCCCAGCGGCCCTGAGAGGTAGGCGGTATTATGCCTGTTTGACAGGTGAGGAAGGAAGCGTGGACTTATGTTAAGAAGGTTGCTCAGAGTCTCAAGCAGTAGGAGCTGGAAAAAGAATTCAAACCCGAGCCTGTCTGATTTGCAAGGCCTGCTCTTAAGCCAGTGCCCTGAACTGCATGGGGTGGGGGCGGGGGAGGTCTTTATGCGTGTGCGCGTGTGCACGTTAAAGATGAAGGAGAGCATTTTGGTGTCATCTCCATCCCCGTGTGGACCCCTGCATGTTCTGTTCCACTGGAGGAGGACACAGCCAGGACGTGGGCTGAGATTGGAAAGCCGACCTGTGTGTGGCATCCGTCACCGTCTCAGTACACACACGTGGTGCATCGTGGCGCCTCAGTCCTTGCTGTGTCTCTGCACATTGAAGGTTCAGGTATCCGTGTTCATGGAGGGAAGCCAGACATGAATACCTGTAAAGAGCCAGTAACATAGGGCGCGTTTCAGTAGCGCTTTGCCATTCATGTGGGGCTTGTTTGGAGCACACTCGTCTCGCCGTGTCTGTTTGCTCAGTCCCCAGGACATCAGTGGACGGGCCTGCTCCCAGAGCGGAGAGCGGAGAGCGGAGGTGATGACCTACAGGGGCCTAGCAGGCAGCTAACTCCTAGGGAAACACATCGTCTCAGACGCACTGACACCTTTTCCTTTTATTCCCTGTATTCATCTAGAACTTACGCCATCAGGAGGATAAGAGATGCCTTCAGAGAGAATAAGGACGTAAAGGATCCTGTAGAAATTCAAGCCCTAGTGAATAAAGCCAAAAGAGACCTTGGGATGATCCGTCGGCAGGTAAGATGGTCCAGTGATGTGTGGTTTTTCATTGAGAGCTTTAAGCTTTGACATGTCCCCCTTGATTGGACATCATGGCTTCTGGTGTTTGTGATTCACACCACAGGATCATGAAACTCTCTTCCTCTTATTCACGTGGACAAGGGAAAATGACCTGTCATATTATTGAATCAAGGCGTACACAACGGAAATATCAGCTATCCAGAATTTCCAGAGAATGCACCCTCTGGGAAGCTGCGTTCCCATAGTTTACTAGACGCTGATGCTTTAAGTATGGGAAACTTTTTAACATTTTTGTCTCTTTGTTAGATATATTACACATTGTTACATGGACATATGTCAAAAAGAGTATAAATGTATTCTACTTTTCCTAGTATTTTAAAGTCATAATTCAAGATAATGGTGCCCTTTTCATGAAGACACTGTTATTGGTGATGAACCTAAATTCTGTTGCCATGCGAAAGGTCTGTCTGCAGGTGCAAACGGTGTGAAGCACAGCTGCTTAGGTACTGACCCCAGAAGGGCTGGGTGAGGGGCTTTGCTTTCCTCTTGCAGAACTGCTGGCGGTCGCCTTGGCTCGTGCGTGCTCTGCTCTATCTCTTGAGGCGGACGGAGCATCTGCGGCCACCTGGCCTCCCGGGTGGTGTGATGTGTCCTTCTCTCTGCAAAAGTAATTAGGGAGCCAAAGGCTAGAGCTGCCTGCTGTCGACTGGTTTCCTCACCGTCTGAAAAGTCATCCTCTCCACTGTTTTGCTGTGATTTAGCAGCCGTCACACCATAAGCGCCATGTCTGCTTCCATTCGTTTTTCTCTCTTCCTTGCAGCGAATTTGCCGTGTGTGGAGGGAAACCCCTTACGCTTTCCTGAGACCTGTGAGTGTGTTGGAAAGGGCCTCTTTAGCATTGTCAGGAGAGGCCAGCGTGGCTGACATTATGTCATATCATGGTGTATGTATGACATGTGTCTCAGGATACATAGTTATAGCTCCGACCCTTCTTCATGCTTGACTGTAAACAATCTAAAAAAGAAGCAATATTAAAAACTAGTTTTCATTTTATGTCAAAATTAATAGTCTTGTTATGTTGCCCACATAATGGAACAGTTCCTTCTAGAATAACATTTCAGATTCTGACAGCTCTCCAT
The DNA here is from genome assembly GCF_030028045.1 of Hippopotamus amphibius kiboko. Lineage (NCBI taxonomy): Eukaryota > Metazoa > Chordata > Mammalia > Artiodactyla > Hippopotamidae > Hippopotamus > Hippopotamus amphibius. Next base: position 3,423,441 of record NC_080196.1, on the reverse strand, counting down.
GAGTTCTGCAGTTATCTAGTAATAGAATAACTTGGCTACATTCAGACAAGCCTAAGAAATGATCTTTAACTAAGAGCATGAAAAGATAGTAATAGGATAGTCAGGAAAAGAAACTGGTCCGCACATTTGCATGTATGTTGATAGTGTCGGGGAAGGGGTCGCCATTTTAGAAAACCCTAGACCGATGGCATTTTCCAGGCGTCAGTGATTGAATTTTATGGGATCCTTTAGCACTGGAACTTGGGAAAACAAGCAGCCTGCGTCCTTATTTTGCATAAACTCAGGAGGATTCAGTTCTTTGGCACTTTCCCATGCAGCAGTTGGCAAGCACCTCCAAAACAGACTGGTTTTATCTTTTACTGTAAAGTTGCTCAGAGTAGAAACTGCTTAGAAGAGGACCTGTAAGTAATCTGTGCCACCATTTCTTCTTATATAATTGTCTGTGTCACTTGGTCTGAAATGCTTTAAAAAAAAAAAAAAAGGTTAGGCTGGCTCTCACCAGACACCCCCAGTGAGTCCACAAAACAGACTCAAACTCTGGAGCCACGGGTTGGCCCTCCCAGGTCAGCCTGTCTGGTGCGCCTTCCCCCGTCCTTGATGGGGGACACGTGCAGCCCCTTCCAGGCCCGGGGCTTCTGTGTTAGCTAGCAGAGCAGCAGGTGCTTCGCTTTCACGTCAATATTGTGCCTGAGTCCGAGCGCCGCATTGACCAGAGTTAGCTTATGAAGTGCGGGCGCGTCCCCGCGCCAAGCTGACCTTGGCTGAGGGCCTCGAATGAAACAGCGTCTGTATTCTTCACACTGGCTGCTGTGAGAGCGTCTCACTCACCTCCCTGTCTGCCCGCAGTGGTCTCTTCTCCACAGGCTGCCCGGGTGATCTTTTTTAAAAGGAACATCAGAGCGAATCACACGCACGCTCAGACCCCTCCAGGGGCTTCATCCCCAGTGATAAAACCTTCCGTGCTTGTGACATCCCAGAGGCCCTCCCTCCGCGCCACTCCATGACCCCTCCTCCCAGCCTGTCACCTTCTCGGAGCCTCTGTCCCCTTGCCTGGGATGGCGTCCCCAGGCCTTCCCGGGGCAGACTCCCCCTTCACCCAGGCTTTCACTCGGGTAGCTTGCCGTCACAAGGGCTGCCCTGAGCACACCGTCTCTGCCCCCCCCCCCCCCCCCCCCGCCCTTACCGCCGCCCTCTGACCCTGCTTCCGTTCCTCACAGCGCTGATCAGCACTACAAATAGCCTTGCTTGTTGTCCTGTCTGTTTTCTCCTCTTCCATGAGGACGGGGTCTCCGCTGTCATGGTCACCACTGCCTGGTTGACAGGAGCGTGAGCTCTGGGGCCAGCCTGCCAGTGTTCCAGTCCTGACTCATTCTGGTCACAGTGTGACCTTGAACCAAATATTTAACCTCTCGGTATCTCATGGAAAGTACAGATGGGAATAGGCCCAACTTCATGGGTTACAATGAGGATAAAGTCAGTTAATATATGTGAAGCCCTTAGAAAGATGCTGGCACATAAACAAAACAAAAAGACAACCCTCGGGACGGGAGAAAATATTTGCAAATGAATCAACAGACAAAGGATTAATCTCCAAAATAATATAAACAGTTCGTGCAGCTCAGTATCAAAAAAACAAACAAACAACCCAATCAAGAAATGGGCAGCAGACCTAAACAGGCATTTCTCCAAAGAAGACACACAGAGGCACATGAAAAGCTGCTCAACATCACAAATTATTAGAGAAATGCAAATCAAAACTACACTGAGGTATCACCTCACACCAGTTAGAATGGGCATCGTCAGAAAATCTACAAACAATAGATACTGGAGAGGGTGTGGAGAAAAGGGAATGCTCTTGCACTGTTGGTGGAAATGTAAATGGATACAGCCACTATGGAGAACAGTATGGAGGTTCCTTGAAAAACTAAAAATAGAGTTACCATATGACCCAGCAATCCCACTGTTGGGCATATACCCAGAGAACACCATAATCCAAAAAGACACATGCACCCCACTGTTCATTTCAGCACTATTTACAACAGCCAGGTCATGGAAGCAACCTAAATGTCCATCGACAGACAAATGGATAAAGAAGATGTGGCACATATATACAATGGAATATTACTCAGCCATAAAAAGGAACAAAATCGGGACGTTTATAGAGACATGGATGGACCGAGAGACTGTCATACAGAGTGAAGTCAGAAAGAGAAAAACAAATATTGTATATTAATGCATATATGTGAAATCTAAAAAAAGTGGTACAGACCACCTGGTTTGCAAGGCAGAAATAGAAACATAGATGTAGAGAACAAACATATGGACACCAAGGGGGGAAAGTAGAGGGATTGTGGTGGGATGAATTGGGAGATTGAGGTTGCCATATATACATTAATATGTATAAAACAGATGACTAATAAGAAAAATCAAATTGTACACTTCAAATATATGCAGTTTATTGTATGTCAATTATATCTCATTAAAACTTTTTAAAAGGAAAAAAAAGATGCTGGCACATCGTAAGTGCTTGTATTACTGCTGATCACGAGATCTAGACCAGCCCCGCATGCAGTCAGCGCTTAATTATTTGTGGACTAAATGAATATACGAAGTTTGTCCCCTGAGGTCATACACCTCAGTCCAGGGATCTGACCACCAAAACTGTGGTACCTGCTGGCTACCCAGAGCCTTGCACGGTTCGTGCAGGTGATCCGTGAGCGAAAAGTAGGAATCTGATGAGGCTCTTGAGACACCAGCCTCCTGAGCTGCAGTGTCCTTCACACCAAGTCCCTCTTCCCCTGGGGCTTGGACTCAAAGACCCTACCAGGGTGCACGTCCATTTCAGCATCATTTTCCGTCGATGAGAAAGCCCACAGCCACCTTTCCAGCTGCCAGGCACGCACATCCGTCAGGGCAGCACTCAGACTGAAACCCTCCTCTCCACACTGTTCCCGGCCTCCTGCTGCTGCCCGCTCTGCAGTCTTTAAAGTGGCTCTTACTTCAGTCTGCTGGGATGCTGATGATACCACTGTAAGCGTGGGAAGATTTTGCAGTTTTTAAAGAGGTCTCTGGGAAAAGATTTTCTTCTGGTTCTCTTGGGGCAGAGAAACCAAGGTGCAAGAAAGCTGGATGCCTTGTCTCAGGGCAGCTGGCCAGGCCTGAGCTCATGTCTCTGATTCCTGAGGGCAAACTCAGAAGTTCAAGGACGTGAGCTCCTGAGTCAGTAGAAACCGAAGGATAGAGGTACTCTTAATGTCATCTCCCAGTTTCATTCCCCAGGTATTTAAGGATCTCATCATCCTAGCCCAGCCCTTCCTCAGAGGTCATCCTTCCTTAATGTGCAGAGATATTTAGTCTTAATGTGGTGACCCTGAAGGATTCTGGTAGCATCAGCATTTCTTACTGGCCTCTCACACCACTCCTAAGGATCACTCTGATTGCAAGAAGTAAAGTGGCAGATCACATTTCCTCTATACGAGCAAGTTAGGCTCCTTCCACCCATTCTCCATGATTATGATCCAGGGACTAGAAGCTGGACATATACTTGTTCTTTCTTTGTCATGGACCAACTCTCCCCCTGAAAATTAGACTCCTCTCTCTTCCTGCTACATGCATCCTATCATATCCCATAACTAGCAGAGACCTCCCACTTTTCTGTAAAGTCCCATTTTTCCCATGTAAAATGGCTCCATAAAGACAGCCTGACCCTGGCGGCTCTTGTGAGTTCTTCCTCTGATGAAAGCAAGTTCTGGACTAGCCCCCACTAAACCTAGTTTCCCCGTCTGCTCCCCGAGTGTGTTTGCTCCAGCCGGCGCCAGGAAGGATGCACAGAGCCGGGCAAACAGCTCTCACAATCCAGGCAGCAAAGAAGTAACCGAGGACTTTCTACCTGAGACAGTAAACAGGGCTCCTTGGCTACTTCACACCAGAAAGAGAAGCAAGAAGGTCAGCCAGACTTTGCTTTCATCTTTGTTCTTTTCCCCATTTTGTTGTTGTGAAGATACTCCTTCCGATTTCTCTTTATAAGGCATTTATTAGACTATCAGTTAATCACCCCCACTTGTAGCTGTGCAGTTTGTCACTCCCCTTAAGATTGTAAACAAGCGTAACCAGCCTTATTTTGTATCGCTGCTTCCTGTGCTCTGTAATGAGGGGACGGAGGTTCCCGGGGGGAGGGTTTCCACCCTGCGTAGCTCACAGAGGTTGTGTGTTCATCAAAGAGAAAACATTTTCCAAGCATTTTGAAATAGGGTTATATACCTAGCTTAATAGCCTCATGTCTGTGGGAGAAGAGATAGGAGAGACGATTGGGCGTGGGAAACTACAGCTGCAGTAAGCGAGTAGGTGCCGGGCCTGTGTTTCCAGACTCTGATGAGGTTTCCCTGAATGCGTGAATACGATTATGACTTCAGGAGTATTCAGCTACATCTTAAATGTGTAGCACCTTTTTCCTTATACCCGGTGAAAACTAAAATATCTGTGCAAAGTTTGGGTTTATTTACAGCTGTGTAATGCTTCAGTGTTCATCAGAGAGACCCTGGGAAGGCGACCCTTCAGTTCTTCTGGGCTCCAAGAGAGCAGACCTGGGTAACGGAGGTTCCCAGCTGCTCATTTCGTGTAGGCTAGCGAACTGAGCACTGAACTTACCCCCAAGTAGTGTTTGCTTATTCTCCCAGTGATGGGATGTACGCGTATCCAGCTAAACAAGGTAACAATATATTTCTTCATCCAAACGCTTAAGTTACACACAAACCTTGTTTAGCTGGATAAGTGATGACAAGACTCCATACCACATCGCTGTTATTAAGCTAGTGTTTTTTTTCAATGTAGCAGTTCAAATAGTGGCTATATCAGACCCAGAACTATGAACCTGCCATCCTGCGGGGTTCAGAGCAGACATTATGTACAACCATTAAAGATGCTAGGAAAGGGGCTGATGTTATGGGTAGCAGCCTTTTTGTTACTCTGAGTGAGTATGTGAGATGAAGCATTTTCAGTGTTTAGCTTATATTTATTATTTTTGTGAATCACTAAAAGCAAAGTACTGTGCCCAGTTTATTGGCATCTTGGGTGGTAATCAGTGAGAGTCTCTGAAACCGTATTTTTTACTTTCATTTGCTATTTTATGGTTTAGTTTTTTAAATGACCATTCAGGAGGAATGTCCCTCAATGACTTTCTGAATGTGCCTGCCATGAGATGAGAAACCAGTGAGCGGTGACGGGCTTCCCTCGTAGGAGTCTCCACGGAGCCCGTGCCAGTGCCCTGGGGGTGGTCAGACCTGAATGGAAGGGATGCCTTACGTGTCCTCAGTGGAACAGCCTGTAAAAAGACAGGAGTGCTTTATCTGTAGGTCTTGTGGGGAAAAGTAATAGTGTACTTTATCTCTCTTCATGTACACTTTTAGTTTAAGTACCATTTTGGTAGTTTCAGGAGAATCTCTAAAATTTACTTGCAAGTTGTTTTGATGGAGGAAAGGAAAGTCAGTCTGTACATTAGGAGCATTTAAAATACGTGGAAAGAATTACACGTTATTCACAATATCCAAGAGGTGGAAGCCCAAATTTCTACTAACAAGTGGATGGATAAACAAAGTGTGGCATTTACATCATACAATGGAATATTATTCAGCCCTTAAAAGGAAGGAAATTCTGACACAGGCTACAACATGAATGGACCTAGAAGATTATGCTCAGTGCACTAAACCAGACACTAAAGGACCAATACGGTGTGATTCCACTTACGTGAGGTCTGTACAGTGGTCAGATTCATAGAAGTAGAAAGCAGGATGTTGGTCGCCAGGGGCTGGGGGAGCAGGAAAGGGGTGTTCGTGTTTAATGGGTACAGTTTCAGTTTTTCAGGATGAAAAATTCTAGACATATATTTTACAACAGTGTGAATGTACTTAACACTACTGAACTATACGCTTAAAATTGGTAAAAATGGTAACTTTTTGTGGGTTTTTTTTTTTTCCCACAGTAAAAAAAAAATTCTCCCTTCCCCTAAAAAAGAATTGTATAATGGGTCATCATTTTTTTCTTAATTGAGAAAAACAAAATTGAATGCTTTCGACACTGACGGATGTTTGAGGGTGGGAAACAAGTCATTTGGAGGTTGAACTACAGCCTTCAGTTTCTTATCTCTGAAATCAAAGGATTATGCTGTAGTTTCTGAGGCTAATTCCAGTTCTAAATGCCATGGTTCAGCATTTCACATCCGTATCTGTCCCCTTCTGGATTATTTGCAGAAACTCCTGATACATTTAAAATTTCTCTATGTTTCACTTCCCTTGACCATTTTTCACCAAGATCTTAACTCTCCAGAATGTAGCCTATAGGTGAGCAAAGTTGTAAGCCAGCTGTGTGTTGATGCCACTGTAAATTCCAAGAATTCCCTTGATCTAACCTGTCCACTACAAGGAAAGTCAAAACACTGAATTATTTTATTAATGTGGCTTGCGCTTCTGCTGTTAGCCTTCCTTTCTAGTAGAAGACATGTCACCAGTACTAGTACGTGTCTTTGAGGAGGACATTTTCTCTCAAAGAGAATGAAATGGCATTTGAAGAGCGATAACATGCTGAGTGATGGGCAGAAGAAAGATGAGCATGCTCTCCCCGGGCTCCTCCTCAGTGTTGATACTCCTCCCTGCTCCCGGCCACGTCTCAGTATGTTAAACACCACTTGCCAGGTAAGTCAAGTGCGTACCGTGCCCACAGCTCCCTTCCCTGATGGTGGAGCACCCACTCGATGCCGTATAGTTATGGATTGATTTTGTAAGTTTTTTGGAGGCAGAGTTGGGATGGAATTAAGAGGTCCGTCGGAACCTCACAGAAGTTCTTTCTGGCTTTGCCTCTTGGAAACAAGCCCATCCTCCCCGTTCTAGATGCCATCTATTCACTTATTTCCTGGAACAGAACCTAGAGTTCATGGGCATCTCCCAGCGGTGCTTTCCCTGGTGCTTCTACAGATCATCTCAGATTAGATCAAGGGATCAATCTACATGTTAAAATACAACAATAAAGCAGTCAGAGGCAAAAGAGGTTTATGTACTCTGTCCTGGACTTGAATAAAAATCCTCAGGAAGTCACCATGAATGTATATACAATGACCAGCATTGCCCCTCCGTGAGCCCTGTGTCTCTTGAACATGTGAATCCTTTCACTGTGAGTAAAAAACTCCCCAGACTCCTGAGAAGGTTTCAGAAAGCGGGGCGATGAGAATGGCTGTTTAGTTTCATAGCTTGGCCTACGTATGGCATTTATTTTTTCAGCCTGTTCAATATATCGTTCCTCTGCAGCTGTTAAAAGACTTCCTCATACAAGAATTTAAGCTAATTTCCTCTCTGTTTTTTTGGAAATTCCTGCATTTCCCCGAGTCTGGGGCAGTGCTATTTCCCCACAGCTGGCACTCTTCTGGGGAAATGCCTCTTGGCTGGAGATCACTCATTCAGTTTGCTGCATTCTTCCAAGGTTGACACGCACAGAGCAAGATTCCACTTCCGTTCTAGAGGAAGCCTATCTCACGTCTGCGTTTTTCACGTACAGTAATAGTCCTTCTGCACGCTTTCATGTTCACAAGAGCTCACACAGCAGTGCTGTTTATAGAAAGCTTTGGCACAAGTTTCACTTGAGAATTTTTATCACGGTGTCTGCCCTTCTCCCATCTAGTCCAGCAGATGAGTCTCCGGGCTAGTCTGCCAGAGCTGCTCGCTTTTTAATTCCTCGAAAAGCCTTTCTGTTGCTGAAACACCTGAAGCGGCAGCAGGCATTAACAGCTCTGGAGCAGACAGTACATTGGTCTCATGGGCCAGAGGTGGGCGTGCTCATCTCGGCGCGGATCGTAACTGGCCGTGTGGCCTTGGGCAGCTGGTTTGTTTGCCTTGCTTGTTCCCGCATCTGCTCATCACTGGTATGGGTTCATCGTGCCCTCTCTACACACCAGCTCCGCATTTTACACGAGCCCTTTGAATGCCTAACACAAAGCAGCCTTGTGAGAAAGATACTGTTACCCTCAAGTGTTTGATGAGGAGACTCAGACTTGGCGTGTTGGGATAATTCTCCCAAGGACACACAGGAAAATGATGGGCCCTCCTCTATTCTCACTTTTTAGCCAGTTCTCAGAAGAAGGGTCACCCTGGGTGGCCTTCTCTTCACAGAAGGTAAACAAGGCATCGGAGAGGAGAGGAGGAGGCAAGACGTGCCTTCCTTTTCTCATGGTCCATTTAGAACTCTTATTAGAAGGTAGCAGCTCCCCCTCTGTGGGCTCATGAGTAGTTTATCCCTGGGGGCTGGTCTCCGTTATCAGTTCTCAGAAAACTCTCTCTCCCCCTCTCTGCCTTCAAAAGGAAAAAACAATACAGAAACCACAGTCTGAAAATGGTAAAGTTCAGCCATCTTATTTAAGAAGTGTTTGCTCAGAAGTTCCCCACAGATCTAGGGTCGCAGCTCCAATTGCGCTTTTCCTGCCGAGCTATCACTGAAGTGCCCTTCAGCGGGAACCTTTTGGTGCCTTACTGCCTGACTTGTCCTTTCAAGTCATCAGAGTTAATTCCAGTCTTGCTTATGCAGAGGATCTTCTCCCATGCTGACAAGGAAACAGTGCCACATCTTCTAGGAAGGGCGGCAGAAGGGGCTCCCCTGTTTATGTCAGTTTGTGTTTCTGTCCCACATCCTCTGAGGTGGCAGGGTGGTGATGACCTCCAGCCCAGCGTGTACGAGAACGTGTGCTCATTTCCTGAGCGATGGATGTCTGCGTTTGATGGGGGAAGGGTGGTTTCACCAATGCTGTTGGAAAGATGTTTTTCTAATTATACATCTGTCAGTCCAAAAACTTGTTTCATTCAGAGACAATAGGAGTAGGAGGGAACGGAAGAGGTTTTGAGCGAGATACACCTAAATTTAAACCCTAGCCCTTAGTAGGTAGCTCTCTCGCCTCCATGGTGATATTTAATCCCTCTGACAACTTTATTATCATTCAGTTTGTCTACTGAAGCCCTAGAAATGCCATTCATAACTTAAGGTTGGCTTTGTACTTGCTGCGTATTTGAAATACCAGAGCCAAATGATGTGTCAGAAATGTTCTCTCTTCCCCAAATCTGGTAATTAAGGCTGTCATTTCATAGATTGGTCAGTTATAAATAATTAAAGGTTCTAAAAATTCTCTAAGATGTGGCACTATAATAATCTTAGCTTTATTAAGTAATGCTGGTACACAATTAAATCAGTATTTTAAATATATTCTTTTTCTTCAAGCATTTCCACTTCATATAGCATAACAAGTACTTCTCTTTTTCTCACCACCCCCGCAGTCTTACCTCCTTAATGTTGTAAAAATAGCGCCAACCTCAGGTCCCATGGACTCCCCTTCACAGTCTGTCACAAATTCGAGATAGCATCACCAGAAAGTCCATGACCCAATAGGCCTCATCTGTAAAAGGTGAGGAATTGGGTGCATTGCTTTCCAAGATCCTAATAGCACAGAGTTCTTTTATGAATCTGCCGTCTTTAACAAACCTAACTTTCACCGCCCTGTTGAGGTTGGATTGGGGGTTTCTTTCCTAGAGCTGTTCGCGCTCTCTTAGATGAGGGCATCCCAGGCGCGCCTGCACGGGCGTGGACGTGGGCTGGAGCCCAGTGTGTCTCCATCCCTGAGCGCGGCCAGCAGATCCAGGGTCTGCGCCCAGCCCAGCCCGGCCCCGGCCAGCTGCTGGGCGGCCGTCGACGCCAGCTCCCTTCCACGCGCTGCAAGGCCCCCGTCATGCCTGGCGTTTGCTGATTCTGAAAATAGTTGATAATGGTTGTTAGATCCCAGAAACATACCTGTGAATGTGGGATTGTGACCAGAGGTGAGGTGTGTCACTGACCCTCTGCATTTACTGAATGTCGTGGGCCGCGTGTCACGCTGTGCGTGGGGGGTGATGATGCCGTGAGCTAGGCTGTGTAGGGTGGTTCTCCGCTGGCAGCCTCAGCCTCGGGCCGATTCCAGAAAAGCCCTCGGCTGTGCTTTGCAGAGGCTTCTCGCCCCCAGCGAGGGCAGGGATGTTGCACAGATCATGGCGGCTTCAGGGGCCTGTGCCCTGTGACAGGAGTGGCCCTTTCACACAGGTGATGAATCGCGGACGCCTTGTCCCCACTGAGGCTTTCTTTGCTGGGACCCAGCAGCCCTTTCAGGAAGGAGCGAGCTGGGAAGGGGAGAGCGGGAGGAGGAGCACACAAATTCTGCTCCAGCTTCGATCCAGGTTTGGCCGCAGCTGGGCCAGACTCAGCGCTCCGTGTTTTCAGTAACTCTCAGCTGTTCTTTAAAGTTTGCAACTGTCTGTGTAGCTGTCTATGTTTTCTTAGTAGTAAGAATTTTTCTTATGGGAAATATTTTTTAAACTGAGCCCATTTTTTTCCCTAGAGGACGGTGACCGTCCCTTTTTCTCTCCTGGCCAGTTTAGGGAACTATTAGGAAGTGACGTGGCCCGATGGGTTTCTGGGCCCTGCCGAGCCTGTCCCGTGCACACTCGTGCCCCACGTCCGGCCTCTGCAGCCGCGTCGTGGCTTCAGGATGGGATGCCGCTGAGCCCGTTCCACTGAGTGCAGGATGCGCGGGGCTGGATGTGGGGCCAGCACGGCCCAGGGCACGTAGCACCCAGCCAGGGAGCTCTTTCCCCGCCCGGCAGCCAGCAACCACCAGAGGCAGGCCTGCCCCGCCCTCGCTCCCCTCACCTGCCCTGAAACCTGTTGTCCGTCCTCGGGGCCTCCGGGGCACTCAGGAGCATTTCCTGTGGGGCTTTGCCAGGGCCTGTTCGTAGGTCGTCTCCGTCCTGGCCTCTGACCTCCCGGGGAGGTAGGTTGTCTCCTCCTCCCCGAGCTGCCCCGGCCCTGCAGAGTGGACAGCACCCCTCTGCTGATGCCTCGTCCAGGATGGAGAGCACGGCGCAAGGCAGAGCAGAAGCTCAGGCCCGGTTCCGGCCCAGGCACTACCCTGGCCTTGCAGGTGGACAGCACACGCGGCCTTTCTGAGACGCCCAGTGACCTCAGGATCCCCGCCCCGTGCCCTCCTTAGCGACCTTGGGACAGAGCGAGGAAGCGTGTGCTGGCACCACTCCCCCGGGAGGACCGGCCCCCTCACTGAGCAGCGCTCTGGCTGAGGAAGGGCCCTCTTCTCCCAGCCCTCAGCCCTGGGCCCCCTCTGGGAGTCAGCCGGAGGCCAGCCAATGCATGAGTTCCAGGCTGTTGACCTCTCCCTCCTTTGCACTTTCCTCCTCCCGGGAAGTGTGGAGAGCACAGCACTGGAGTCAGGTGGCAGTGGTGTCCTTCCCTGGTGGCCACCCCCTGCATTTACGGACTGTTCTGCCAAATAAGCAGACGTGTCCCCCTCTGTCAGGGGTGAGAAGACCGAACGAGGGTGCAGATCGGGCGGCACAGGGCCCGGCCCGTGGGAGGCAGACCCTTCAGTGCCGGGGTCACGGGACACGTTGGTTTCAGACCCTGGATGTGCAGGAGGGGCAGCTCTGGCTTCCAGCCTCCTCCGTGCGGACGCCACAGCCTGTGGGCCTCGTCATCACGCAGCCTCCCAGATGCTTCTCAGTGGTTTGGGTAGAACTGTGCAGACTGAATTCAAGGGACAGTTTCTCACGTGGGGATAAACGTATATCCACAAAAAAGAACCTGGGGCACTCACTGGCTCCCAGCTCAACGGGGTTTCCAAGGCTATAAAAATACATCTAAAGCAAATCTTGTAAAATTTTATAAAATTCATTTTATTAAAATGCAATTAAAGGACCGTACTGCGGGGCAATGTAATACAGTCATGGAGACCTCAGCTGACATCCCACCGGTGCATGCTCAAAGTCAAGGCAGGGTGTCTGGGGAAGGCACCCACTGCCCTTGACCCCTGACTCCCCGTCCCCGTGCCCTGAAACGTCAGTTGCGCACAGAGAGGGATGAAGTGCAGGCCCCAAGCCCTCAGAGCTCTTGGAGCTTTACTGCTGGAAGGATCTGGAAGGCAGACGTTCCCCCTGGAGGCAGTAAACATTCGCTGGGAGGTGAGCCGGTGGCTGAAGAGGGGATTAGGTCTGACCAGTGAAATGACTCGGAGAAGGAATGGTTTGTGGCTGAGCAAATCAGACCCCCACCCCCCCCACCCCCGCTGACAGTGATGTGAGGCTTAGGAGTATTTCCAGCCATTCCCAGGGATCTGAGTTCTTGGCTGAACAGGGAAGAGCGCGTGTGCCCGTCTGAGCCCTGTGCATGTGGGACCCTTGAAGCTCTGGGTGAGAATCCCTGACATTCAGCGTTCCTTGTGGCCTCCCAGGCTTTGGTTCCCAGATGGATGACGGTTGTGTGTGGCCTTTGCTAGTGCCTCAGAGCCCTTCCACATAGCAGGTGATGGTTTGTTTTTTTTAACTTTTTCCCTTCAGAAATGCAACTGCTGTCTTCAAAGCATAGGCTTCCTTATGGCTGAGTCAGTATCCTTATTCCTCTTCTCAGAGATCATTCACCACACCCCTCTTTGAAATACTATATTTGGTCCTGTCTTTTCCTGCAGACTGTTGGCCTCTGTGTCTAGTAGATGTTTGCACTTGGGTGTCTTACCAGCACTTGAAACCCATCACGACCAACATGTGACAAGTTATCTTCTTTCCTCTTAAAGTTTCCTTCACAAACTCCTGATACCTCCATTCTCCCAGAACTCAGGCTCAAATCTCCCTCCTCCCTCCACAGGGAGAATGGAACCTGGGTTGTTTATGTTGTTCATCAAAGATAAATCCAAGGCTCTTTTCAGCCCCTACAAAGCAGGAATGTTAAAAAATATTCTGAAACACTGCCCTAGAACTGCCTCTTTCTGTAGGTCCTGGCCTGGCATGTGCTCCTCACTCGCACGGCTGGGACCATCCAGCGAAGCCGGTGTGTCTGGGTCCCCTTGAGGACCTTCCTCACCGACCTCATCGTGAGTCACCAGCGAGCATCTTTTTTCCGTAGGACCGTGCTTGAGGTGCTGTTAGATGTTCCTGAACAGGTGCTCATCTGTGGAAACAGCTTCGCTGCTAACGTGGAAGCACCTTTGTTTCCCGGCAGCCCGACTTCTCGAGGCACTTGTGGTGCCTTGATGTGCACTGACGGACCCTACTAACTAGGTGTCAGAGCACTCTGGGAGCCTCATCAGTTGGTGCTTCTTTAATTAACATCAATAATGTGTTTGCATTTATCAATATTTCCTAATTGCCAGATTATAACAGTGGAGCTTCTGTGATAAATCATGTCCACAGATATCTTCAGACATTAGGGCTTAAGGTTCCTGTCAATATTGTGATGTGCTATAAATTGTTTTTATGAGGATTTTTTTTCCTATGAGAAAGGAGAAACTGTGCAGCAGGAGACAGAATTGAGTCAGTGTCACCAAATAAAATTAAGTTAAAGAGCCACATCGTTCCGGTGAAAAGAGAGGAAAGAAAGCCATTTTCCAGGCCAGTACAGTATATTCCCATAAAACTCAGCGCTGCCCTCCACATGAATGCTGATGTGTCTCCCCGGGGGGTGATGTGCTGTGCCAGGGCCTTACCCGAGGAAGGAAATTTGGACCGAAGGATAGCAGACATTCCTACGAAGAAGGAAGTGTTATCAACTCATTTTTCAGAAGAGGAAACTTACTCAAGTCAGTGGTGGCTTTGTGAGGCTGTGTCTCACACCCAGGGCTATGGGAGTCCATGGCTAGACTCTTGACCTTTCAGGGACAAACTTGACCAGACCCACAGAGAGGGAGACCCAGTGTCAGAGGACTGGCTCCACAGCGTCTGTTACGCAGCTGAAGGCTCTAGAATGTCTGGCTTGGAAGAGGGGAACAGGAAGGCCCCAGAGGGCTGTCCTCCTGTCACCTGCAGGGGGGTAGCCCCGGGGTCTGTGCATCCGGGCGGCAGCAGCAAGGCCAGTCCTCTGGCCTGGGGGGAGGCGGCATTGTGGGGCGGTTACAGGTGTGGCCCAGCAGCCACTCTGTCCCCAGCAAATCCCGGCTCAGCCACTCACCAGCCGCTGCCCTTGGGCAAGTCACTGGGCCACTCTCTGAGTTTCCTCAGCCAAGATGGGAGTGATGGCAGGACCTGCCTGACGAGGCTATTGTAAGGGTTCCGCAGTGAACACGCGAGACGTGCTCACAATGGTGCTTGGCAAGCAGTGTGATACGAGGGTTTGCTGTTATTTCAGTATAAAGCCAGACTAGGTGTGCGGGAGAGTGCTCTAAGAAATCAGTCAGCACTTGTCTGTTATTTCTGCCACTCTTTATATACTAGACGCTGTTCTAGACGCTAGGATACAGCAGTGAATAAGAAAGAGCTCGTCCCTGCCCTGCCCTCACGCAGCCTGCAGCCTGCGTTAGAGAGGAAGGACGTTACTGGGTGAATCATGAAGCAGCCATTCAGCACGTGAACTTCTGAGAGATGCGCCCCCAGCCCTTCGCCTGGTAGCCCTGGAGATACCCAGGCAGAGGTCCTGTGAGCCGGGCTTCCTGCTGTGGGTTTTATCGTGTCCCTCACGTCCCTCTGCAAAGGAAGGTTGGTTGAAGGCAACCAGCGACTGAGACGCCGATGTGAACGTTGCTGTGCTTTACAGCTGTCCTCCTCCGGCTGGCCAAGGTCAGCGGCTGCACCGGGAGTGATGCAGGACAGCCCCTTGGGGTACAAGAAGGACTTCCAGAGCGTCTGTTCATATTTTTGTCTCATCTTTTGAAGGGCATGCTCTTGTACATATTTTTAACGTGCATAATTTGGTGGCACAGGAGCACATGTCAGTAATTTATAAATGAATGTAAACATACATTAAGGTTGCAGGTGTAAACCTCTTTTATGAAGGAGGTGAACAATTTAAAAAGCTTAAGGTCTGCCGCTATACATTGTACCAAAATACCTGAGGATGCTACCATCTGGAGGCCCCCCTCCCTGCCCCCGCAGTTGTCCTCACCCAACTCCACCGCCCGCACCTTGGGCCTTTGCCGGTGGAAGCGACAGCACTTTAAATGTCGTTCATTTAGAGCGCTTGTGGGAGGAGAACTCCAAGACCTGCAGCAGAGGAAACAGACTTTGTGTCTCTGAAGAGGTGCATTACAACAAGCTCCTTCCTCGCCTTTGTGAATCTCAGGCTTCCGTGACCTGTGCATTGTGACTGGAGTAGCTTCTCGGTTTATTGGGGTGGGGGTGGGGGAATCAACACTTTCTGTGTGTTACAAATCTCCCCTTAATTTCCTAATGCCTGTAATGTTTACTGACAACATGGATGAGGTTACAGATTTACCTGTGAAGAGGTTCATTACGCACCTCCTAAATGTGCCCTCCGCTCGGAAGCCTGGGAGGAACCACCCAGGACAGTTTGTGGGCTGACATGAAAACTCATCTTTCAGGCATGTTTTTTCTGAATGAAAAGTAAGCATATCATTTTTCTCTAGATGGTTTTCTCCCCTTTTCTAGCCTCCCCACACGGCATGCGGGAATCTTAGTTCTCTGACCAGGGATCAAACCCGCATCCCCTGCGTTGGAAGCGTGGAGTTTTAACCGCTGGACCACCAGGGAAGTCCCGGATGGTTTTCTCCTTTAAAAAATTATCATCTTACTTGAACTTAAGCAGCTTATGTAACAGAATGAATATTTTTGCCCTTTACTTAATTTCACCAATGTTGACATTAAGTTGCAGGCATAACTGTACCTCTGTAGATGTCAGTGGATGTTTTCTTAGAACAAGGACATGCTTCTGCCTTCTCACAGTACCATTTTCACCCCTCAGACCCGAGCATCCGTGCGTGCTGGCCAACACACAGTCCATCTTCCGGTCTGCAGCTGTCCTGCCTTCCGTAATTGTTTCTAATCCAGGACCCATTCAAGGGTCAAGCATCAGATTCCACAGTCACGTCTCTTAAGTCTCCTTTAATGTAGAAGAGTCCCTCTGCCTTTTTTTCAGCTTTCATGATGTTGGCATATTTAGTCTAGACTGTTGCCCAGTCTGAATCAGTCAGCCTGTCTCTCTCTTGTTACACTCGGAATGAACACTGTGGCAGGAACCTGAGTGGGTAACAAGGCATCCTCCCTCCCACCCCAGCAGGAGCCCGTTGTGTCGGTGGTGCCGTTATGGGTTTGTGCTCAGTTTGATCCTTTGTTAAAGTGGAGGCGAGACATTTCCATTGTAAACATCCTGTCTCTCTTCGTGATTAATAAATAAACTTCCCCAACAGCCTTTCACCCAGTGGTTTTCAGACCCATTAACACACCTTGCCTGAATCAATTATTTACTTCGTGGTGGCAAAATGGTGATTTTTCTAATTCTCTTATAACCTCGTTGGCTTCTGCATATCACTCGGGGGCTCTTTTTAATGACAGTAAACCTAAATTACAGTCAGGTGTGTTTCTCACTAATCTGTCTTAATTCTCCCAGTTTAACAAACTCATGATCTTAGAAGACTCAGAATGTTCCCCACTAACCCACTCTGAGAGATGGACCTCGGAGCTACACTCTACCCAGAGTGTCACGTGGCTCTGCTGTTTCCACCAGAGGCTTGGGGGGGTCAGTCTGGTGTCAGAAGGACTTCAGATTGCTCCCAGGAACTGCCTGCGACGGCCATTCAACCTGTTTGGACCCCTGACATGAACGAAATGAAGGTGTGTCAATAGGTTCCCCTTTACAGCAGCCTTGGGGACCACAGCTGCCCACAGGCTTTGCAGCCGCTTTTCATCTAATGTATGGTGAACGCTCCTCACGTGACTCAATTCTCTTTTGCCTCATGATATTTTTTTTTAAAGATCACCCAGTTTAACCCTAGTCTTTTTATTTTATTTATTGGCTGAGTTGGGTCTTCGTTGCTGCACACGGACTTTCTCTAGTTGCGGCGAGCAGGGCTACTCTTCATTGTGGTGCATGGGCTCCTCATTGTGGTGGCTTCTCTTATTGCAGAGCACAGGTTCTAGGCGCGTGGGCTTCAATAGCTGCGGCACATGGGCTCAATAGTTGTGGCTCACGGGCTCTGGAGCACAGGCTCAATAGTTGTGGCACACGGGCTTAGTTGCTCCGCGGCATGTGGGATCTTCCTGGACCAGGGCTCGAACCCGTGTCCCCTGCCTTGGCAGGCAGATTCTTAACCACTGCGCCACCAGGGAAGTCTGCCTCGTGATATTTTTTATGGCTTCCAGTATTTTATTGTAGCGCTTACCATGGTTTATCTCCCAAATGTTAAAAATTATTTGGTTTCCTTTTTTTATCCCTCCTATTAGAGACAGTGGGGCCATAAATATATGTGCATTCCTGACTGTTTTCTTAAGACAGAACACAATGCCTTATATCTGATATCACCCTTCCCTGAGAAATATGTCCACCTGTACATACAGAGCTGTGCGTAAGGTATCTGGGTTTAGGAAGCCACAGGGTCAGGTTCAGAAGCTTCAGTTTGCAAGGCTGAAATCTGAAAATTATCCAAGACCACTCTCTCCAGGCAGCTCTCTCGGCTTCCTCTGATCACTCCAGTCTGCAGTTTCAGATGCAGCTTTAATTCTAATAAGTACTTGTGAGACTACCAGGAGCTTTTCCATTATTTGTTGATAAAAAATATTTATGATCTCATCTTGGATTTTCATTTTTCAAGAATAGAGCTGGACTATTTTATATTCATAATCAGTCCCTGCAGCTTCTGCTGCGTCCTCAGCACACAGTGAACCCTCCCCGCTCGTAATCAGTGATTCATGTGTTTGTACTCCCGTAAGTGAAAAACCAGTAGCGGGAGGCTTATGGCGGTTTTTAGAAATGCACTTGGGGTTTGAATTCTCCCTGATCAGAGATACATCAGTTCTGTTCTAATTTAACTTATTTGTAATTAGGAAAATTGATTTTAGAACCTTTGACTGACCACGCTACCGATCTGATGCATCTTTTTCATTTAAGCCCTTAGACTATACCGTGATCTGGGACCCTATATTTTACTCTAGGGACTGTAACCCAGGGACATCCCCACGGTGGGAATTGCAGCCCAGACTTTTTTTTTTTTTTTTTTTAAGTCTTTCTTTCAGCTGAGATAGAACATATTTGCCAGTAAATTCTTTGGAGCCTTTACTGAGGAAAAGACTGGGCTTTTTTTTTATTTAATTTTTTGTTGGAGTATAGTTGCTTCACAATATTGAAGATTGTCCTTCTGCCTCGCCAGTAAGACATAAGAATTGTAACTGACACTGTCCGCTTCATTTCCTCCACGTGCTCGTCCTGGGGCAGCAGAGACGTGGCACAGAGGGGTTTACTGCATTATGTCCCAGGAAGAAGTCTGACCCAAAATGCTTCCAAAGGTGTCAGAGGAAGGTGACTGATTTAAAATGATGTTTTCTGGAATTCGGTATTTTCAGTCACATGAGAAGTAGTCAAGTTATTCTACTACGTGTACATGCGTGTGTGTTTGCATGTGTATATGGGGGGATAATTTTGATTAAACAGATGAGAGTCAATTGAATCTTCAGTGTCGGAGACTATCAGAGCCTTCACAGTCAACTGATTGCCCGTCAGGATAGTTCAGAACAGGGGTGGCGCTACTGCAGATGCCAGATGAATTCCCTTCTAAATGGACTTCTCACAGGTAGAATCACATTGTGCTAAAAATACATCTGTATATAAGGAAAGCATTTAAAGTCATGCCTATTTAAAAATGTTGAGCATTAGTAGTTTGAGCCAAACTGTTAAAAAAAAAAAATTCAAATCAATTACTTTGAGTCCATTCAGGAATTTACTGCAACCCCACTACTCTTTATCCCGTGTGCTTAGTATAATACTTCATAATTTCAAGATAAACTCAGAACTGATTTCAGGAAAACCCTATGAAAAAATTAAAATGAGGAAGAGTATGATCCCTCTTTGTGGCATTGGAGGCAAATTAGAAAGCAGGAGACGGAACAAATCTGATTCTGCTGTTAACTCACTGAGGACCTTGGGAAAAAGATGTAAACTCTCTTTGCTTCTGTCTTGTAAGTGGCGATGTCAATATCAGCCTACTTTCCTAGCCCAGGAAAAACACTCTTTGGGTCAGATCAACTTCTGTTGTATAAAACATTATTGAACACAGCAGCACTCTAATGAAAATGCCTCGATTTGGGGACAACACTGATTAGATTCATGGATTAAATGAAGGACATATTGATTTCTTAGGCAAGTGGGTTAGCCACCTTTGTGGGTTTTTCTTTTTTGTGCTTTTTGAGTTCTCTGTACTGTCACCGCTAACCACCGTAGACAGATTTAAAATCTTTCTAAGGAAGGCTGTGATCATCAACAGAATTGACTTACAAGTAGCACTTTGGTTTGCTCTGTTCAGGGTACCATAGGGAGTCATGGAGAGCTTCATGGTCCCTAACGCCTAGGGCTCTACAGTCGACATAAATTCAGGTCAGAATAGCAGGGCTTGTTAGTCTTCACACAGCGATGATCGAGAAGAAGAGACGAGTCAGATCAGAAGATCTGCTTTCGAATCCTAGGTTGTGATCTTAGGCTCCCTGCTTAATTTCTCTGAAACTCAGTAAAAACAAGGCTGCTGAGGTTGAGATAGGATACGTGAGAGTCAAGTGATAATTACATGTAATAGAGCACTGGAAAACTGTGACGTGAAAGAGCTCTCATAATGATAACAAATCACATTTATTGAGCACATACTTCGTACCAAGCTCTGTGCTAAACGATTTACGTGCACTGTCTCATTGAACCTTCCAACCATTGCTAGGAGCGGAGGAAACTACAGTTAATTAGCGTAGCCGTTGGCACCCTCACAAGTAAGGGAGGCAGGATTCACACTCAGACACAGAGCCTCGCTCTGAAGCATCAGCTGATATGAGTTTCAGTATCATATGTTAAAATGGAGGGGAACAGAACACAAGAAGCCCCTTGTGATTTACTAGCTAGATAACTTGAGGTGTTTTTTTTGTTTGGTTGGTTTTTTTGTGAGGGTTTTTTTTTGTTTGTTTTTTGAAATTTACATTGATGCTTGTCATTTTTTAAACAAAATAATACATTCTCAAGATTAAGGAAAAAAAACTTGAAAGGCAAAAAGAAAATTGTTCTCCTCACGCTCCTCTCCTGGCCCTGAGTCTTGCTTTCCCCGGTGAGATGCCTGTGTCGCCTTCCAGAAGTCGCCTGTGCAGTCAGAGGTGGCACGTGTGTGGACGTGGGTGCCTGCACTCTTTTGTTTAACACAGATGACATCATGCTGGAAATACTCCTTGACAGCCTCTTTTTTCCCACTTAACACAGTATATCTTACACATGTCGCATATCTGACCACGTTTTTCTTTTTTAACAAGTGAATAGTATTCCTCAGTGTGGATATGTTGTTCTTTAACTAACTGGTCCCTTCCTGGTGGACACGGACGTTGATCTCAGCCTTTTGCCGTTATGAGCAGGGCGGGAGTGGACATCCTGGCACCTGTGTCCTTGTTTAGGCTAAGTCAGAGGTGAACGTTGCACGTGTGGGCCTGCATTCCCACGCTGCGCAGCAGCTCACCGTCCCAGCAGCCCTGTCCGCAGCCTTACCCTCAGCCCTGAGAACATACAACATTTCCATCTTTATCGGTCCAGGTTGTGAAAGGTGGTCTCTCTTTAGTTATGGGTCAAGTTAGGATCCTTTATGTGTATTAGCCGTGTGTTTCTCTTCTGTGTTAATCACAGTTTTATTGTTTCTTGCCATATTTGTCATAAATACGGTTTCCCTGTTGGTCATTTATTTTTTAGCCTTGCTTACCACGTTTTTTATACAGGAGATTTTAATTTTTGTATAGTCACATTCTGTTTCATTGCCTTTGAATTTTACATCATGCTAAATTCCCAGTCCGAGATTATAAAAATTCTCTTGTATTTTCTTCTGGTGCTTTTATAGATGCTTTTTTATTTTTAATTTTTGATGCACTTAGAATTTATCTTGGCACAAGAATGGACTTTTTCCAGAATGATACCCCTTGTCCCAGTACCACGTGTTGAATAAGCAGATATCTCTGTCTCCGTGGTGCTCACCATGACAGAAAGCCCTCATTCCCTCCACTTACCTTGTGGAGAAGTGGTTGCCGTTTCCACGTTGGCGCAGGCCCAGGTTCCTCCGCTGGAGCCTGGCCCTCCCAGCCCACTGCTTAGGCATTTCCCTCCCCTCGCCCTTCCCTCTGCGGGTCCCCTGCTCTCGCAGCCCCGCCTGCCACCCAGGCTGGATCCCAGCTGTGCTGGGGCAGCTCACGCAGAGCCCAGGTTCCTAACTGCCCGGAGCCCCACGTCTGCCTCATCCGGGCTTCCCGGCAGCATCCGACCGCTGTGACTGGTGCTCCCAGGATGCCCTCCGAGGCATCTGTCCCTTCCCCTCCCACCTCCCATCCCGTGCCACTCTTCCTTGGGGTCACAGGCACCCCCTGACCCCTGAGGACGACTCTCAGATGTGTCTCCAGTCGTTCCATCCCGCCTGAGCACAGATGGTGACATCAGGGAGGCTGCCCTGAGATTTCAGCCGCCGCTCACCAGCCTGCGATCCACTTCCCACCTCCCAGCCTCCATGTGGCTCTCTCTCCTACTGGACCCTGGGTTTTCATGGGCATATTTTATATTAGACTAGATTTTGCCTTGTTGAGAGCCCTCTTCGTGTCAAGTATTAGACTGTGGACTTTATGTAGCTCATCTCTGACAAAGCAGGTATATGTTTGTATTCACTTTTTATTTCAACTCAGAACTATTTGAAGCCACAACCCGTCTTTCCCCAGTATCTCTTAGTATGTCTCCAGAAGCTTAGACTATCCGAAAGGCAAGCTGTGTTCTAGGAAAACCCCCTTTGCAGACATTTTCAGTGCTTGGGCCCTTTCCTCCACCAGGCCAGCTCCCTGGCTCAGCGTCTTTGTGCCAGACGTTCCCGGGGCTTAGGAGCTCGAGGTGACAGACAGACTCAGCCCTGCAGGAGCTGGTGCAGGAGACTGTTGTCATGAGGGGACATGTGGCAGGAGGGGAGGGAGGGGCAAGGCTCCCAGAAGCACCTGCCAAGGAGCAAGTGGGAGCTGCCAGGTGAAGGCAGGGGCGCTCTTACTGGCGGTGGGGGCTACTTTAAGGTCTAGCTGGAGCTGGGACACAACCATCGTTCTTCTTTGGTGCTTGCACAACTCCCTGTTTCTCTGCTGGTATCTGCACTGAGTGTCTGTTTATTTATTACCCTTTGGAAGCACCAAAGGGGAACAAAGGCTGTTTCTTTACCACGAGAATTTAAACAGGACCTGGTCCACAGCAGATGCCTAGCAGGGTTTGCTGGGTGAATGGGTGTGTTAGAATGCAGGGAACATGACCAAAGGGTCTCCTTCTCCTTAAAAAAAAAAAAAAAAAAAAAAAAGCATGACCTCAAGCGTTATTTATATCTTGTTTATTTTCCTTAGAGAACCAGACCCATTTTCTGAACACCAGATGCTTACACTTGTTTATTATAGTGGTAATAAGGTTGATCTTTATGAAATATAAGCAAGTCCTTTTTGTTTTTGTAGGGTTTTTACAGCATCTCCACAGAGTGAAATCAAGGCTTAATAGAAACATGAATACCAGGTTGTTTAATATCTTTTGCCTTCTAAAGGGGAAAAATAAAAATAAAGCTTTTTTTCCTTTAAAGAGAAGAGGAAAGAGGGGAGACACTTTATAATTCTGAACCCCTTCGTGGTGAAATGCCACACCACGCGCAATTTGTGTCCTGCTTTGGCTTTTGGAATTTGTTTAATATATGGCACCTACAATATTTAAGAATATACATGAAAAAGCATTTGTCTTCAAGGCAGGCCAGTCTGAAGGTAAGGAAATGGACTGGATTACCCCCTTCTACGAAAGCTTTTGATACATAAATAAGACTTTTGGTTCTTATTGTTCTTAACTCAAGCAAAGCTTTAAATAAGATCCACGCCTTTTTATTTAGTTGCCAGATTTGTTTTCCTGCCTATTCTGTTTATTTCTTCTCACACTGTCAAAAGATGAGAAATGACCACTTCTAACCACATACTTGGTTTAGCGGCTCTGGAGGGGGAGGAGAGGGGCGTCGGGGAGAGAGAAGTGAGCTCCGATGTGCAGCTCACAACAGGGGATTGTCCAGGCTTAGCAGTTACTCAGCCTAGGCGTATTCTCCAGAAACCTCAGCAGCCAGGGTCTCTTAGAGTTACTGTATTGATACGTGTTGATCCCTTCTGATGGAAAACCTTTCTTTACTGTGTGATAGTTCCAAATACAATAACAACAACAAGAATAATAATAATCGCTACTGTTTGTTCTGTTTCTTATATGCCCGTGTAGCCTGTTTTCACGAGGTTAAAAAGGAATGATGCATGCCGTCCAGAGCTGCAGACCCCACAGTGACGTGTTTAGGACTCCTGGGCAGGGGCAGATGAGATCGCTGTTCAGGGTGGAGAGCACAGGGAGCCTCCCATTTGTACGTCGCAGGAAAGGGCAGGAACTACCCAGCAGCTTGTGTTATTTCCCCTTTCCTGCAGCCGTCAGCCCATGCGCCCTGGATTAGCAGCTGGAGGCCCAGTTCCTGACGCCCGAGTTGGCGTGCACCGGCTGTGGGTTACCTTTCTCCACACGGAGACTAAGCCAGGGACAACGGCTGACGTGTCCCAGGCACTCACCCTTCAGGTCCAAGGCACACGCTTTCATTATAGTTTGTATAGCTGTGTGTGGCAAATGCTAGATTATAACAATAACACATACACGCAGATTAAATCTTTTTACAATAAAAATCTCTCTATAACATAAAATATTGCCCGCTCTCGGGTTGTGGCCTGTTTGAAAACTGATGCATTACAAGGAGAGAATATAGAAGGTCCGTCGGTGTCGGACAAAGTGTGACCCGACTCGTGATGTAAGGTGCCGCATGGCCACATTGGCTACTGTGCTCTGCACACGGTGAAAGGAGAGCCTAAGCCAGGATTCTTAAGCGGGGTCGCATCTCTGAAATACACGTGCTCAAGCTTTGTAAGCCAGCTCAAGGTGCTGAGCACCTTGACATCCTGGACAGACCTGTGGCTCCAGACCGCTGTCAGGACAGGAGGACGTGTGTGCCGTGCCCCCAGAGCACCGGTCGCCGTTTCACATCCGGGGGCTTGCGGCCACGGATACGCTTACTCATTTAGTGGTCACTTTATGAATCTTATACATTCAGTCATTGAAACTTGAAAATGGATTTTTGCTAAACATTTAAGCATTGATTAAAAGCTAAATTATGTTTCCTCAACCAATTTAGAAACCAGTTATTAATCTTACATAGTAGCTTCTCTTAAACTCTCCAAACACCTTAAAAAGGAGCTAAACCAACACCAAAATAGTCATTACAAAACCAGCTACTACACTTACACCTAAACCTATTCTAAAATATCAATAGTTTTGGTTTAACTCAAGTCTTCATTATTTCTGCACAGCATCCTAGGGTTTCAGAATGTCATATTCATTAATACCTGTCTCAATTTTAATAATAAAAAGAATACTTGAGGTTACAGGACCTGATGCCCAATCAGGGCACTGGTCACCAGTCTGAGCTGCCTTGTGAGTAAAGTTCACTTGTGTCTTCGCTGTGACTGTGTGTGTGTGTGTGTGTGTGTGTGTGTGTGTGTGTGTTGCTTTGTTCAGTGTGAGTGCTATTAGCACCAGGGAACCAAGAGGACCCACGTGAAGAAAGAAATCTTGGAGATGCCAGCATCGTATCTTCTAGGTTCATCCAGCAAACAGGTGCAAATGCAGACCTAGAGCTCAGAGGCCACTTGGGGAAGGAGGCCTAAGTTTGGAAGGCATCTGCTAAGAGGTGGAACCCTGAGACTGGGCCATATTGCCTAGAAGGAGCGGGACAGAGAGAGGGAAGAGACCGGAGGAGAGTTCAGAAGCGTTTCACATCCTGATGTGTGCATGTGTCCAGTACTTGGAGCTCAGCAGGAGGCCTTCTGGGAAGAGGCAAGCGGGAGGCCATTGTTAATTCCAAGAGCAGCTTCATAGGAGATAACAGAATTAGCAGAGCAAACTAGTGGTCCAGAGGCAGAGGCACCAAGTGCAGAAGAGAGGATTGGTGGTAAAGGGCAGGAGAGAACAAGCAACTGTTTGAGAATCTGAGAAACAGGGGGACGGGTCCATCTGGGTTTTTCTGTGAGGATGGAAAGATTTTGTTATGTTTGTTGACTAGGAAGAGGGAGCCAGTGCAGAAGAATCATCAAATGCACAGTAAAGAGTAGAAAGAACTGAGTGGAGCAAGGTCCTAGAGAGCCAGGGAAAGCGCATTTTCCTGAAGGAGCCTCACATGCTGTTGGAGAAGTGGGGAGAGCAGAACAGATAAAGATGTGCAGGACAGTTCCGAAGCAGAGAAGGAGAAGCTGGGGGAGCTCACATTTTCTTTTTCCTGCTTTGTCATTCATCTTTCAACCTGGTTTGTGTTTGGGGCCGTTTAAAATACTTATGATTATGTAATGACGTATGTCAACAGTTTCTTTTATACTTCTGTTTTTCTTGGCATGAAAATTCATTCATCTTATGTGGCCCCAATTCTTTCAAAAAAATTTAGAAGCAAAACTCTGTGTAAAGTGTGGATTATAGGACCGAGATGCATTGCTTGAGAAAAGTTGAGAAGACTTTGTTATAGTAGTTGTAGAGAATGTGAGGGGGGTTTTTAAGAATATTGGATAATTGTGCAACAGAGATGACATATTTAAAGTCAAATAATGCACTTCAGGAGCAGAAAGGGAAAGGTTAGTGCCATCTTCCCCAGGCTGGGCTTTGCAAGGAGAACATAGCAGCCAAAGTCAGGTGAAGCAAAGGTACCCATGCCAGCATCACCGCGGTGACTGATCACCAGGCTCCATCTGGGCAGACCAGCCCTGAGGTTGGAAGCACAGCTGGGTTATGAGAATGGGAGGGACCAGTCAATGGGAGTCTGCATTGAAGAGGAAGAGCGAGCTCAAGGGTGACAGGTGGAGAAGAGCAGCAGGATGGAGCCTGAAACAGCGTCTGGGGCTTGGAGATGTCCGTGAGACCCTAAGGGCGGATGATGTTAGGGAGACAGTGCGTCATTAGATTGGAGGATGATGCGGATAAGCCAGGGTGATAGCACAGGTGCTGAGGAGCCTACAGGTTCTGGCAGAGGGACAGTGGGCAGGGAACCTGAGCTGGGTACCAGAGGCAGTGACAGAAGGCAGTCAGCACACAACAGCTATAAGTTTGGGAAGAAGTGGCGACTGGCGCCCTGTACACCTGCTATGCCGTACGCGGTGCCCCAGAGCAAGTGGAGCGAGCAGGTGGTGTAAACTTCAGAAGGATGCAGAGGTTCCACGGGGCCCCCTGGGAGTACAGGCTCTTGAGATTCATCAGGAACCGTCTCCTGGAAAACGCTGGCTTTCTCAGCTTAGCCCAGCAGGCAGATCTACTTACTTAGCTAAATCATCGTTTGTAGTTTTGTGTTGAGACTTAGCTTGTTTATTTCTACCTAAGAACCTGTGCTGTGTGGCTGGTAGTAAGGGAAACTGATTAGTCTGTGTGGCTGGCAAAATAAGACTGCCCCTGGCATGGTCACATCTTCTGTGACTAAGCACAGTAAGAAATTAATGGTGTGCAGAGCCCAGCCCAAAATGTGCTGAAGACATGATGGGGTGAGGTGTTATAAAATTCAACTCATGTGGCTCATCTCCAAAAAATTTAAACATAGAAATACCGTATGATCCCGCAATTCCATATCTGGGTATATGCCCAAAGGACTTGAAAGCAGAGTCTCAAAGAGATGTTTATCCCCCTGTTCATCGCAGCGTTGTTCACAGTAGCCGAAAGGTAGGAACAACACACGTCAGTTGATGGATAAATGGATAAACAAAATATGGCTTGTACAGTGGAAAATTATTCAGCGTTTGACAGGAATGGCATTCTGACACGTGCTCTAACACGGATGAGCCTTGAAGGCATTATCTAAATGAAGTTAGCCCGTCATGAAAGGACAACTCTCCTACGATTCCACTTATACGAGGCATCCAGAGTAGTCACATTTGTAGACGCAGAAAGTAAATGATGGTTGCCAGGGGAGTGGGGAGCTAGTGTTTAATGAGTTCAGAGTTTCAGTGTGGGAAGACAGAAAGTTCTGGAGATGGGTGGTGGTGGTGGTGGTTGCACAACAGTGTGAAGATACTCAATGCCACTGAACTGTACAAAGTTTAAAAGATAAACTTTGTGTATAACCACAATTTTATAAAGATGTAGCAAGTTCTAAATAAATGGTATAAATGATAAATTTTACGTATGTTTTATCACAATAAAGGAAAAAATCAGCTTAGAGCCTGACTCTGAGTTACTGAGGGATTTTTGCTTCTTTTTTTTTTTCAATTATGCATTTAATTCTCAGAAAAAAATCAAGAGCAAGATCTATGTATCATTTTTTTTTTAAGTTAAACACCCATGTGAATTTATTAAATCCAGACGGTGTTAAAGGGTGTCGGTCTGGGAGGAGGCAGGGGGTGGGGGCTCGAGGGACAAGGTGATGGATGGCCGTGGGCGTCCCACGCGGAGCCCCACATGTGTAACCGCGTGTCCGTGTGCATGGATGTGTCCACAAATGTAAATATGTGCTTTATTCTGCTTCCAAACAGCAAATTTGAGCTGCCAGTAAACTTTAAAGGAACTCACCTTATGTTAACCCTTTAGAGCAGGGACGTATAGCCAGAAAAAGCTGTTTCAACCCCACCCATTTTGTTCACTTCTGTTCCTCTCTGGGTCAGAAAAGGTAATGTACGCAACACGTCTCCTAAAGCCGTGACACTATGTAAGTGAAAGGCATCAAACGACGGGCGCTGGTCTCCTCGCCTCCCCACTGGGGTCGAGGCCTGACGCCGCTCACCCCACCCCCAGCCCGGGACGGGCGGAGCAGGACCAGGCCCAGGCCCTGGGCGGAGGCAGGGCCTCCTCCTTTCTTCTGTTCGGAAAGGCACCTTGGAAAGGAAATCTGCATTTAAACTCTCACCCTTTAATCACGTTGGCATTCATTTCTCCCTCTCCTGCTCTGGATCTGAGACTTCCCTGCACAGCCCCCGTCAGAGCCACGTGCCCCTGCAGCCCGAGGACAGGCCAGCCCTGCGCACGCGGCCGCGGTGCGGCCACGCATCCCCGGCGGCTCTGCGGCGATGTAGCTTCCCGCCCCCGCTGCTCCTGGTAGCTTTGCTGCAGCCGTGCGTAGCTTGAGGAGAGCCATGGTCCCTCGGGAGCTGTCGAGTAGGCGTACCGGGCCAGCTGACCCAGGGCTCCTTTCTGTCCCCAGAACTACCTGTTTCCCGAGCCTGGCCTGCACGTTCAGTCCCTCCGTACCCTGTCTGCTCCTCTGTTAGAGTCTTGGCCACATTTCCTGGGTGACAGCAACACGTGTTTTTGTTTTATGTTGCACTCAGCATTCCAAGGAAAGATGAGGGATGAAGGGAAGTGGTCAGTGATCTAAACGTCAGCTACTTCTTCAGTTGGCCAGAGGCTTTCCCTCAGCAGGGTTGCCAGTAGATCTCGTGCATTTTGTTTTTGGATATACATTTATTTATTCATTTATTTATTTGTTTTTGGCTGTGTTGGGTCTTCGTTGCTGCACACGGGCTTTCTCTAATTTGCAGAGAGCGGGAGCTACTCTTCATTGCAGTGTGTGGGCTGCTTATTGCGGTGGCTTTTCTTGCTGTGGAGCACGGGCTCTAGGTGTGCGGGCTTCAGTAGTTGTGGCACATGGGCTCAGTAGTTGTGGCACACGGGCTTAGTTGCTCTGTGGCATGTGGGATCTTCGTGAACCCATGTCCCCTACATTGGTAGGTGGATTCTTAACCACTGTGCCACAAGGGAAGCCCCAGATCTCATACATTCTTAATTGACCACTTGTTTGGGGACGTTTGGGTGTGTGTGTTGGGACGTGCGTGTGCGTTGTAGGCAGGGGAGAATTCCTCCCGGCCCTGCGCTCAGAAGAGCTGAGCCCGTGTGGACACAGGGCCGGGTTTTCACGTGTTCCCTGTGCGCGTGTCCTAACAGGGTGTGCTGGAGCCTCTGGTTTCCAGGGCCTACATAAGCGTCATCCGTGGAGGCTGGGGCACGAGAGGCAGACATGCAGGTGCGTAGGAGACGGGCAGAGCCCTGGCGAGCACAGCAGTGAGAAGGCGACTGCAGCAGGACGTCTGAGCGGGGTTAGCTGAGCACAGGTAAGGTCTGCAGCCTTTTTGGTGCTGTCGGACACTGGAGAGGCTTGCTGGCTGTCCTTCCGGCAGTTTAAAATGGTGCTCTGGGTCTGTTATGGCTTGAATGTGTGTGTCCCTCCCAGAATCACATGTGGAAACCCTAGCCCAGTGCAGTGATGTTATGTGGGGTCTTTGAGAAGCGATTAGGATTAGATGCGGTCGTGAAGGTGGAGCCCTAGTGGATGTGATTATTGCCCTTATAAAGGTCCCGAGAGAGTTTGCGTCCTCTCTCTACCCTCTGCTGTGTAAGGACGTAGAGAGGGGTCTGCACTCCGCACCTGAACCCCACTGTGTTGGCTCCTGACCTCAGGCTTCCAGCCTCCAGGACTGTGCGGAGTAAAGGTGTGTTGTTAGAAGCCGCCCAGTCCGTGGCGCTCTGTGACAGCAGCCCGGTGGATTAAGACGGTGCCCGTGGCCGTTGAGAGGCAGAGGCGGGCTTGGTGACCAGATGGGCTCTGAAGGTCACTGCCGGGACACTTCTACCCAATGTAGAATGCAGCTGGCTTTGAGGTGCCTGTCCCGTCATTTCACAGGAGCTACGTAAAATCTCTTCTGTATATGATCTTTCTAAAAAACAAAACTTTTTTCTGGTTGTCAGCTTCTTTGGGTTTTACTGAAAATAATGTTGGGAGTAAATCTGTTTAGGTTTTTCTTCTCATTCTGAAGTGATGAATAGTCCTGCTGAAAGTGAATTCACTGTTTACTTTTCCCTTGTGGAAGTCATCAGAGGAGGGAATTACTTCATTTCAGCTGTTAAAAAGATAATTTGATTCATTAAGGATGTGTGTGCTTTATATGTTATACATCAGGTTTTAAAAAAGAAGAAATTGGAATGCATGCATTTGGATTAAATATAAATTATTTAAATAAAGAAATGAAATATAGCACGTTCAGTAAAGAATGCTGGATGTAGAGGGGGGCCAGGCTCGGCCCTGATCGGGTTCAGGGCGCCACACGGGGCCCCGGCTGTCCACGTCCAGCCCATTCCCGGTCACGCTTACCCTCAGCACCCGGGACATCGGGCCGTGTGCCGGCATCGCTCCTTTCTTAGTTGATCCAGGTTGTCTTTTAGTGCCGTCCCATCATTTCTTCACAGTCCTGAGTTCCGTAGGCATTAGGGAAAGGATGGCCTGTGCCAGCACAGGTTATTACTGCTACAGAAAGATGCAAGGGAGAGGAAGAACAAGGTCATGTCTTGCTGGCTCTGCCTAGACTGGTGCTTTGCTTCAGACTGAGGTGGAGAGAGACAGCAAGGATGTGGAACAGGAAGCCGGGCTGGCAAGGCTATGTGTCTTCCAGCTCCTTTTACAACATCACAGATTGCCAAACTGCGAAGTCTGTCTGTATGTAAATGTCCATTTCAGGAACATCGATACAGGTGATTTTAGTATTTTTCATCCCACACACACCTTTCTGCAGAAATCAAAGAATATACTTTTAGAAGCTTTGTTTTTTGAAGAAGCTATGCTTCAGACTCCTGAACAGTGATTTTTAAGAACCATATGAGGAAGCTCTACATCGAGTGTTGCTCTTCACGTTATTCACCTTGAGGGGCCTGTTTACTCCAATAAGCTTCCTTTGCAGAATTGCCTTCAGTTTTGGTCTCCAAGGCACGTTAGAAAATTGTCATATCTTGGCCTCTTTCTTCATTCTTGACTCTGAATCACTTTTAACTGTTTCCAAAAGGTAAATCTATCCTCAAAGGATGAAACTTTGCCAACAAAGGCAATATGCAAAAGAATGTAGAGTTATTCATTCAGTAAATATTAAGCACCTACTGTTGCCAGGTGTCCTGCTAGACACCAGGGACAGAAGATGGATAGACACTTTTGGTCCTCATTGCCAAGCTGCTGACAGACAATCTCACAAACAAGTAACCACACAGTGAAAAGTGGTGGCACGTGTAGGTCTAGCAGGAACCCGGGGAGAGGGGTGGCCTTCAGAAGAGTTTTGAACAAAGACCCCATTCCAGAGTGCGTTATCATCTCCCAAAATGACAGTCTAAGGAAGATGTTAAGTCTGCTGTGTGCCTGGGAGACTGTCTTCGTTTCCTAGTAATCACTTCTCATCTCTCTACAAACGCACTTGACCTGGCGTTTTTGCAGTAATAAGAAACAGACACTGCTACTGTCCTTTAGCCCCACAAACTGATCAAAGAAGGTAAGTTACAGCATCTTAGGGCTCTAGTTGGATTTTATATTTTTGTTAGTCATTTAAGTAGCCTGGTGCCATACTGGCATATTTGACAGCTGTGGCTAAAGCGATTGAAGCAAAGACTTAATAAAATATTCCTCCAGTCAGAACAGGAGGACTGAAGCAGCATGCCATACAGGACAGAGCGGCAGGGCAGGCCTGGAGGAAACTGAGCAAGCGTCCGTCACCTGAGTGATGCTTATATTGGCACTAGAGAGCTTGTCTGTCACTGAATCACGCTCTGAAAGAGGCAGTTGGGGGACTTTCCTGGTGGTCCAGTGGTTAAGAATCCGCCTTCCAATGCAGGGGACTCGAGTTCAGTCCCTGGTCGGGGAACTTAGATCCCACATGCCACAGAGCAGCTAAGCTGGTGTGCTGCAATTACGGAGCCCGCACACCGAAACCAAAGATCCTGCATGCAGCCACTAAGACCTGATGCAGCCAAAGATAAATAAATATTAAAAAAAAAAAAAAAAAAAGAGGCAGTTGGTATTTAAATCATCTTGGAGGACAGGAGAAGGGTTTTCTGATCAGGTAATTTGGTTCCAAGCAAGCACATGTTTACTAGGAAAGCTTCTTTCTGCGCTCCTTAAGAATACATCAGGGACTTCCCTGGTGGTGCAGTGGTTAAGAATCCACATGCCAATGCAAGGGACACGGGTTTGGTCCCTGATCCAGGAAGATCCCACATAATGCGGAGCAACTAAACCTGTGCGTCACAACTACTGAGTCCACATGCCTAGAGCCCGTACTCTGCAACAAGAGAAACCACCACAATGAGAAGCCCATGCACTGCAACAAAGGGTAGCCCCCACTCGCTGCCACTAGAGAAAGCCTGCGTGCAGCAACAAAGACTCAACGCAGCCAATAAAAAAATAATTAAAAAAAAAAAGGAATACATCAACTATGCCATTCAAGAAAAGCCGTAAGAAGATATATTAACTAGCAGAGAAATGGAAAGTTGAAAATTTTCTAAAATCATCTGCGATTTTTTTTTTCTGCCAAAATTGCAGTGGTGGTCATACCTGTCAAGCACACAGCTCTCTTAACACACAAAAAAAATGGAGAACGTGGTGGTCCTCCTTCAGTTATCAGGTTAGCACTTTTCCGTGTTTCTCCTTCCTGTTGCCATTCTCAAGTTTTACACACATGTATGGCATTTACACAGTACAGGATGTTTAAGGTATTTTCAAAGAGCCAGCAACCCTAAACAAAATGAATGCTGCTGAAATATGTCATTTACAGCATTAAAGAAGCATAGTCCTGTGTACAGCCCTGCTTGTATGTAACTGTGATGGGCACCTCGGGAAAATATACAGGAGGTTTCGGGCATTATCCCTCTGCCTCTGTGCCATCGCAGATAAAATCATCTTCTCCCCCTCGCGGAAATCTGAGATTCCTGTTGGAATCACCGGGAGGCCTCTTCCCCGCAGGTCTGGTGCCTAGGCTGGGACCAGCCACGACCGTTAAGCAGAACACGCGGCCTCTCCACGTGGCCGGGCTCCCTGACATCATGGCAGCCTCAGACATCTTACACTGTGCTCAGAACTACAGAGGAAAGTGCTCCAGAGGACGGGACACAGCTGCAAGGCCTCTTAGGACCTCACCTCAAAAGTCATGTAGCCTTACTTCTGCCAGATTCCATTGGTCAAAGCAGTCACAAGTTCAGATTCAAGGGATAGGGACGTAGGCCCCTACCCCACCACCACCACCCCTATTCTCAATGGTAGGAGTGTCACAAAATCAGTGACCATATTCTAAAACAACCCCAGGCCCCTTCTCCTTAGAATTGCAACAGCCCTTTGTCCTGGAATCCTCAGAAGAATTAGAATTCTATTATAATCGGATTCCAGTTGTATTCTCTCACTTTGCTCCCCTCCATCCAGTTCAAAAACAAGGGCTCGGAGATCCACCTACATCTCATTACCTCTTAAATCACCAGGTCAGGCAGGAAAGAGAAGGGAGCTTGGCCTGTGGAAGACATTCACATGGCAGGAACCGAGGCTGACTGCGAAGCTTGTACGTGTTAAGGGACAGCTGTTAGTTCCAGCTGAAGGTAGGAATGAAGTCTTTGTATTTTCAGATTGTCCCATTTTAATGTGAAATTGGATTTTTAAATGTTGGCTCACATTATTTTAAACACATGCTGTGGGCCCACCAAATACATCTATTGGCTGCATCTGATTTTTACCTCTGGATCCTCCAGGGGTCCCGGCTTCTGCTACTGTCAGCGGTGGCTCTGAACGCCTCTCATAAAGGCCCAGAACTCACTGAACAAAGCAGTATTGACGATTTTACGTTTACATTCCCACACAGAAATCTCCACACTGGGTCCTGGAATGCCCCTCCTTCAGATACTACGAACCTTAAACAGTCGTTGCAGAACCTCTAGCTGAGAATCTAGGTTCTTCTCAATACGGGGAAGGCACCCTTCCTCCGTCTGCAGTCAGCAGTGCCTGGCCGCATCCTAGTGCGTTAATTATGTGCCTGACGCATGTAAGCCCAGCTGGCTAAGGAGCATGCCTTTGATTAGCTGGATAAAACTGAAGGAGGAGGATTGGCTTGTATTTTATATTGTCAACTCTTCTCAATATTTGTTAGGATTTAAACTTGTCCTAAGCATGATATCTGAAATAGGGACAGGAAAAATATATATTTATATATGTACTCCAATTTAGTATTTGGGACCTTACAATTACCAGTTATAAGGACGAAATTTAAAGTATAGCAAAATAGAAAGACCAAGAAAAGATTTAAGGAATGTCAGGCTAAAGCTTTGTTTTTCTTCCTGCCTTCCTTGAACTAATCATTGGCTGACTGTGTAAATAACCCGGTCCTGCCCAGAAGAAATATCCGAGTGGCACCAAACAGGATGAAGCACACTGCATGGTCTTCATTTTCGTTTTTGTAGCTTAGGTCTGTGTGAAAGCTTTCCTGTGCAGTGCAAGTCTCTCAGGCTCTGTTCCTCACCACCTCTGGGGAAGCCAGGAGTGGGGAGCGGTGGATATATGCCTCATTATAACCACATAATTGAATTTAAAGGCGACACTACCCTTAGTACCACGGCTGATGCCCTGGAGGGGGTGAGATTGGTTGTTTTTCTCTTGGTGGTGGTGAAATTTTAATGATTTTTTTTCAATATGCTGTAGAACTTTCATTATTCCCTGTAAAGATGCATTGTAAGATCTAAACACAGGCAGCTTCTTGTGGGAGACTCTTTATTTCTCCTTTACCCTTATCTTTAAAAAGGAAAGGAAAAAGAGAAATCAGGAATATTTCCAGAGACTCTCCTCTGGAAAAACCTCAGTTCTGACAGTAGAGAATTGAGGGGGAGGGGCTTTCTCCAGTTGGCGCCATGGGGCACGGTTCTCTTACAGACCCTGGAGGTGGGCACCCAGCCTTCCTCCTTGGGCCCCCAGCCTTCCTCCTTGGGCCCCCATGTGCCCCACCTTGGAATAGGTGCTTTAGTCTGTAGCTTCCATATCAGCTCACAGGCCTCCTTACTCCACAGCACCCAGACCTGCCAGAATCTGCCTGCCACCTCTAAGACAACTTCAGTTGAAAGCAACACTGGAAGCAGGCTGCTGTATCTTGAAAGCCGGTTTGTTACTGTAAGATATACCTCTTCATCAGATGAATTTCTGTTTTGCATACATATTTAAACATGAACCCTGCACTCAGAAAAACTAACCATAGGTAACTAGCCCATAATAAGCACTCAGTAAAGAGTAAATTTGTAAACTAAAAAAAAGCTTGAAATATGACATGATCTATCATGGAAGGAAAGGATTGCAATTCTGAACGTTTAACTCTCTAAAGTGCAGCGTCTGTGATGCAGCTGGTTATTCTTGTCCTGTGACCAGTTCTGATAGCGCTGCGCGTCTTGGGTACGTACCCGAATGAGCTGCCACACAGGTTGGAGCCCTGGGCAGCCAGCTCTAGGAGTAGCCTAAGAGGATTTTGCAGACAGAAGGTTCCAGTTCCTTGAGCAGTGCCCAGTGCGTAGCTCCATGTAGAGCGTGTGACAGTGCTGCTACGTCTGATTGCTGTGTTGTATTAACAAACGTGCAATGGCACAGAGCACAAGAAGTTTCATTACGTCTCTGGCAGATTCATATTGAAAGAAAGGACAGATGGTTGAAAACAGCCATAAAATATTCTATTACATGTCTGTGAAAATCATTAGACAGTAGTTAAAGAGATGTTATTAATGGATCAGATTCACTTGGGGAGTCATGTTTCTG
Source organism: Hippopotamus amphibius kiboko (assembly GCF_030028045.1). Classification (NCBI taxonomy): domain Eukaryota; kingdom Metazoa; phylum Chordata; class Mammalia; order Artiodactyla; family Hippopotamidae; genus Hippopotamus; species Hippopotamus amphibius. The sequence goes on along the minus strand of NC_080196.1, from coordinate 3,387,812 downwards.
TAATGCACATTAAAGCAATGATGCTTCTGGTGGTATTTTTAATGTAATCAGGGCCAAAGACAAACATGTCTTCCTGTGTAATTAGAAAATAGATTTATTGACAGTAAAGGAGCTGCTGTGCGGCTTGGCTTCGCGTCATCTGGGAGGTTATTGTTCTGTCTCCTGACACTAGGGAGGAAAATGTAACGGTGCTGCAGCCCCGGTGGTCACAGAAGCAGTGCCGTGTTGTTTTATTGATATATTCTGGGGAGAGGGGGAAGAGGTCAAATTATTATTTCTGAAAATCATCAAAAGCCCATTTTTAAAAACCCATAGATAACTAACCAGTTTGTGAACTATGAATGAATAATTTGAATCTGCTGAGTCCTTTAGCATGTCCTTTAGAATTAATACAAACGTCAGCATTTTGACTTGGTGAGCATGAGAGTGATTTTGGTGTCTGTTTTATGGCTGAGTGACAAACAGCTTATCTATAAGATGATGGGGAGCCCTTTAGGCCGGGTGCAGCCACGTGGTGTGGTCCCCACTCTGCCGAGCAGAACGCGCAGCCCTGCGGGTCCATACGTGAGAATCACGGGATGATCAGTGCCTGGGGAGTGAGGCTTTCCTCAGGGCACCTCACATTGCAAAACAGGAAGGGGCAGTGGAATGAACCAGCAATGAAGCAATGGATTGGAGGAGTTCGAAGAGCTGGGCTCGTTGTTCTCTAGCATCCAGGGCCTCCTCTTGCGCAGAGGATCTGCAGATGCTCTCTCCTCAGCTCCTCCTTTTCCTGGGCTGTCTGAGCCTGCTGCCCTTCGGACTGTGCTCTTCCCCACAGAAGCAGCCTGAGTTTCAGCCTGCTTTCCCAGAACATGGGAGGGCATGGGTTTGTAGCACGTTTTTACTTGTTACCTTTTACATCAGCTGCCAACCTGTGGCTTCCAGGTGGACCTGTAATCCCATAGTTGGTGGGTCACCACAACCCCTTGGGGAGTGGGCAAGAGTTCCTTCATGCAGCCCGTAAGCTCGTGGTGTGTGGACCAGGAGTATCTTTCTTAAAGTGCTCAACCTGGGACTACAGGTGCTGGCAGCAGTCCTGACAATGTCCCCACGTGCCTAGGTGGGCCTCGCAGGTACATTTGTGGGCTTGTTCCAATGGCATGGTGATTTATGTGTCCTGGACTAGAAACTGATCACCTCTAAGTAGGTTTCCCCCATGTTACTTTAAGGAAAGGACCCACAGCTCTGTTCTTTTTGGTGATATAGCAGCATGAGGGTAGGATTATAAATGAAGAATACAAGATCAATTGAACTTGCATACAACTGTGAACACTTAATCATTTGAGATAATTTTTATTTACTTATGCAAATACATGTGAGCTTGAATCCAGATGTCAAATAAATATATTTAGTTATTAAAAAAAAATCTCCCAACAAAGAAAAGCTCAGGACAGGGCTTCTCTGGTGAATTTTACCAAATATTTAAAGAAGAATTAACACCAATCCTCAAACTCTTCCCAAAATTTGAAGACAGAACACTCCCAAACTCATTTTCCAAAACCAGTATTACCCTGATACCAAAGCCAGATGAGGATGCTATAAGAAAAGAAAACTACAGAGACTTCCCTGGTGGTCCAGTGGCTAAGACTCCATGTTACCAATAAAGGGGGCCCAGGTTCAATCCGTAGCCAGGGAACTAGATCCCACATGCCTCAACTAAAGATCATCCATGCCGCAACTAAAAGATTCTGCATGCTGCAACTAAGACCTGGCACAGGGACTTCTCTGGTGGTCCAGTGGTTAAGAATCTGCCTTCTAATGCAGGGGACACCAGTTCGATCCCTGGTCAGGGAACTAAGATCTCACATGCCTTGGGGCAGCTAAGCCCACACACCTCAACTACTGAGCCCTCGTGCTCTGGAGCCCGTGAACCACAGCCAGAGAGCCTGCACACTGCAATGAAAACCTGATGCAGCCAAATAAATAAACATATTTTTAAAAAGGAAGAAAGAAAGAAAACTACAGACCAATATCCCTAATGAACATAAATGCAAAAATTCTCAGTAAAATGCTAACAAACCAAATTCAGAGGCACATTAAAAGGATCATTCACCATGATCAAGTGGAATTTATTCCAAGGATACAAGGATGGTTCACCATATGCAAATCAATCAATGTGATACATCACATTAATAGAATGAAAAAATCAAATGATCATGACGAGACAGAAAAAGCATTTAACAAAATTCAGCATCTGTTCATGATAAAAATTTTAAAAATTTGGCATAGAAGGAACATACTTCAACATAATAAAGGCCATATATGATAAGCCTACAGCTGACATCATACTCAATGGTGAAAGTTTGAAAGCTTTTCCTCTGAGATCAGGAGCAAGACAAGGGTGCCCACTCTCACCACCCCTTTTCAACACAGTAGTAGAAATCCTCGCCAGTGCAATCAGGCAAGAAAAAAAAAAATAAAGAGGCATCAGAATTGGAAAGGAAGAAATAAAATTGTCTCCATTTGCAGATTTCATATATAGAAAATGCTATAGATGCCACCAAAAAACTGTTAGATCTAGTCAGTGAATTCAATAAAGCTGCAGGATAAAAAGTTAACATGTAAAAATCAGTAGCATTTCTAAACTCTAACAACAAATTATCTGAAAAAGAAATGAAATGATCCCACTTACAGTAGTATCAAAAAACAATAAAATACTTTGGAATAATATTAACAAAGAAGGTGAAAGATCTCTACTCTGAAAACTACAAGCACTAATGAAAGAAATCCAAGAAGACACAAATAAGTGGAAAGGTATCCCATGTTCATGGACTAGAAGAATTAATATTGTTAAAGTGTCAATACTACCAAAAGCCATCTATAGATTTGGTGTAATCGCTATCAAGATTCCAGTGGCATTTTTTACAGAAGTAGGAAAAACAGTCCTGAAATGTGTGTGGAACCAAGAAAGACCCTATATAGCCAAAGCAATCTTGAGAAAGAAGAACAGAGATAGAGGCATCACACTTCATGATTTCAAGCTATACTATAAAGCTATAGAAATTAGAATAGTACAGGACTGATGTAAAAACCAACAAATAGATCAACAGAATAGAATTCAGAGCCCAGAATAAAGTCAGGCATATATGGTCAACTAATATTTGACAAGGGAACCAAGAATACTCAATGGAGAAAAGTCTCTTCAATAAATGGTGCTGGGAGAACTGAATATTTCCATGTAAAAGAATGAAATTAGACCCCTGTCTTACACCCCTCAGAAAAATTAACTCAAAATGGGTTAGACAAAAATGTAAGACCTGAAACCATGAAACTTTGGGAAATAAACTTAGGAAAAATGCTCCTTGACATGGGTCTTTTTTTCTTGATATGACACCTAAAACACAAGCAACAAAAAAATGATAAGTGGGACTACATCAAACTAAAAATCTTATGCATAGCAAAGGAAATAATCAACAAAGTGAAAAGACAGCCTACAGAATGGGGAAATATGTTTGCAAGCCATATATCTGATAAAGCATTAATATTCAAAATATATAAAGAACTCACATAACTCAATAGCAAAAAAGCAAGTAATCCAGTTTAAAAATGAATAGACAAATAGGCAAAAGACCTGAATAGACATTTTTCCAAAGAAGATATGCAAATGGCCAACAGGTACATGAAAAGATGCTGAACATCACTAATCATTAAGGACATACAAATCAGAACACAGTGAGATATCACCTCACGCCTGTTAGCATAGCCATCATCAAAGAAACAAGATGAGTGTTGGTGAGGATGTGGAGAAAAGGGAACCCTTGTGCACTGTTGGTGGGAATGTAAATTGGTGCAGCCACTATGGAAAACAATTTGGAGATTCCTCAAATTGGTTTTTTGTTTTTTGTTTTTTTTTTTATAAATTTATTTATTTTTTTGGCTGTTTTGGGTCTTTTTTGCTGTGCATGGGCTTTCCTTTTAGTTGCAGTGAGTGGGGGCTACTCTTCGTTATAGTGTGCGGGCTTCTCATTGCTGTGGCTTCTCTTGTTGCGGAGCACGGGCTGTAGGTGCGTGTGGTTCAGTAGTTGCAGCACATGGGCTCAATAGTGGTAGCTCACGGGCTCTAAAGCTCAGGCTCAGTAGTTGTAGCACACGGGCTTAGTTGCTCTGCGGCATGTGGGATCTTCCTGGAGCAGGGATCGAACCCGTGTCCCCTGCATTGGCAGGCGGATTCTCAACCACTGCACCACCTAGGAAGCCCAAGATTCCTCAAATTGTTGATCCAGCAATTCCACTTCTAGGAATATATTCAAAGGAGACAAAAACACTAACTCAAAAAGATATCTGCACCCCCATATTCATAGCAGCATTATTTACAGTAGCCGACGTGTGGAAACAACCTAAGAATGGGTAAAGAAAATGTGGAATGAATGGATTGATGGATTATATAGATATATAAAACATACATATAAAACATAATTTTATATATATATATATATATATATATATATATAAAATTCAGCCATGGAAAACAAGGAAACAAAGGGCTTTCTCTTTCCTCCTCCCTCCTTCTACCCTAAATTTTTGACGCACATTCCTTTTTATCAAAGTGTTTTGATCTGTTACCGCCAGTGCCCTTCTGGATGCTCACACGGCCCCACACTTGCCAGTCCTAGCCAGGTCCTCCTCCCTCTGACATGACCCCGTTATCTCTGGGCACTGCCTTGCTCTCTGACACAGGGAGGGTTTTTTCTTTGTTTCTTCCCAATAACATGACACAGTTATCTATTATTTTCTGTCCATAGCTATGTTTTATCAGGAGAGCCAACTGTTTTTAAAAAGCAAACAAAAACTGTGTGCACCATTCATAGCTAAAAGTACAATGCAGTGTATTTCTTCAGAAATGGATTTCTGGATCAAAGCCCAGCTACTAATAGCCCAAATAAACAGGCGCTTCCTCTCAGGGACGAGTAGGCCATTAAGACACATGGGAGGCGGCACTGTTGGTGTGTGATGAGCCTCCTCCAGGCCAGGAGGAAGGCAGGTGACTTGTACGTACGCCTTGGGGTGTGAAACGTTCACCAGCGGAGCTCCGGTAATGCCCACAGCGTGCCCGGCACCATGTAGATGCTCTTGTAGATGTCAGGGGAGATGAGACCAGCTCAGAAGGAGAAACAAGCCGGTGCACTACAGTGTCCTTATTAGTGTTACAAGAATTAATAGAGGGAGAGGTAACGCAGAGCAGAATACAGGGGAGCTTTGCATGGCAACTGTGTGTGTGTTACTGCAGGCCTGCAGCCAGATACTCCTGGCACAGCGAGCTGGTAAGTGATTGATTGTCTCGGGGGGGCAGACAGAGGGACTCGAGAGGAGGAAATTCAAGAAGCTGCGAGAATCAGACCGGCACTTTGCTTTACCTGTGCTTCAGTCTTGGCTGGTGGTGATGGTGCCAGCGTGTATCTAATAGGGGTACCTCTGGGGGAAAAGAACGTGTTTTTCTCCCTTCTGTCCAGCAGATATCCTGGAACAAAGAGAGCAAATAGGAAACTCCACTTGCCACCGCACCCCAGATCCACAGAGGGAATAGATCACCGTGAGAGAAAGTGAGGACCAGCTGCATATGTCCAGCTTGAAAACTGGGCTAAGAAATCACAACCATCACTTGTCTCTGTGCCATACTGTTTCGATCACAATACAATTAGCTTGGGTAACTTCTGTGCTTTTAAATGAAACCTTTAAATATTTCACATGGTTTAAAAATTTTTTCCACAGACAGCTTTCAGTGCTATCACAAATCTCTGTGTGGTGTTGGTGGTTGTGTCATATTCCTTTAAAATTCTTTTTCTTTTTTTAATGTATTACCAAAGCTGAACAAAATATTCTTCAGGTAGCTCTTTCATAGTACCTGATATTTTTACATGTGAGAATTTATTTTCTTCCACTATAAGGATTGCTGTTATTTTTATTGAAACTTGAATTATAGTTGTATTATAATTTTATAATTAAAAAAAACAAATTGTCTAGCCTTTCTGCTTACTGCTTTTGGTAGCGATTTCAGCTTTTTCCGTAATTCTCAGTGTCATTTTAAATTCTCACTTAGTGGATTATAGAAACGTGGGCCTCGATCACAGTGGTGTATTTTCTGGATATAATAGACTAAAAGGAAACCAGCTAGCATCATTCCAAGTTTGGGGGAAATTTTATGTCATTATCTAAAAACGAGTGTCCTGGAATTCTGTGCTTGCATCCGCTAATTAGTTTAGTATTGACACAAAACTAGAGAAGAGTGAATTAGGACAACCAGACATTAACATAACTAATCTGCAGAATGATAGCTAAAGGGAGCCTTAAAGATGCCATTCATTTTTCATGATACCACATTTCTTTGAAAAACAAACACAGACGTACACTCGCATCTGTATTAAAGCTTGTGCTAAATCACTGTAACGGGTGACAGTAGTAAGTGGTGATTTGCATGAGAAATGAAGACAAACTCATTGAAGCTGGTAGTGCCTCATATCTTTTATTGCTCCATTTTCGCATCTAATAAAGGTAAAGAAAGTGCTTCGAATTAGACGCTTACACAGGTCAACATTCTTGGTTGAAAGATAAAAATGCTTGGGGAGTTCCCTGGTGGCCTACTGGTTAGCATTTTCCGGGCTATCACTGCCGTAGCCTGGGTTCAATCGCTGGTCGGGGAAGTAAGATCCCACAAGCTGCGCAGCCAAAAAAAAAAGAGAGAGAAATATTAAAATGCCCAAAAGTACTTCATTTAAACTGATTTCTAAATTTGAAAGCTTCTATAGAGCATTTCCCTTTTTTCTAGTTTTTGTGTGTTTGTTTTGTTGTTGTGTTTTTGTTTTTTAAGGTGAAGGGGATTAAGAGGTTACAAGCCTCCAGTTATATAATACATAAGCCATGGGGATATGATACAAAGCATAAGAAATATGGTGAATAATTTTTAAGAACTTTGTACGGAGACAGGTGGTTACTAGACTTAAGGTGGTGATCATTTCATAATACATGCAAATGTCAAATCACTGTGTAATACACCTGAAATTAACATAATATTGCATGTCAACTATATTTCAGTTTGAAGAAAGCTTTTTTCTTACTTCCTTTAGATGATTGGTCATACAAATGCTCTGGGAGTGGGGAGGGGCAAACAAAAGAGAAGGAATTATTCAAAAGTGAATCCATTTTTAAATGAAAAATATCCAATTTTGTATTCCTTTTAAAATTTTTGTGAAAACATACGTGTATATATATAAACAGTGCAACATCGTAAGAGTACAGCTCAGTGTATTTTTATCAACTGAAGACATCCTGTACTCACAGCCCAAATCAATAAAGAAAGTATTATCAGCACTGCAGAAGGCCCTCATATTTCCTTGCAGTCACCACACCCCACCAGGGAGAACCACTCTCCTGACTCCTCGCAGGGACTGGTTTTCCTGCTTTTATACTTTCTGTGATGGATCCTGGCTCCTCTTGCTCAATATTGTTTGAGGTCCGTTCACATTATTGCATTCTGGTGGGATGGTTCCTCCTCCAGGCGGTATACTTTTTCATTTGTGAGGACACCGTGAAATGCATTTATCCTTTCTACTACTGATGGACATTTGGGTAGTTTCCAGTCTGGGGCTGTTCTGAACAGGCTGTTATGCACACACTGGTGCTTGTCTGTTGGTGAGTGGTCACTCCAGGACTGGAATTGCTAGCTCCTCAGTGTGTATGTGTTCAGTGGACGCACCACCCTGCGCTCCCATCAGTCAGCAATATATGTCCCGTGGTCATTCCGCATCTGCTGCAGCACTTGGCATTTTTGTGTTTTTTCATTTTAATCTAGTGGATATGGTGGCTTTAATTTTAATTTCTCTAATGACTCATGAAGATGAGTACCTTCTCATGTATTTGTACATGGAGGGATATTTCATGTTTACAGATTGGAATAGCCAGTATTATAAAGGTGTCGGTGTTCTTCAAATTCATGTATAGAAGTGATGCAGCCCCAATCATAGTACTAACAATATTTTTTTGTAGAAACTGATCATTTTAAAAAACTCACATGGAAATACAAAACACCAGGTACAGCTAATGTATACATAAAGAAAAAGAACTGGCATACTTCCACTACCATATATAGAGCCTCTTCTAAAGCTCTGTTAATTAAGAGAGTGTGGCATTGGTACAAGGCTAGGTTAACTGATCAATGGAACAGACTAGAGTCCGGGAAAAGACCCACTTACGTATAGTCACCTGACTTAGGGCGAAGATGTAACTGCAGTGCACTGGGACAGGGGCAGCCTTCTCAGTCAGGGTTGTCCAGTCTGTTGGATAGGTGTTTGGAGGGGAAAGTAGCCTGACCTCCTCCCCATTCATACATGAAAATGGATTGTAGATTTAAGTGGAGAGGGAAAAACAAGTTTTAGAAGTGTTGAAAAACAAAATCAACTTTGTACATCTTAAAGATTGACTGCCTTGTGGCTCCTGAACCAGTCAGCATCCAGTGCAGCAGAGAGAGTGCAGCTCCAGGGAGCTGCACAAAATGAGTTTTACAGGCAGAGGAGCAGGAACAAGGAAGCACAGCGTGGTCTGGTTGTGGCAGGTCCGTGTCCTTGAGGGGAAGACAGGGGTCTGTTGGCAGATGACCTAATGATGGCTCATCAAGTGATTCCTGATTGGCTGGTTTAAGATTCCATTTCTGGGAGAGACCGAAACTGTAACTTAAGTCTTGGTTCGGTGGGTGATGTGTGGCTTAGCGTAATCGACTCCATTTTGGGCCTGTTGTCTTCTTTTTAGTAGAGGAAAACAAAAGAAAATATCTGTATTACTTTGAAGTAGGCAAAGATGTCTTAAATAGGACACAAAAAGTGTGAACCATAAAAGAAAAAAAGAAAAACAAACAAAAAAATTGGGCTATACTAAAATTGTGATGTCAAGAGCCGACAGTAAGAGAATAAAAAATCAACAGAGAGGGAGAAAATATCTGAAAAGAGATTTGCATTCAAAATACATAGAGAACTCCTACAAATCAGTTTTTAAAAGACTGAAACCAACTTATAAAAGTGGGTAAAAAATTTGAACATTGACTTCACAAAAGGCGATACCCGATATCCAGATGACCTATTAACATGGGAGGATTCCCCTTTGGCAGGGGGTGGGGGGGTTCTCTCTACTTTTGATAAGAGACTATGTGTGTCATTCACATACTCAAATACTTCTTTACTCCTGGCAGCCCAAGTGGCATGCTTATGAAGCATCAGTCATGTGGGCTTAACATCAACACGCAGTGTCCTTTAAATATCACTGTTTTAGGCTCGTGGTGTTTTGATGCCATGAACATATAAACATTCAGGATCTAAAGGATGCAACAGCGGGAGACACCAGATGGTTCCACACTGCTCATAACCCTAAAGAAAAATTAGCTTTTCCATTAGCATGAAATGTGGGCAAACAGATCCCCCCTGCCGCCTGCTCCCCGACTCTCACCCACCCCGACACACACACACACTCACTCACTCACTCTCTCACTCACTCCAGCCTCTGAGCTGTGGATATCTCATCCCTGACCCAGAGCCGCACCAGGCTCACCACTGCTGGTCATTCATGTCGTCTTTAGAGACATAACGAAAGGACACGTAAGCGGCAGATGGATGGAGTGAGGGGGCCTGCTGTGTGCTCTGCTCGGAAATGTTTTAAAGCTGAAGATTTAATGGTTTGTTTTTTAGGTAAATGAAGTAGATGTGACCTTGATACAAGACCAAGTTAAAATCTTCTGTTCTAATTCATACTGATGAGGTAGAATCGTCTGGAGAACTCTGCAGACTTGCTGATCCCTGCGGTCCGATGCAGCCTGGACCCCGGGAGGCCCAGTAGCTCCCAGGGTGATCTGATGTGCAGACAAGCCTGGGGTCCCTGTTAGGGCACCGTTAGCCTGAAACACCTTGATTGTGTCTTGGCTTGACTGGAGGAGGGGGCCTTGTTCTTTCTACAGCTCCTCTCCAGGGAGGATGAGTCCTGGGAATGACTAACAGGAAGTGGGAAAACTGTCTTTTCAAGAAGGTGCTCACAGATTTTCTGTAGAGAAGGCTTTCCCTCTGTTCCTAATTACCCAGTGAGCAGTGCTAGCTCAGCAGGAGGCTCCGGCCGAAGAGGAAGGCCTAGACCGCCTCTGCGTCCACGCACCCAGCTGTCCTGCCGCCTTCCTCCCCGCCATCCCACCACGTGGAGGAGGTAGTCGTGATGTGACGCGGACGTGTCAGTGCTGTGAAAGCACACAGCCCTGCAGCTTCTTCCTGTCCAAGGCATGGTGGTAGTGGCTGTTTCAGTTTTTGTTTTTAAAATCCCACTGTGAATACAACTATCCTCTAATGAAAATACATCACTAAAATTTTGCATAATCCATAAGCCCTTTGTGACTGCTTTTCTCAGTGATTAATATCTTATTTGCTTTCCTCCTCAGTGACCAAAAGTAATTGATATACTATATTTTAATACTTTGTATTACACTGCTTTAACTAATTTCATAAGTTATTCCAAATGCTGACCACTAAGGATATTTTTTACTCATCTAAAAATCTGTTTAAGGTTGTTCTGTGTTGGGTGGGAGAAGGTTATATACAACAGTTTGAAAACAATGCCATAGAAAAGTCTAAATAAAACCAAAGAAAGTAAAACTTTTAAAGGTAAATCATGCTAATTTATCATTTAGTCAATAGTTTTTTTTTTTTCACATCTTATATTTCTTCTGTTCCTTCACCCGTGTCTTTTGCCAAACAAAGGAAAATGGGAAATAAAATTTTATTCTACAACCCTTAACCTGATTCTTACTCTTCAGGTAGTTTTTCACTCACTAGATCAATAGATAGAATAGAACAAATCAATAGATTTATTCTTTAATAAAATATATGTTTATGTGCCGTTAATCATAATTTAGGATGTTTTGGTTACTCCATGACGGAGCGATTTCTTCCAGTTTTAGACATATGTGTGTTACCCCATGCAGATTCCCAACATTTTCAGTAAGTTGGATAAGACCCATTGTGTTACAGTCTTTAGTTGTCTATGGGGAGATGTAACTTTCTGTTTTATAAATACAGGATGTAACCATTACTGCAGTTCCATTTTTCTGATCTATATCACTTGCTCTCAATTTGTTTTGGGAGCATTTTCATGTCTATAAATGTATGACCCAGGCGACGTGGAGGCAGAGAAGGGAAAGGGAAAAGGAAAGAAAAGTATCTGATGGTCGGGCACCAAGCAGATGCCATTTTACACCTCTGCCTGCAAAGCCAGCATCTGGCCTCCGTCCTTCATCCAAGGAAATGGTACTCAGTCCAAGAGCAGAACCCAGGTCTGTCAGACATTGAAATTCCTGCAGTCTCTACTTCTCCAGGAGCTTAAAGTCTGGTTGGGAAGGAGGGAGGGTTACACACACAGATGGACACACCTGAAATGAACGTACCACTTACTATTGTGAGTTCCAAAACTAGCCACGAGCTAAAGGGTTTCAGAGAAAGAACAGAGCCCTCTCGGGTGGCTGCTCAGCAGAACGGCTTCCTCACTGGAAAGATCAGCCCTAAACTGAAGTTTACGGAGAGAGGGGATTTCAGGAGGGAAAAAAGAAAACAAAATTCTAGGAAAAGTAGATTCTGAGACCTGGCACATGTGCTAAGAGATCAGGGCCCTGTCAATAAATGCCTCCGTCAAGTATTAACAGCTTTGGACTGAGGGGTCCCGAAAGGCTTCACAGCAGGGGTGTGATGTGAGGTACGGATTTGAAGGAACATTCTTGAGCAGAATGTCAAGGTGAGAAGGCCTAATGCGTGTTGGCCTGCCGATGGCTGGAGGACAGCTTTCCTCTAGAGAGGCCTTGAGATGGGTTTGGGTGGTGGCGATGGAGAACCATTAAAAGTGTCCTGTTTCAAAGGCTGCTCTCACCAAAGTCACCTCTTCGTTGTAAATACAGTGAATTATAATAAAATAAATGATTTCCATCCCTTATCTCACATGATCTCTCTCGGCTTTTGAGCGCGTGTTGACCTCTTCCTCCTAAAAACTCTCTTGCCCAGGTGCTTGCAATGCCGTGCTTCCCTGGCTCGCTGTTCACCAGCCTCCGTCCCCAGTGGGCCCCTTGCTCCACTCATCTCCTCATCCACCTTCCCACAGCCTGGCCCTCTGCCCGCCCCCCACCTTCACCCTCTCCAGCCCGCACTCACCCGCCTTCCTGCTCACATTTCCACCCATGAGTGCGACGCCTGCTGTCAGCCTGGCCCAGAGCCGCATCTTCGTGCAGACGTCAGAGGCACCAGGACCCCTCTGCTCCCTGTTCCCACGTGTCCTGTTCTGGACCTGCCTGCGCAGTGCGATGCCGGGGTCTTCTCACTACACATCGTCTCATCACCCACATCTCACTGCAGCTGTGAGCCTCAGAAAAACACCCACCCCAGCGGATGGGCATGTTGCCTCTGCAAACACTCCCTCCTTCCAGACTGGACCCTCTTCCACCCTAGCAAGGCAGTGATCGTGACGGTGTCGCCTTGTGCTTGACAGGTGTAACCTCAAGTGCCGTGGACCCGAGGAAGGAACCTTCCGTGTGGCCAGCGTACCTCGCTGTGGCAAATGTTTTGGAAAAGAATATTGTTATTAATACTGGCTTATGCCATTATGCTCAGGTACATTTTCATTGCCAAGAGCACCTGTCTAAGGTTTTTCTGCCCATATTTGCTTATGCTTCTTGAAATACTTAGAAATATTGATTAATCTCATGTCTGTATAAATGCATATGGATATGTGTATATACGTAGATACACACGTGGGCATACATGCCTACGTACAGGTGGATGGATGGATAAACAGACATAAAGTTAAAACTTTGGGGGATAGGGACTGATCTTTCTTTCGCTCAGAGTCTGTCCCAGTAGTGAACAGAGTGGGGCGTGCTTTGCGTTGCTGCTGGCGTGGAGTTAGAGCTGCTCCTCTTTTCATCAGGAGTCATGGCTGGCCGGCTAGCACACCCCCACAGGCCACTGCTGTCTTTGCCCAAGGGCTTGACATAATCCAGCCGGTACCCGGCTCGGGCTCAGGCGCTGCTAAGATGGAGAGATTCATTCAATGTTAAACAAGAACGAACTAAATCTGTCTTCTAAAGAAAAGTGGAAACAGCCTCATGTGGCATTTCTTTAAATGGACTAATATGTTGATCTTGGAGAAAACGGGAGCATCCCTCGTGCTTTCATGGTTATGCCAGGTGAAATGAAAAGCAGATCTCACTGGTAACTGCCACGTCTAGGAATTTTGTGTTATGATTTCTATTTTACAGTAACCTACAGGATTTCTTCTTTAATTAAAGCAGAAAATGTAATATCTATTGTTAATATAATATCTCAGTATTCTTTAAAAAAAAAAACTACAGACACTATTTAGTTGCTTCCTGTTTGCATAGCTCATACCAAGAACACTTTATAATGCTAACTGGCTGTGAACATCTAGTCATGTGAGAAGTAGCTGCTGTGTATCTGCCTTCACAGGAGAAAGAAGCGGCACCCTGAGTCTGGTAGCAACGTACCAATTCTCAGAGCACTGCATCTTAGTCCTTAGCAGATAGCTAAGTCCTTATTCACTTCAGTGTTTGTTTTAGTGTGACGTCATCAGTCATAAGATAAAATGTGGGCATTAAGTGGTAACTTGGCATACTAGTTTATTCTTGATTCATGGGAAAATACGTTTCCATATTGTAGGCGTTCATTCAATGTCAGTTTATAAATGAGCAAATATCCGTATGATTTTAAGAGAACAGGAGAAGGCTGTCTCTATTTTGTAAGGGTCACACACCTCCGCACCTGCAGTTCTGCGCCGTTTGTCTGAGTTTGAGGGGAAAGTTCCGGAAGGTGGACCCAGCACTGCTTCACTCTTGCTCATGAGGCAACATCCAGAATGCTGGGAGAGCGCTTCCCTCTCTTTCTTTCAAAAAGATGGAACCAAGCTGGATGGGAGGTCAGGGGAAGGTCTCGTAATACTGCCGTGACGGTTGCTGGGATTGGAGACCCTCACAGGTTTGCAGGCTGTCTCTGGGCAGCCGGGGCCGCCTCCAGCAGTCACGATTTCTCTCCCCGAGGGGACCCAGATGTCCTCCTGTGTTGAGCCCTTTCTGTTGGCACGAAGCAGGAGGAGGTTTAGAGGTCCAGCTGCATGGAACAGCTGTGAAATGGGGTTTATGCGAAGGACACGTGGGGAAGCAGGCCTCACCCGTCCCCGCAGGTCGCCGCCCTGCCTCGCGGAGACCGGAAGCCCCGGGAGGGAGCAGCGGCGGCGGCTGCCGTCCCTCTCCTGCTGTCCCGCTGCTTGTTCTTCCTGCTCCCGGTGCGCTGCCTGACGCTCTGTTTCAAACAGTCGCTTGGATCCCTTCGATTTGGACGCCCCCGCCCTTAGGGTCAGAGTCCCTGGCGCTGGCCCCTCACAGGCCTGGCCCTTAGCAGGTGCCTGGGGTCCCAGTACCTCCCCCAGGGGCTCCGCTGCCGCGGGCCTCGCGGGCCACCGCAGAGACGGGGCCGGGGGGTCTCAGCCTGTGGACAGCTGCCTTTCATCTTGAGATGAGGCTGCACCTCTAGCACAGGTTTCCTCTTCAGGGCTAGTGGCAGTGTGTCTTGGTATCTTGGGTTTGATAAGGGGTTGTTCACTGTTCACCTTTGCCTCCTGTCTTGGCAAACACTGCAAGATAGGTGGCGCAGTCCTGTAGAAGAATTCGATAGGGAGTGACCAAGATTATCAGTCTCCATGGTTGCCTCTGGGGAACATCTGGTTTGCCCATCCCGCCTCCACAGACATCTCAAGACTTTCCTCTCTGCTCTTCCTTCTTAGCCACAGAAATCCCGGGTAGTTGTTTCTTGGGGAGCGCGTGTGATGCCTTGTGATGCCTGGAATACACACAGCCCGAGAGCTGCACCAACCCAAGGACCTTTGCTTAACGCTTTCCATTCTTCTCCGTGCTCCCCGCGCACTTTCTCTTTCACCTTCAGCGTGGCTGGGAGGCTGCACTCACCTTTTGCTGCTGAGAAGACAGACGTGACGCTGCACATCGAGGTACGGGCGGCACCAGGATTAGAATCCCCGTTTTCTGGGAGGTTCCAAGACATCCTGATGCGAGCGGGTCTGATCACTAAGTGATACGTGTGTGCGTGGCTCCCTGACACACGCACACGCACACCCCTGTGTAGACTCAGTTATTGGACAATGACAGAATTTGCCAGCATCGGTCATTTCTTATGTGTGTGTGGTCTTGGTAGCTGAGAAGTTGATTATTAGCCCAGTGAAGACAGAGCCTGAAAACCTGTCCTGTGTTTTCTAGTGTCATGAACCATCAGTCCAGCGACCGGCAGTGCGGGGACTCTGTGATTCTGAACAGAAAAGGATTTCCACATCCCTCTTCTTCCTTCCAACCATCCATTCAGCCAACCGTCCTCTTAGAGTGACATTGTAAAAATTCCCAGACCTGGGGTGACGGGACTTGAATTGTGGCCCTCCCCCAATGCTCAGTGTGTCGTGTGGGTTTAGTTACTATGAATTTGTGAATCAGAGTTTTAGATCTGTCGAATGAGGTGCTGGAGTTCTGTTTCCTGACGTTTCACGTCCTGCTGCGTGATCTTGGGTCCTGCACTCCACTCTCTCTGCTCCATCACCCCCTTTGTAACCTCCTTTCCCACCCACCCAGGGCTTGGGGACCGGGGCGGGGGTCAGAATATATTAAAAACCTCCCTTACATAGACCCAGTTTGCAGGTGTTATATGAAATTCCCTCTGCTCAGTTGCATTTTTTATGTTAACTTAATAGGCCAATATTTTATGAACTTGTAAGATTGAATGTAAGGAGTGAAATCAATATTTCTGATAATTACTTGATGGGGGTGGGGAGGTTCAGCAGAAAGCCATTTAAAACTTCCAGACGGATATTGATTAAAAGTAGTGGCTCAAAGACTTAGAATATCTAATTTACAGAAGCTTTTTCCACAGGTTATTCTGTGACTTAGGCAAAAATTGTAGCCCAGCATTGATGATAACATGTACCAGTTAATTTTCTGTGCTGAGTTGAAGGAAGAGCCAGTAACTTAGAATGAGTGCTCTGTGTGTCCCTGTATAGGGTGTTCTCAGGCTTAATTGCTGCAATTAAGTATTTTCATCTGGGTTGTTCTACATCTAAGGGGCAAGCTCTTTTTTTTCTCTTTTGGAATTATCAGGATCTTCCTTTTGTATTTCTGTGTTTCTTTTTACCAACGAAGATACAGTGGGATGTGCTTTTTTTAGATTAGAAGGATGAAAGATCATTAAACGCCAACTCGGGTCAACTCTGTTCCCTTGTTGAATCCAGTCTGTCATGCCAGACACTGAGATACGTACTAAGATGTGTTGTCAGATTACAAGTTGTTTATCTCCTGTGGTTATCTCCCCGAGTGGCATAAGTTACCTAGGTGGTAACATCCTCCTAAGAAATCCTTTGGGCATCGCGTCCCTCCCAGCTGTGTCCCGTTGATCAGGGAACAGCGCGGCGGGTGGAGGAGCTCCGAGCTGCGTGTGTGCCTGTTGACCTGCCTGCCAGCCTCAGGCAAGGCCCTTACCTCCCCGGGCCTGTGGCAGCCTCGTCTCTGAGATGAAGTTGGGCCGGTGGTTTGTTTCGAAGGTCCTCTCCAATTCTCATGCTCAGCGAGTCCAGCGATTCATGTTGGCAAGAGTATGGTGATCGTACGTTCGCTCATTCCTTCAGCATGTGTGTGTCCCCCTCTGTGTCCGGGGCTGTGCTGGCCGCTGTGGGGACTCCAGCAGTGAGTCACCCAACGGCGCTGCCTTCCTGCGGCCCCCGCCCAGCCAGGGAGGGGACACAGCCACACACGTCGTCGTCCCAGGAAGTGCAAGTGAAAAACAGCAGTTGAGAAGGACAAGGGAAAGGAGACACGTTTAGTCAGCCTCTCTGCATGCTCTAGGGACTGCCCTTGATATGTTACGTACATTTGATTTTAATTATCACAGTAATCCTGTGAAGTAGGTGTTATTGTCCCATGTTATAAATAAGGAACCAAACGTTGTGCGGCTAGATTATTGTGCAGGATTTAGAAACAAGTTTTTGTGATTTCAAAGCCCATGCGTTTCCTGTGAGATCATACGACCTCCTGATAAAATGCTAGGAGAATGGATCATAAGGGCTCGTGTATGCTACCGAGGGCAAGATAAGCACCGTCCTGTGGAGGAGTCATTTGCTCAAGGACTTAAAATGGGGGGAATTGGCACGTGTCATCTGGGGAGGATGTTCCCAGCAAGGACCCTGGTGGGAGAAGCAGTGAGCAGGTGGGAGCCCTGAGTCCACCCTCCACCCTGGGAGCAGGGCCTGGGGGCGGGGCGAGGAGTGTAATTGCTGAGCCAGCCTTGAAAGGCGCGCGGGCCAGGCCCAGAGTTACTGAGAAGGCATTGTGGAGCCTCTCCGGCTTGGGGTAGGGGGTTGACTGAGTAGAGGTCACTCTGTGGGCGGGGATGAGGGGGAGCCCTCTGGTCTGGGGAGCAAGAATGCGGGAAGGAGCCGATAGGAGCTCACATGGAAGGTCAGACTTCGGGTGGCAGGGGTGGGGGGGCTGCAGAGATCGCTGTGGCTGCTCGCAGAGGTCATGTCATCGGGAAGCCAAGCCAAGATCAGGAGCAGGCTTGAGAGGCATACTTTGGTGAACCCGAGATGCACGCGATTCCTTCAGCTGTGGTCCGGGGACTTGGGAAGCTGTCAGAGCCTGTGCTCGCAGGAGGCGGGGAACCTGGAGGTGTGGGGGTCAGGAAGGACCAGTGAGTTTATGTGGCATCTCACGTGCTGTTGGCAAGGCCAGGGTCACTAGCGTCACTAGGTGCCTGCACTGCCGGGCTCCACGCGCCTGTGAGGTGGCCCTTGTTGTGTCCGCGGAGGCAAGGCGGCCTCACAGCCTCTAGGAAATGGCAGAGCCAGGCCTTGAGCCCAGGTCTGCTGGCCTTCAGGTCCCCAGACTTGGTGAAACAGAGAGGAGAGAAAAGTGCTCTAATCAGGGAAAATCAGACACCAAAAAAGGAAGAATTGCAAGGGGGGCAGATGAGGTCGATTCCTCTGTATCGTTTGCTATTAGAGCCTTGGGGGTAACGTGGAGAACGGGGTGGTGGCATGTCCACTGCCACTGATATCTCCCACAAAGCGTGCGTGCTGAGGTTCCTTCCCTGACGTGCCGGCATCGTCCAGACTCACGTTGGGACAGACGGGCCACGGCGCAGAGCTGCCTCTCAGTGCCCCATCCTACCGACCGTCTCAGAGTCACTATTTCACTTGGAGCTCAGAGAGCTTATTTGCAGCTCTGAGCCCTCGCCCAGACGTATTCTAAGATGCAAGAAGCCCTTTGCAATCCTGAGCGCCACAGCAGTGAAAGACTTTGGGGCTCTATTTTTGCCCATAAGACATACCAGGATTTTTAGATTTCTTTTCCCACCAACGTTAGTGCATCTTCTGATGGTGGGATATTCAGTAGCCAGAGAGATTAGGTAAATCGGGCAGCTGAGGGTTACTTTGCAATTTCTGGTTCTTTCCTCCCTGCCCCCACAAACAACACTTGCACAGTGTCCAGAAAGGCAATAAGGACCCACTAGTGGTTTGAGCTATGACTTTGAAACCCAACATCTAAGAGAGCTCTTGCGACAGGCTGTGTGACCTTGGTTAAGCATCTGATGTTTCCCGCGCCCCCGTTTCAGTGTCTGAGATAATGGACACACACCGTCCCTGCTACCTGTGTCCTCGGGACCTGGGAGAATTGATGAGCTGGTGGCCGTAAGATGCCTTTTATAAGAGTCTTGGACTGTAGGGCCTCTCGTAGGAAAGCTTATGGTCAAGTGCTTTTCTGTGAGCATGGTTTCTTTCTGTCCTCATTTTATTATCTTTGTTTTACACACGCCTATAATATTGCTTAATATCATCCCATTAGTGCCTGTTCCCTTACATTTTTGAAAACCTGAAAGTATCACGCATATTAATGAAGTTTCACTGAGTCGTTACTGAGCACTCAGGACTGTACATCCAACAGAAAGCTAAATTGGCTGAATATTACTCACCCAATCATTTATCTGAAATATTGTCATCCTGCCACCCTAAAAAGTATAACAATTAATACAAAACTTCAAGTTTAAAGTACAGTTTTGTTGTACCAAGCAAGCATCATGTCAAAAAAATGAAATTCTGTTAAAGGAACTATTCTAGATGGTTAAAAAAAATGAAACTTAAGCTCTGAAAAAAATCCAGAACTCACATTTAATTTTAGAGTTGTAAATACATTGTAAATGAGAAGGTAACCTTTACATTCATAGGTTTAATTAACAGTTATTTCATTACATATCTCCAATATAAATGGGAAATGATCTCAAATAAGAGGCTGTCATTTTCAGTAATTATTGTTGGGAGAGTTGATTTCTTGGTTGCTGTAAAGAATGAGAGAGAGAGTGTGTGTGTGTGTGTGTGTGTGTGTGTGTGTACACGCATGCACACACATGCTCACGTGTATCTGTCTCCTTACTGGGTAAAGGTTCTTGCCTGTTAGCTAATGTGAACTTTTTTCTTTCCCTAACTACTTAGTTCTCTCATTCTGTCATCCCAGTGGGTTGAGTACGTGGGGCCCCGGAACCTGCCTGTCACAAGCGCTCCAGGTGTCGCCTGGCGGTCCTCTCTAAGCGAGCACTTGGGTGTGAATCTGGGCTCTCCCTTTACGAGCTCTGCAGCCTTAGGTGAATTCCCGCATCTCACCTCTCTGTGTTCTCACTGATAAATGAGCCATACCTACCTGAGGAGGTAACCTGAGATGCGAGACATCACACAGGCTTGTTCTTCGTTCCCAGTTCCTTCACAGACACTGTTCCAGGGAAGGACGCTGCAGGACTGTGGGCTGGCGGCAGGCGAGTGACAAGACACGCCTCGGCCCTCTAGCACTGGCCATCTCACGGGGCAGGGCGGGTATGAACGCGGGTGGTGAGCACCGCACACACAGAGAACATACTGGAGAATAAGCAGCCAGGGGACGGTGTCAGGTCCAAGGCCTGATCCACACATGAGCTCCTTAGAGGGCTGGGGGAGGGGGGCGGCAGGGAGGGAAGATTGGACGAACCCAGGGGTCCCTGAAGGATGGAACGTGCAGCTCTGGGGGCTTGACGGGCAGCACCGAGCGCCGCCCTGGTGCTGAGGCCCCGGGCGCAGGTGAGAGCACGTGTCTGTTACGGATGCACCACAGGCCTTCCTGAGCCTCACGCAGATTCACAGCCGCGTGCTCGAGGAGTGGGGGCGAAGCGTTCTTTTGTCCTCCTTGGCAGCCGTCTCCCCTGATTCCCCCGTGATGACGAGGTCACACAGCTCTCCCTGTAGCTGGGACTGTTTTGGCTTTGTGGGCAGGGGCCTGGCTGTGGCGGAGGCGCCCTCACCCGAGCCCTCACCAGGCAGCGCGGGGGCACGGGCAGCCTGACTGTTGGGTCTGGTCCAGCGTGCACCAGCCGTGGGAAACTGAGCACATTTCTTAATCTCTGTGAGCCTCATTTTCCTCTCCTGCAGAATGAGAATGGTACTGTCTCCGCTTACCATACGTGGATTTCCTCTCCTTTGTTCCAGGAGAGAGACAGAGGGGAGGCAGCTTGAGAAGGGACAGGAAGGTCTTGCCCTGCACGGCAACTAGCATGCCGCGTTGGCGACTGAGGGCGGAGGACAGCCCAGCCCAGCGCTTGACACGGCAGGTGGCCCTGTCCGCCGGGGTCTTTCATCTCACAGCTCAGCCTTCCCGCCTCTACACACCCCCTACGAGGGTGCTTCCTCCCTGGGGCTGCCCCGTCGGGCCCAGCCACCCTTCGGGCTGTGCCAGCAGCACTGCAGCCCATCACACCGCCCAGCGGGGCAGCCCCAGAGGCTGCGGGGAGGCACCTGGAAGCCTGGGCTGAGAAACCGCGAGAGCAAGGATGGCAGCCGCTTGGCCAGCACCGGCCGGCAGCCTTCAGGGGATGTGGGCTCTCTCGGAAAGGCAGGGAGAAAACCCCACGATCTAACACCTTGCGTGAGCATTTCTTCTTTCTTATAGACTTGGCGTGTTCCTTACAAATAAAACCACTCCTTCTTGCCCGAGCTGAGGCCAGTCCCCCCACAATCGCCCCCCAGCCCACGCGCCAAGCTGAGCAGGCAGCCAGGGGTGGAGGAGATGCGGGGGGCCAGTGGGAGTGCAGGGGGGCCCTGGACAGGTTGCCCCCGGGAACGCTGGCGGACGTCGGCCATCCCGGTGGTGCAGTCACACCAGACCTCTCTCACCCCCCTCTAAGCATCTCTTTTCCTGAGGTAGGAAGTGGCTGTTCTGGGAGGAAAGCAATTTGATGTCAGGGCCTCCTTGGAGCCTTGGGAATTAGGACTCACAAGCTTGGGATTGGAGCTCAGCTGCTGGTGGAAAATACACTGTGAATGTTTTATTCAGTAATGCATATATAACACTGAGCAGCATGCGAACACGTACATCCCTTGTCCAATAGCCTTGGAAGCTGCCTTCCAGCGGTCGAGAACCGCGGCCAGAGCGCTTGCAAAGTCCTCTGCTGCCCCCTGCTGGTGGGATTCTTACAACACCGTCTAGTCGGCTCTGGGTGGCGCTCGCGTTCTCCCAGGGTGGCATGTGCCCCCACAAAACCAAAATGCCTGTGTGCTTGAGCACTGTGAGAGAGAGCTGAGGTACCTTTAGAGGTCAGGGCGGACAGATGACAAAGCCAGTTTCTTCACCTGGCTTTTAGCCGCGTCTCCATGCGTATCCAGGAGGCCTCGGCCAGCTGGCGTCTCCGGCCGAGGACTCGGTGCTCAGTCGTCCTTAGAGCAACAGGGCCCAGCTCTCACTGTCCATCACAGTCCCCAACATGTTACGTCAAAGAAACAGGAATTACTGGCATCAGCCGTGAAACCGGCCCGCAGACCAGCAGGAGCTCACGTGATTCCCGGTGGAGAGACCCCACCCCAGAGCAGTCATTTCATCACCTGTGGAAGACGCAGCTGAAAATTACTGGGTAACTTTTTGCCTTCATTTCGAAACGGCCGTTGTGTCCTGAACGACCAAGGTGCGCCGACCCAGCCCCAGACTGAAGGTCTTCAGGACAGGCCTGACGGCTACCAGACGGCCCTTGACCTTCTCAGGTGAGTCGTCAGCGCCACCCTGGGCCATCCTGGACCTGCAGGGGATCACGGAGGTCCCACTTGCTCTGAAACAGTACGTGTGGCACCTCAGCTCCTCGAAGTCTCACGAAGGGCTGGATGCAGACCCTAAAAGTGCAGCCACTTAGGGATTCGGGGCAGGGCAAGGATACAGGAGAGCCGGTGGGCCTCGGGACACCACGGCGGCCGACGCGGGCAGGCTCAGGGGCCACGACTGCGGGTACCAGTACTCTCTTTGGGCAAAGGGGTTCCAAAATTAAGCGGCAGAGTCGCTGAAGCATCCTGGGCTCTTCGTATCTGGGCAAGGCTGTAAGCCCCAAAAAGATGCTGTCAGTTAACATATTCTCCTTAAAGAAAGGTTAGGTCGTGACGCAAAAGGATCGTTTCAAAGTTAGAGGGAAAAACTAAAAAGCAGGCGGTCTTTCACTTTAACCATACCCTCCGGACGGGAGAGTGGAGTGGGAGGTGGGACAGACGCGAGACTCGTCCTCTTCATAAGAAACACGCAGCCATGTGGACCCTGGGCCCCACCTCCACCCGTCGCCCCACCTCCACCCTTCCCACGAAGGGCCTGTGCCCAGACAGTGCCGTCTTCTTTGCAGCCCCACAGATGTGACAGAAGTTCAGGTACTTTTCATAAAGTGTAGGTTTTTCAGTCATGAGAACTCTAGATTAAAAAACTGAAAGTTCAAAATACAACTGGTGAGATACACATAACAAAGTTTACCATCTTAACTACTTTTCAGTATACGTGTTGCATGTTTAACAGGCTCTTAGTGACTGAATAAGAACCTAAGAAATGACCAGCAAGGAAACGCCAGGCCCCATGTGCTCACAGGTGCAAAGCCAGTTGAAGCCCCAGCCTCAGTCCGTGCCCCGGAGGGGGGCCTCGGCCGCACGCGGTACGTGCCGCAACAGCCCGGAGCACTTCTGCGCTGTGACGTGTTTAGTTTGGCTAAACCTGCATGTGTGTCTCCTTCAAGGCTAAAGCCCTGTGTAGTTTGGATGTACTCGTATGTGCTTAAATTCCCCTTCCTCTGCAAATTTTTTAAATTTTGTCAAATTTTAAACTTTATTTTTAAAAAATATCTTATGTAATGTTAAACACAATTACATCAAAAATGTCAAAAACTAGTCAAGAGTAAAACCAAACATTTACTTTTACATAATAGTCCTCAACCCCCAAAGCCCAGCTGTAGTTTCTGTAAATACAGTGTGACCTGTGTTGTGAATTGAACTTGATGTTCTGTTTCCTAACTTTGAAGTGTATTGTTGATCAAAGTTCCTGTTGTGATGCATCAGCCATGTTGATAGAGTCGCGTTGCTGAGGTGGTTTGAACTTTGACTGTTTCCCCGTGGGCCTCGGTCCAGGAAGCCGGGATGCGTCACGGCGCTCAGCCCACCAGCTCCGGTCATCCTCGCGCCTACAGCAGAGACGCTGATACCTACTTCCCGGAGTGGTAACGAGGGTGACGTGCAGTTCTGTGTGTAAAGTGCCTGGAACTTAGTAGGTGTTTGGTGAACATTAATATTACTCTTCTTTAGGGTTTAAATTTATCTGTAGCAATCACAGAAGTCCTCTGATTTTAAAAAGACTATTTCTTTAAGGGTTTAAGGTATTAACATGTCTGTAGAGAGCAAAATTTCTAAAGAAATGTCTAAAGAATTAAGCTCATTCTTACCTTTTAACTTTTCTTAAAGATCTCTAGCACGTGCTTCTATTTAAAATCTGAAAGGACTTTTTCTTCCTGTTAACCCTTGGGGGATGCCAGGGGCTGGACAGAAGGGGTGACTTTCCGCAGCTCATGTGAACACTGCGCCTCTCGTGTGGTTGATGCTGGAAGGAGAAGCAGACCAGAAGTGGGGGGGGGGGGGGGTTGCAGAACTGCAGGGGGCCTGCTCCACAGGCCTCTCAAAGTACATCCTGACGAAGATCGATTCCTTGGTGGTTCCCAGGCAACGTGCAAGGAAGAGCCTGTCAACTCTTCCTCTGCTTTGCGACTAGAGCTATCTAGGAAAAAGCAGGAATTCTGTCTTTTTGGAGAGTGGGTCAACAAAAAAGTAAGAATAGAGTAATAGGACATTAGGTGCCGAATATTAAAATGTCCATCATCCAGGGAAAATGGTTTTAAATACCGGTGGACGTACAGAGGAACATTGCCAGCCAGGTAACAAAGTCAATATTTAAAGGACCCTGGAGTTCTTATAAGAAGGAACTCAAAGAAGGTGCTCAGTGTCTGTGTAATGAGATTACAAACTACAAACTTCAACAGCTTTTTAAGGCTCTCACTGAGTGGAGCCAACCCCAGAAGTCTGGTTTCTGCTGGTCTGGTACCTTCCTGACAGATCCTGGAAACAGCAGTTCTGTATTGGACTTAAAAAGAGGAAGCCATATGATCCAGGAATTCCACTCCTAGGTACAGACCCAAGAAAAATTCTTGTACAAAAAGGTGTACAGCAATGTTCACAGCAGCCCTGTTCACGCCAGCCGAAAAGTGGACATCAGGTGATGAATGGATAAACAAAACATGGTCCATCCGTACAATGGAAGATTATTCAGCCCTAAAAAGGAATGACGTGTGGATACCTGCTCCAGTGTAGGTGAGTAGATGACCCTTGCAAATATTATACTAAGTGAAAGAAGCCAGACACAGAAGGATGTATTTTGTATGATTCTATTTTTACGAAATGACCGGAGTAGGCAAAACCATAGAGACAGAAACTAGATGAGTGGTTGCCAGAGGCCGGGGAGGATGAGAGGTTCGTGTGGGCGACAGTTAATAGGTACAGAGCTACCTTTGGGGAAAGTGGCTGTGATGGTGGGCGCACAGTGTGAATATAGTAAACACCGTTGAGCTGTACGCTTTAAATGGATAGGTTTATGGTATAGGAGCTGTGTCTCCATAAGGCTAAGAAGAAGAGGAGGCTCTAGGAAGAGAGCAGAGTTCTGTCTATGCGTAGCTCTCCTCAGTGAGAAGTGGAGAACGTAGAACATTCTCTGAGCGCTGTGTGCCAGGCGCTATACTAACCCATTATCACATGGCTAAGTCAGCTGAGGTGGGCATCCTGACACACTGGAGGAGAGGGCACAGGCTCCCAGTTGAGGGAACACACCCACGGTTTCAGAGGCAGCAGATGGCAGAGTGAGGCTGTACACCAGGCTTCCTGAGGACGGAGCCCAGGATCCGAGCTCTAGATTATCCTGCCTGCCCAGCCCAGCCCAGCCCGTTCGAAAAGGCAGCGGGAAACTGGACAGGTTATTATTTAGAATATAGACTTGGCTTACAAAGTATTGACTAGAATTACTGTATGATCCACCTCTCGGTGTATGCTTAAAAGAATTGGAAGCAGGGGCTCAAACAGATTTTTGTGTGCAGTGTTCATCGCGTTATTCACAATAGCCGAAAGGCAGATGCCACCCAGGTGTCCACTGACAGATGAATGGATACACAAAATGCAGTATATACATGCAATGAAATCTTATTCACCCTTGAAAAGGAAGGAAATTCTGATGCATGCCACAACATGAATGACCCTTGAAGACATTATGCTCAGTAAAATAAGCCAGTCACCAAAGGACCAATACTGTATGATTCCACTTGTGTGAAGTCCCTAGAGTGTCACATTCACAGAGATGGAAAGTAGAGTGGTGTTTGCCAGGGGCTGGGGGAGGGGCAGTTGGGAAGACAGAAGTTAAGATGGGTGGTGGTGGTGGCTACACAAAAATGTGGATGTGTTTAATGCCACAGAACTGTACACTTAAAAATGGCTAAAATGGCAAATTTGATGTTGTGTGTATTTTACCATGATAAAAAAGTGTGGGGTTTGTTTCAAATTCTGCAGCCGGGAAGCCTTTTTGAATGGATTCAGCAGGAAAGTATAAAAGAAAATCCTTGCCTTTGAAGGAGACAAGGCCTGCGGCATCCCAAGTGAACCATACCTGGGGAGCTTATTCCATTACCATGAGAGCACACCTGCCAGGAATGTGCACACCCTTCGCAGTCCCGAGGAGGGCAGTCAGCTAGGAGAGGAGGGGAGTGAGCAGAGATGAGGCTTCTTAAACAAATAGACGTTTGCTTACATCTTCCGTCAGCGTTAGTTGACAGTGGCTGTGACTTCTTGTTTGTTTTTTAACTGTTTTCCCTGCTAGCCTTATTGAGGTTTGATTTGCAAATAAGAATTGTGTATATTTGAGTGTCTGACATGATGTTTAGATACATGTTCACACTGGAGATAATTGTCACAGTCACGCTGGTTAGAATGTCTATCCACTCACAGTCACCTTTTGTGCGTGTGGTGAGAATACCTGAGATTTACCCTCTTGACACATTTCAGGTGTACAGTACGTTGTTATGAACTGTAGTCACCATTAGATGGAGACCCTTAGGTCTCTAGAACTTTCCTCTCCTATAAGCCAGCGTTTGTACCCTTTGATCGATATCCACCTCCTTTCCCCCGTCTGGTAAACGCCATTCGTTCTAGTACTCTAGTGCTGTGAGCTTGACTTTTTTTCTTTTTATTTCTACATATATGTGATATCATGCAGTATTTGTCTTGTGTGTCCATCTCATTTCACTTAGCCCAGTGTCCTACAGGTTCGTTCATGTTTTCACAAATGGAGGGATTTTCTTCTTTTTATGGGTGAATAATATTCCTCTGTGTGTGTGTCTGTGTGTGCGCGCATCTGTGTGCATGCACACATGTGCACATATATAATACATACGTAACATTTTCTTTACCCGTTCGTCTGTCGACAGACAGGTCATTTCTGTATCTTGGCTGTCAGATCTCTGCACCCCCATGTGCAATGCTGTCTCTTCAGGATACTTTTCATCTCCTTTGGGTGTAAGTTCCCAGACGTGGGGATGCTAAGTCTTAGGGTAGTTCTGTTTTTAATTGTTTGGAACCTCCATACTAATTTTCGTGATACCTGTATCAGTTTATTGCTTACCTTTTTATTATGGAAAAATATGAACAAACACAGAAGTGGAGGGAACAGTATACTGAGCTCCGTGGGCCCATCACTCTTCATCCCCCTTTCGTAATTACATGTTCATGGCCGGTGGCATTCTGTCTGCCCACCCATGCCTGCCCATATTATTTGGGAAAATTTATATTTTATATGAAACGATTTTAGTACATATTTGAAAAGAGATTCTTTTTTAAAACATAACTACAATACCATTATTATAACAAAGAAATCAACAATAATTTCTCTTTTTTTAATATTTATTTATTTGGTTGTGCCACATCTTAGTTGTAGCAGGCGGGCTCCTCAGTTGCGGCTCACTGGCTCCTTAGTTGCGGCATGCGAACTCTTAGTTGCAGTATGCGTGTGGGATAGAACCCAGGCCCCCTGCATTGGGAGCTTGGAGTCTTAACCGCTGGGCAACCAGGGAATTCCCGACAATAATTTCTTAATATCGTCAAATATACAGTGTTTAGGTTTTCGCATTATCTCACAAATATAATTTTTTTAACTTTGTGTGTCTGTATGTTTGGCTTAGGATCCAAATAAGGTTCTGGATGATGTGTCTCTTAAATTTTTTTTCATCTGTGGTTTCGCCCATATCTTTTCCCCCCCACTTTTTCCTTGTAATTCTTTTACTGAAGAAGTAAGTTCTTTTGTGTGAATTTTTTGGTTGCATCTTTATTTTGTCACTTACCTTGTATAAAAATTGATAGTTGGATCTTAACCAACTGGGTCCTTACGCTTGGCTGGAATGTTCGGCTCACCTGGGGAGCTTTAAACGAAATCCTGACGTGTGGAAACAGTTTGGCAGTTTCTAAACACGTTAAACATAAAATTACCTCATCCCCCAGCAATTCCACTCCAAAAACTTATACACAAATGCTCATAGCAGCACTCTTCACAATAACCAAAGGTACAGACGGCCCAAATGTCCCTCAGCGGAAGCATGGATAGACAACATATGATGTATCCACGCAGTGGAATTCAGCCTTCAAGTCAGGGAATTACTGACCCTGCTGTAACCTAGACGAGCCTTGAGAACATCATGCCAAGGGAGAGAAGCCTGACACAAAGCCACGTACCGCATGGTTCCGTCTCTAGGAAACCATCCAAGATGGGAAACCCGGAGAGACGTGAAGCAGGTTCGCGGTTGCCAGGGGCTGGGGGAGAGGACGGGAGTGGCTGCTGATGGAAGGAGGGTTCCTTTCCGGGTGACGACAGGGCCTCGGACTTGATGGTGCCGGTGGCTGTTACACCAGATGACTGTCACTAATGCCACCGGAATGGGCGCTTGAAAGGGGTTTCAGTGGAAGTTTATGGTGTGTCTGTCACCACAGCTGGGTGCGCCGTGTGACCGGGCACCAGCGTGTTCTGAAGCTGCCCCAGGACGGCAGCCGGAGGGCCGCGAGGGCGCGGGAGCCCCCTCGGAGGCCGGTTGCGGTCCGCGTCCTGGGTGGCGGCGGTGCTGGCGGCCGCCTGCCGGCCCGGCCCGCGCGCGGCCCCGGGGAGGCGCCGTGGCTGCCCGGCTCCTGCCACGCGGCGGACGCCCCGGAGAGGGGCTGCCCGGAGGCGCGCCAGCGTTCTCTCTCCTTTCAGAGAGGAGGCTCGCGGGAAGCCTGAGGAGAGGGCCCCCTGGGCCTGGCCCGATGGTGCCTTCGCGGGAGGCGGGAGGGCCTCCGTCCCCACGGCCGTGCGTGTGGGGCTGTGGCGCCGGCGCGGCCTGGGGACGGGCGCCGCGGGCCCCTCCTGGTGGCCGCCCCGCCGGGAAGGAGGAGCCGGGGTGGCGGCGGCCGCGGCGGAGGCTGCAGGCCCGCCTGCTCAGCCCGCTGCCTCCGCTGGCCACGGCCCGGCAGACGCGCCCCGCGGGCCCGTGGCTGCTGGCTCCCCGCGGGGCTTCACAGCGCCAGGCGCTCCACGGGGCCCGCGGCCAACGGCCTGCGGGTGTCCCCGCTCGGCGTCCGTGGGTGGACGCCCTGCACGCCCGTCTCTGGAAACAGCCGTGGGCGCGGCGAGCTCCTGCAGCAGGTCCTCGGGGCCAGCTCTCCGCGTCCCCGCCGCCTGCAGCCCGGCCTGGTGCCCCGAGGACGCGTCTGTTGGAATGACATGGGGCTGCTACTTACACTATTGATTAGGAAGAATGGAGACGCTTTCTCAGAGGAGGCGCCTTATACTAAAAAGGTGATCGATTTTGGTCTCACCCAGATGCCCCTCACCAGCGACCTTTCTAGGTTTATCTCCAGCCCAGGCGCTGGCCGTCGCCTCCCTTCCGTGCCCTGACCCTCGATAGGCTTTCTTAACTCTGATAAAGTAGCAAAGCGTGGTTATGAATATATATATATATGTTTAAAAGGTCGTAGGTTTTGGAGTCAGAAGACCTGGATTGGATGATGTCAGCTCTATAATTCGTGTGCCAGCTGTGACAGTGTAGACAGGGCCCTAAGTTTCTCTGGTTCTGTTTACTCATCCATAAGATGCATGTATCATGTAGTGATAGGAGATTTATAAACACTGAGTTAAGCCGCTCAGCCTGGTACCTGCCCAGTAAATGTGACTCTTAAAGATGGAGTGCTCAGCGGGTAAAGCAGGCCTTAGATCCTCGACCTTAACCCCAGACGGGTGGGGGGTTAAGGGACGGGAAGCAGAAATGCCTTCTCTCCTCGCTCTGGGGGTGTCCTGAAAGCCGCAAGAGTTGGGTGCCGGCACGGAAACTTGCTTGGGGTTAAGCCGCGTCAGAATTCCCCATCCGCTGATAAATCCTGACCTGTCAGCCGGGGAGCGGGACTGCTTGAAGAAGAAGGTGTCAGTTCGAGACAGAGTCACGAGGCCAAGGCCTGTGGTGATCGCCTCTCAGCTATGATTGGTGTCCTGCTTTTTCTTTTCCACTCGGATTGTGTTTTCTGGGTCATTAAGTATTCTTCTGCAATGTCATTTTTAATGGCCACACGTAAGGGTATGCTTTAAAAGAAAGTTACGGGCAACTCTCTGGCAGCTAAATCAAAAATCTAATTAAAAGTAAATTCACCTGAGAAATGGGAAACTTTTTGAGATTTTTTTCGGCCGAGTCCTTGAAAGTACTGGCTCTGTTCTGTTTTGGAAGAAGAATATCGGCATTTCCCACTATAACCTTATTTTTATGACTTTCTCCTTTCGTTTCTAATAGTTTTGGCTTTATGTGCTCAGCTGCTGTCTTTATTTAGAGCATACAAGTTTATAACTGCTACATCTGTTTTGTAAATGTCGCTCATTATTCCGTTTAGAGCTTTGTAGACTCAAATCCTCTGTGTCTACTGTTAATATAAACTGGTATTTTTCTTCCCCAGAATATGCCTAGTGTATCTTAGTTCATCCCTCAGTTTTCAGTCTTGATCACTTTTGTTTTAGGAGTTTTGTCGTGTTTTATTCCCGACCCCAGCTAGTCCTTTCACATTGTATGTAGCGGCTGATGGAGTTGGTTTTGCTCCTTTCATCTCACTCTGTTACTTAGCATCATTTGTTTTCTCTTCTTCGCTTATTTCTGTTGGTTTTATCAAGTAGTTATTCATGCCTTTTTCCCCTCTTTTATTAGGCTGGAAATTCTGTTCTACTCTTCCACATCCCCGATTGTCTTCTGTTGCTCGATGCTGATAATTAGAAACATACATTTTGTACTGTTATCTGAAAAAGGATGCCTGCTTTCTCTGTCGAGACATCCTGTCTCCCTGCGCGTGTGAGTCTCTTCCTGGGTCTAAGGGCTGTAATCGTGCGCTGCTTGTCATCCGCCTCTCCCAGCACCTCGCCTTGCAGGTGGCTTTGGGCCGGATCTCGCCTGTCTGGCTCCTGGATGCCCTGAGGTGGTCTGTTACTTTCCCTTGCCACCTCGCTGGGCTTCGGGTCTGGTCGTTAGCCCAGCCCGCATGGCTGCAGTTCCATAGGAGACAAAAGGGAAGGGTCCCTCCTCCCGGGGCTGGTGCCACAGCAGCTGCCTGTCTTCCTGCCCCTGCTGCCCTAACGCAACCCCGGCTTGGGAACAAGGAGTGTCAGCCTTGTGCTCCAGGCCCTCCTTGACGGACAGAGCTGCCTGACGAGGGGCCAGTGTCAGCCAGGTCCCTGGGGTCCACAGACCCCCTCCCGCCCCTCCTCCCAGAATGCCCCGTGCTGGCCTCCAGGTCCCCTGCAGGGGGGAAGCTCTCGTGAGCACCCCCTGTGACACCCCAGCTGTTCCGCCTGCCTCCGAGCCCCCCGTCTGTCTCGGAGGCAGGGAGGTGGGATGGGGGAGTGGAGGGGAGCGTGGCGGATTCGGGTCTCCAGGTCCCCAGAGCCCCTCTCCATGCTTCTCAGCAGAGACCTCAGAGATTCAGTTGGCCCTGTGGTGAGCACCGGGACGGACCCGCACGTGGCCAGGGAGGGGTGGTGCTGGCAGCTGAGTGGGGTGGAGGGGGCGGGGCCTGTCTCCTCACCGTGGCTCTGTCCCCCGTCGGCAGGGTCACAAAAGGTGTCCCCCAGGACTCGTGACGAGGACTGGCCTAACGGCTCTCGCTGGGGGTGGGCAGGTGCTGGGTGCTAGGGACGCGAAGAGGATGTAGCCCCTGACTTCCAGGACCTCTCCTCCTCGTGTCGAGACAGACGCGTGAACTACATCACATACGAAGGCAGCGCGGTGTGGCTGTGGCGGCTGTTGGGGCAGGGGCCGTGCCGGAGGCCGCATCCACCCAGGCTTCTCCAGAGCCCCGAGGCCCATCCCGGGTCTGCTCCTGCCTGACTGTGGGGTTGGCGGAGAGCCCGGCGGGGAACCTCAGGGGTCTGAGCGGTGCCCGCAGAGAGGATGCTGTGTGCCTGCTGGGGAGCCGGGCTGGGACGCGGGGCAGGGGCCACTTCCTAGACAGGGACGCCGCTCTCAGGACAGAGTCCGCCGGCTGCCCATCCTTCACTGACCGGCTCCTTTGTGCAGTCGTGCCGGTTACTCAGTGAGGTCATTATCTCAGCCCGTCTGCAGGGGCCGGACATTTCTGCAATCATACTTTTAGCCCAATTGGATGCATAAGTAAGGGGGGAAAGGAATGAGTAGAAAAGAGAGAAAAGGCAAAAAAATCACGTGAACCCATTAAAGTAATATATCTTCCAGGAAAAACACTTTTCTCCAAAGTCTAGAAAAGGTGGGGGGAGTGTAGATGCACCCCAGCCTGGAACTGACCATGTTGGCAGCTGAGCTGCTGGAACACACTGCTGACCGCTTGCTGTCGTGCAGCCGCGTGGACGCCTGGGGACGTGTGTGTAGGATGAGGATTGTGGGTTAGGAACACAGACTGTATATGTACGTGATCCTTTGTAAACAATGACTTTCAGCTTTTCAAGTGTAAGCATGATAAAATTGGTTTGCAGAAATAAAAAAAAGTTGATTTGGGGTGGTGGGATTATGATTGACTTTTTTTCCTTTTTTTGCTGGGTTTCAAAACCATCATGTATTCATAGAATAACTGAGATTGAAAGGATTAGAATTTAGAGATTTGCTTCAAGTCAGAGTGCTAAGTATGAACCCTGTGATGTTGGGTAAATTAGACTCTGACCTCTCTTAACTGTAAAGGAGACGCAAGGACGACACCTGCTCTGTACACCTAGTAAGAACCAGGGGAGCCAATGAACGTGCTTAGAAACTGTGTAAACTGTAAAGTGCTAGACAGGTTTGGTTATCACGGTGTCATACGCAGAAGTATAACGTTGTGCTAGTCTCAGTGAAATGACTGTAGTCTCTGTCCCTGCTGCAGCGGACGTGAGGACAGCCCATGTGCTGAATTACAGTGGCCTTAACACAGCACAGCGGCCACAGGCTCTTTTTAAAATCAGCAAGAAGCTGGGGCAGGAAGATTCACTTCCTTGTGCTTCCCCCTCGCGGTTACAGATGAGCACATTTAAAGAGACAGTCCACGTGCGTCAAAGAAAAGCCGCGATTTGCATGCAGCATCTTCCACCGGGCCGTCTCCTCGGGGTGGTGGGGAGAGGCTGCCACAAGGCTGGGAGCTCCTCTGGGCGTCCTCCTTCCTGGGGAGCCGGGGGGGCGTGGAAGGAGGACGGTGGAGGGTGGTCGTGTGCAGGCTCACCCTGGCGACCTGGCCTGTGCACCGTGTCGCCCGCGGCCGCAGCCAGTCCTGCTCTGGGGCGAGTGCAGCAGCCAGGGAGGCGGCCACGTGTCCTGGCCACCACTGAGTGCTGGCTGGGTGGCTGCTGTTTGTGATTCAAAGGCCTGGTTCTTTCCCCTCTTCTGGAGTCAACCTGGCAGTTGGCTTCTTGATGCCACTGCCCACAGCAGGTTGTGTGGTGACCAGTTATTTCATCCACCAGGACCGCACCCACTTTGCAGCAGGTCTCAGAGGTCTGTAACGTCAGTCGCGTGGTGGAGACCGTTAGTGGGCACAGCAGCCCGCAGCCCTGACATCGAGGTTGATGCTTCCGTTTGGCAGTCAGTAGGGTCCCTCTGGTATCAAGTCTTTGCTTCCTGGGTGTCTAATTGAGGAGCTTGTTCAGTAGCCGGGCTCCGGGTACAGCGCTGAGGCTGTGTCCCGTGAGTCCTCACATCCTACAAGAGCCCTGGGGTCTGGGAGGTGGGCTTGGTGAGAGAAAGCCCCCGCCCTCTCCTTGACCCTGTGAGCACCGAGGACACCCAGGGGCCGCCACGTTGGGCTGGCACCGCAAGGGAAGGCCCAGCTGACTGCCTCTCAGACCCAGGGCATCATTTCAGGCTCTGGTATGGCCTTCCTTCCTCTCTCATTCAAAATAAATTCCCAATGGCCCGAAACTCAGCCACTCTGTCCAGCTGTCTTCACATCTCCTCTGCAGAATACTGGAAAGAAAGAAGAAAATGTGAGCCTCACAGTCAGTAGCCTGTCCCTGCCAACTCTGCATCCCTTTCCAGTAACGGCCCAAACTTACTCCCCGGAGTCCCCGCCCAGAGCTGATGTTCAGATGTTTACCCACCACGGTGGTGTAGGCGTTGGTCCATCAGAATGAAAGTGGCCAAGCTGAAGCTGGGACTCAGCCCGCCAAGCCAGACGGGGACCCCAGCACGAGCCCAGGCCTCCTGGAGGAGGGAGGCTGGGTGGCAGGGGGACGGTTGGCACAGCAGTCAGTTGCCGAATGTGGAAGTGGTTCGGCGTTTTCACAAGTGTAGTCCTTACTGGCTGGATGTCAGCCTTGCCCTGTCCCTCAGCCAGCAGCGACCCTGCACTTCTAGAGGCCCCCTTCCTCGAGACATTTCTAAGAACCCCCAAGGGTCCTTACACACATACTTAAGTGTCTCCTAGTCCTGCCAGGTTAGGGCCTGTGGAAGATGGCAGCTCTAAGGGTCAGGATTGGGAGACTGTAGGGCTGAGTCCCGTCGAGCGGGGACACGACCCCAGTGCCTGGCACTGCTGACGTCTCTCGCCCTAACTCCCTCCCGCCTTCCAGGACCAGCTCCTCAGGGGCATCCAGGAGCTCGTGGGCCTCTCGGGGCTGGAGGCGGACGGGGACGGGTGTGCTGGGTGGGGGCTGATCTGGCACAGCTCCTTCGCGCCTGGGCCCACTGCACACCCTGAGGCCTCGCCGGGCACGGCGGTCCCTGGTGTGTTTGTCTCTCAGTGTCCACTGCGGTGCTCTTTTCTACCTAACTCCGGGGTGGGGAAGACAGAAGGGAGCCCCGTAGATCAGATGTGCTGGTGTGTGTCGACCCCAGTGTCGTTCAAGGAGGCTCCCCAGCCCTGGGAAAGTGAGGTCTGTTCCAGTGTATCACACGCAGGTCCCGCAGGGCCGGGAGCAGAGGAGCACAGGCAGCTGTTGAAAGGAAGGAGATCTGTGTGTCCTGACGCGGAAGGATGCTTGAGCTTGAGGAGCGGGTGGTAGGAAAACGTGCGGACTATGATGCCTCCTTCGTCTGTTTCTGTTGTCTGCCCCCATGTCGCACGTGAGGGTCCTGGCCTGGCCGCTGGCTGTGGTGGCCTGAGGCCCGCGTGCAGGGCTGAGGGGCAGCGGAGCCAGGCAGCAGCGTGACGCCGGACAGACTTCCCGCTGGCGCTTTGCCTGGGCGCTTGTGTCACCATCCCGGGGAGGGGCCAGCTTTCACACTGACGTGGTGCTCCGGCCCTGGTTTATGCCCACTTCCAAGAAGGTCTTGGTGACCTGGGGCAATCGCTGCTTTTTCTTCAAGCCCAGCATCCTGTACACGTCTCACAGCAGCCCTGGGAACAGGCAGCACGTGGCAGAGGCCCCGCCGCAGCCTCCCCACCGCCCACAGCCGGAGACTGCGTCTAGGCCAGGCTGCCACGTGCTGCACGGGAGGCCCTCCGGCTCCAGAGGAGTAAGCAGGGGGGACCTGGAGCCCTGGGCTGCGTTCCTGCCCTGGGCCCTGCTCCCTGCTCCCCGACAGGTGGTTTGAGGACTCTCAGAGCCCACACGTGACTCAGGGCCAGCCAGTCGCCCCATCTTCTTCGGCTGAGCCATCTATGTGTTTTTCTGATGGGGTCTGATGCCCGCTCCCAAAGCTTATAGAGGAAAAGGGTGAGTGGCTCTAATGACCCGTTAGTGCGCGGTAACAGCCTGACGAGGGGTGGACGTCGGCGCGTGGCCCTGCAGGGGCTGGAAACTGCAGCTGCCACTGGCACCGCCCACCTCCGCTGACCACGTCCCCTCCCCTGCAGCTGGAGCCGCGCGCGCCGTCACCAGCGCTGCAGGCCGCCCCCGACGTGAGCCGGCACGTTTTCCAGCCCAAACACGTGCAACAGGACTGTTCCACCATCACGTACTGCCTCATCTCCATCGCCCGTGTGGAGAGAACCTTAATATTTA
Organism: Hippopotamus amphibius kiboko; assembly: GCF_030028045.1. Classification (NCBI taxonomy): domain Eukaryota; kingdom Metazoa; phylum Chordata; class Mammalia; order Artiodactyla; family Hippopotamidae; genus Hippopotamus; species Hippopotamus amphibius. Next base: position 3,351,868 of record NC_080196.1, on the reverse strand, counting down.
CTCCCTGCGTGAACTGAGTGTTTCCCTTACCCCTGCTGGAACGGCTCGGGTTAACCCCTTGTAGCCCTAGGTTGTCGCTTTAAGCCCTCTGCTGGGCCAGATTTAAATCATTTGATTTTGCTTAACGGTAAGTAAACATTCTTGTTACAGTACACGGTCCTCTTGCTATTTTTATTGACTTGCCTTTATCAATTCTGTGTTTCCACGAGTAGCTCTTCACCACAGCACCTCGTAATCACTTACAGATCACGGTTTAGAACTAGTGACACACACAGCCGTATAACCTGGGGTACCAGACCCCGGTGTCGTTAGTTACCGGGTTCTTACTGAGCAGGTCTGCGTACCTGGTGCCATCCTGGACTCTGCTGTGAAGGCAGCTGAGCCGAACAGGACTCGAGCCCCTGCTTCCTCCTCCTGGTCCTCAGTCTCTCTGTTCATGCCGCGGAGCTGATACAGGCACACAGGGGGTGATGGGATGAGGCCACATGAGTGTCCCTTGGGTGGCGCAGATGTGTGCAGCGCGTGTTCCCAGGAGCGGGTGGGGGGGTGGGGGGAGCCCCTTCTGCAGAGGGGACCCGGGGAAGCTTGAGCGGTGGGTGGGCTTCTGCATAGTGGGTGTGGACGCATGAGAGCCTTTGCAGGTGGAGGAGCCTGAGGGACACACGGATGGGGAGGCCACAGTCTCCCGGCATCAGTGAGACGCTCCTGATCCACAGGAGGGTGGCGACCACAGGGACCAAGAAGAGTAGACGGCGGCCTGGGCGGATGGAGAGGTGTTCCTCTTCCTGCCCTCCTAACACCATTAAGATCTGTTTTCATTCGGTTGTTTCCCCCAAAGGCCATAAAAGTGTTGCATCTGAGTGGACTTTTTAAAATCGAACTCATACTTCTGTCAACGTGGACTATACATGTGAAGGTTTGTTTTAACTGAGAGTTTCCTGAAATGAGCTCCTTGAATCGCCCCGGAGCTGCGTGCCACGGCTTTCTCTGGAGCGCTTCGTGGAGCTGGCTGGGACCAGGTCTCCTGGTGCAGCTGTGTTTGCTGGGAGCTCACCTACCCCGCAGAGGCTCCACCCTTTAGATCGCTGGCTCTGAGAAGCGAATACCGCATAACTGTGCTGGCAGGGCTTTTGTTAGGTGGGTGGCCCTGGGCACACGGTGTCCACAGCGAGTTGGCCCTGATGCGCACGCTCCACCAGGGGGAGTGTCAGCTGCCAAGCACGCGACGCTTTTGGAACGTGGCTTTGCAAGATCCGTCAGGAACTGTGAAAGTATTCACGGCTGTTCACCTGGTAATTCCACTTGTAGAACCTTCTGTAAGGAAACAGATGCTATAAAGGTTATGCGTGAGAACAGTGATCCCGGGACGAAGCGGAAACTCTGCAGATGTTCGCCGAATGAGAATGATTGCATAAGCGATGGTGCATCTTTACAGTGCAGCTCTGTCAGCCAAGAAAAATATCCTTCCAAAGACTATTTAATGACATGAGGATATAAAGTTCAGTTAAAATAAAGTTATGATTCCAAATTTAAATATTCTGTTTGTATATATACACACATACATTTTAAATGTATGAGTAAATTAAAAGACTACACAGAAAAACTGCTAAAATACTAATAGCCACATACTCTAAAGCAAATATTGTGGGACAAAAGAAGATCTTTGTTAGCCCCCGTGTGGTTCTGTTTGAACTTTAGAAGTTTCAGACTGTCTGTTAATGGCGCCTCCCCGGGTGATAGAGACATTGTTCCCACTTACCCCAGGGCACAGTGCACTGTCTTCTCTGCAGTGACCTTTTTATCAAGTCATATGGTCTAGTTAAAATTCACAACGTGCCTTTGTATCAGTTAGGGTTGGTTTAGTTGTGTATAACGAGAAACCCAAATAACAGTAGCTCTGAAAACGTGGAGGTTTATTTTCCTCTCACATAAAGAGCAGGCGGCAGTAAGCTAGGAGGTTGGCTGGTGTGGTGGTTCCACGGTCATCACGAACCCAGGCACCTCCCTCCTGCCTCTCATCTGCAGTGTGTGGCTCCCCTGTCAAACTTACCTCCTAGTGCTAGATGGCTGCTGATGTTCCAGCCATCAGGTTACAGTTACCTCCCTCCTTGTCTGTCTCCCCTCCTGACTCTGAGCTTCCTGAGGGCAGGGATGTGTCTCCAGCCTCACCCGAGCACAGTCCTGGTGCGGGAGGTGCCCGCCGCTCGTCTGTGGCCTGTCCGGGGCTGAGCTGCCCCTCACAACTCCTCCAGGGCTTGTCAGGGCTTTCATTTAACAAACACCCATAAATCGTTTCCACTGCAGAGCCCTCTGCTCTCTGCTTCCTTCTCTCATCCGCTCATCAGTGGTCCCAGGACTGTGGGACCCAGGGCCACAGTGTGCCAGGGTCCCCTGGCCTGCCTTTGAGGGGCTCCCAGGCAGACCTGAATGAGCACAGGAGCTCACACAGATCCTGGGCACAGACCACCCAGGTGGTCCAGGCGAGCTGCAGGGTGGGGACAGCAGGCCTCACAGCGTCCCTCCCAGCTGCTGCCGGCGGTAGAGCACGTTAGGAGGCAGAGAGCCGGCCCCTCAGGAGGTGGCAGGAAGGCCGTTACACCTCCCACCGCTGCAGCACACGGGTCCTCACCTCCGCGTCCGCAGTGACATCCCCTGGCAGGTTCCCCCAGCTGCCTCCAGGGCTCTCGTACCACGGAGGTGCCGGCTGTGTTGAGGGTCCAAGGACTGATGGAGCAGCAAAGGCCCGTGAAGATCAGCTGGGGGCAGCCCCGGATCAGCTCGGTGAGCCGTAGGCCTCATGCTACGGATGAGGATGCGGAGGCCAGAGGGAGGAGGGGGACAGTGTGACAGGTGAGCGGCAGAGCCAGGCCTGCAGCCGTGCTGCTTCTGCCCCAGCGTGGACAAAGCGCACTTGTTCCCTATGGTAAACGTCCTAAGAGGCCAGAAGAAACAGTGCTAAAGGCCAGAAACCCTGTCGTGAGCAGCTGCTGAGCAGGGATCTGGCTGGGTCTCACCCGGCTCAGGACATCCCGCGGCTGGCGCCGTTCCCAGGGCGAGAAGGAGCGAGTGGGCATCTCCCACTGTTCCTGCAGGGCGGGCGGTGGGGCGGGAGGTGCGGGGAATGAGCAGAAGCAAGCCGGTGACTGCCCTCTGCCCCACAGTGCCGCTTCCGGACGGCGTCCGCGGACGTCTGCACCTCCATGCTGGAAACGCGCTGTCTGAGCCTTCACAGCTCACGGAGCCCGTGGTTCTGATCTGTCTTCTCTTTGCCTCCAGGTCCACATTGGCCAAATGTATTCGACTGACAAGCTCGTCATTGAGAATCAGGAGAAGCCCAGGCCCTAAGGACCTAGGGAGCCGGACCAGCCACCACCGGCAGCCGGGGACCACTTCCGCGTCCCCTGTGCTTGGCACAGGGGCTCCCAGCAGACCACGAGCGGCCTCTCGCGTCCGCTTTACGTAGCCTCTCGCTCTGCCCGCCCTGGGAACGGATGAACGGAGCAAGATTCCCACGCTCCCGCAGCCTCGGGGATGGGGACGGTGTCCCTCCTTGTTCACGCGTCAGAGTGCAGGGCTGGAGCTCCCCGAGAGCACGCCGTGCGTTCCTGTGTCTCCTCCAGCCCCACCCCCCGCTTTGTAGCTCCTCAGCACTTGTGTAGAGCATTTCCAGACGTTGTTTCTCGGTCCTTGACAATAAACAGAATTGTCTCCCTAAGCCTCTGTACCAGACGCACTCATCAGGATCCGTGCACCCTTGTTTCCTGCTTGGGCGGGGGTGGGGGGGTGTGCGGCAGGGAGGTCCAGCCCTGAGCCAAGTCCCCCCTTTGCAAAGGCATGTCCAAGCACCAGTCGAGATTTGGGGGCAGTGGGGAGTAGGGCAGAACTGAAAAGGCAGAGGGTGCACCCGGGCCAGTGCGACAACAGAGGGGACCCGTGGGTGGATGTGCACCTGGGGACAGGTGCGCGCAGCCTGCTGCTCAGAGAGTGGTCTCAGGATCGGGGACGTCAGCCCCACGGGGGAGCTTGCTGCAAACGCAGCACCTCAAGCCCCACCCAGACCTTCTGAATCAGAACCTTCAGTCTAACGCACCCCAGGGGACGCCAGGGGACGCTGAGGTTTGAGACGTGTCCCCAGGCTCACTTACTGAGCCAGGCACCTGGAGAGACTGAGAGTTTTCAGAAGGGAATTTCTCAGTGTTTCATATTCTGACTTGATAAGTGAAGGTCGGGCACTGTGATTTATAAATGCATTTTTAAGGCTTTCTTGGTCTTTTTAATGTTTAACCAGTTTGGGAAACTCTGCCCTTTGAGTATGTTACAGGTAAAAAAGATATTTGTATGCATTTGTCCTTGGAAACACATCAGTTCAAAACATGGAAAGAGGGTATTAAGAAACTGGGGATTTTGCAAGGGACCCAGTCACTGGGAGATTTCTTGCCTTCCTCCATAAACAGTGCCGAGTACACTCATTACTCCCGTGTTTGGGTTTGGAACAGGCTCATATAAATAGTCACAGCTCCTAAAATAGCTGCGACTGCCACCAACTTGCCACTGGGCCGCTCCCCGTGTTGTTTTACTTCTCACGGTCACGTGAGCCGAGCGCGTGGTCTGGGTCCGCGTCCCCACTCCCGTGTTGAAGACCGTGTCTGCCCAGCTCGCCTGTGGATCCTAGATTTTGTTGTGACGCCGTGTTCCATGTAGATTAAACGTGTAGTCATTCTGTGTGGCAAGACAGCCTGTGATTTCAGGATGCTTTGGCCCAAGGACTGAACGTCTCGTGTGCCTGTGAGATCAGTCCTTGGCCATTCCAGATCTGTTAGCCCTGTAAACCCGTATCTCCACACATCTTAGGGCTGAGGTGTGAGAATACCACTCAGCGGACAGTGGAGGGGGTGGGAGGTGTGCCCCCCGCCCCCGCAGCTGACTGTCATGGGGCAGCACCTCAGCCCGGGTGTGTGGCCCTGGGCACGTTCCCCTCTGCACCAGGCAGGCATGTGGTTGCTCAGAAACGACTCCGTCTGACCCCGGTGCCAGCCAACGGGTGTCACCTCTGATTTACACTTAATTAAGTAAAGCAGCTGCTGCTTGGAAACCGAAGTCCAGAGCTGAACCTCTCCCCTCCAAGTATGGCACTGCCAGCAGGATAACAGCTCCACAGGAGACGTCCCCCTAGATCGTGGTCACAGAGGCAGTGAAGCGGCACACGGAACTCGTTCTGCAGGCCTTCAACACCAGGTGGCTCTTATGTTAATTAAAGCACACGCTTGGGTCTGAACATGCCCCACGCCTTAATAAACAGCTAATGTTTGCAACTCAGATGAAGTTAAGTATGCATGTGGAATCTGGAAAGGCGTGAAGGAGAATTCTGTGACAAAAGCCACAGACGTGTCCCTGAAATTGCCCGTGCAGGTGTGGCAGGCCGCGCCTCGCGCTGGGTGTCCCCCAGTTCGGAGGACCCATGCTCCCGTGGGGACGGCTGCTTGTGTAACGCATTCCACTTGCCTGATGCGGCCCCAGCTGAGGACACTGGTGGGAGGACACACCCTCCGTCACGGCCAGCCTCCCGGCCTCTGGAACCTGCGGAATTCAGGCTGAGGATGCTGTCCAGCGTCCGCACGGAGAAAATCAGAAATGCCACAGCACACGCCAGGTCCTCCTGGGGAAGAAACCAAGCGTGTCTGCTTTGTAGACCTTCAGAGGTAACCCATGCTTGGTCTGGCTGTCGTGCTTCCGTGCCGGGAGAATGAGCGCACGGCTGTCCTTCTCCGGACGGGACTGGCCTAGCTCACGTTACCTCTACCTGCTGCCACCTTCCTGCCCCCTCCCTCCCCAGCCTCACCCAGCATCTCACGTCCCTGAACACAGCCAACACGCCACCCGCCACCCAGGAGCAGAGGGGACATGCCAGGAGGAGCCACAGAGATGATACACGTCGGAGCCAGCAGACACGAGCTCAAAGCTGAGAGCGCGTGTCTCCGGTCAGTAGGTCCTGTGCAGGCAGGCCCAGCCTCTCCCCGCCACCCGTCCCGCATCTCCTCATCCGTTCAGTGCCACTGGGACCCACCAGCGGGTACCAGGAGCCGGGGAGACACCCGGCACGACACCCGGCCCTGCCTGCACACCTGCAGCCTCACGAGGAGGTTAAATGAGAAAATGGCAAGCCTGCGAGTGTGACAAGAGTGAAACAGGTGCTGTAGGAGAGGACAGTGAGTGTCAGGCGGTCGCCCCAGGAAGGGAGCCTTCAGATTAGACGGGGGCTGGGCTGGCGGAGGGAGAGGAGCTCTCCAGGCGCGAGGGGCAGCACCTGCCAAGCCCTGGATCAGGAAAAACAGCGCAACTAAAGGACGGCGGGCGGCGGCAAGGATGGGTAGGGAGGCGGGACCCGAGGACGGCGAAGAGCTGTTGAGGGTTTTGAGCGGGATCTTGTCTGTGTTTTTAGAAGGTCACGTTGCTGTAGGGGGAATAGACAGGGATGCAGGGAGACCAGCTTTTGGAGGGAGGAGGTGGGGGGTCAGACTGAACATGTAACCCAGGCACGAGATGGTGGCGGCGTCACTGGGGCTGGTGACGTTGGAAGCAGAGTCTACATCACCCCGAGAAGAGCTGCTCTGGCCAGGCTGCCCCTCCGCGGGGCGGGGGGCACCTGGGGCCGAGATGCCCTCGTGGAGCCCCCGGGCCGGCCTAGCTTAGGCCCGTGGGCTTTAGCCACCTCCTAGCCCTGAGGTGAAGAAGCAGCTGTTGTCTCAGGCACTGAGCTTGGGGGTGGTTTGTTATGAAGCAGTGACCAACTGATACAGAGAGCTAGTGTAAAACCTTGATTTATTACTTTCTCAGGACCACCGCAAACTTTGAGGAGTAGGCAGGTGACCTCGGCCAAAACCGTGGGTCTCCCGTGCAGGGTCACTTCCACGAGTATCTTCAGGGCACAGGTGTCACGTGTCTTACAGACAAAAGGGCTCACTAACTACTGGACCCCACTGGGGTGTACATTCAGAACAGGATCGAAGAAAGAAATAAAAGATAACAGAGCCACTACTGACTGGGCGGACGTGAGGTGTACAGGGGCGTAAGGGGGGCCCAGGAGGAGCCCCAGGTTTGGGGCCAGGGTGGCTCAGCAGACGTGGCCACCAGCTGAGACAGGACAGGAGGGGACGCTGTCCGAAGCGTCCTCCTCCTGCCAGATCCAAGCAACTTCAAACAGAAAGACTGTTGTCTACAAATGCATCTTTTACCTCCCAAGGTTGAAAGTATTGTTTCTGTATATTCGTTTTATTTTTTTAAAAATCCACTGGGATGAAGCAATTTGAAAGACCCTTATAAAGAGACTTTCCCCTCAGCCTCTGTAAAACAAATATCCTCCTTCTATATGTAAAGCTATGGATATATATTATCATTGGGAACAGGAGCAGGGGAAATTCTTTCATATTTAGCCAAAGGGGACATGAGATTAAAAAAACAAAGGGCCGAGGAGGGCTGGTCTGCATGTTCTAAGAATGCGCTTCTAAGAATGAACAGAAAAGACACCATAAAACATCAACAAGTGTACAGAAAGTACACAAGTGCGTTTCATAACAGAAGGGGCTGCTTTTTTATTAGGTACTTCATGCAAACTGTTGCCCGCTTTCTAGATGAAAGGACATCTCAGGTATTGAGGCCAGGCTACGCTTGTAGCAGCAGCTGAAGAAACAACAAGCACTCAAAAAGCAGACAGAGAAAGCGCGTCCTGCACCGAGGAGGATGTCCTCTGAGCCGGGGCGGCGTCTGCTGGACCCACCCACCGTCATGGACCGAAGCACCTTGATAAGTATGGTCAGAGCCCAGGTGGCCAGATCTTGACTGAAGACAACCACGGGGACGGTTTGGAGAACACGTTAAAAGTTCTGCCTGTTGAAGTGTGCCCTGGCCTCATGATAGTGGTCACTGTGTGACTCAGAAGCCACCGGAAGCAGCCACGCCGCCTGGGTCACGGGCACGGACCCGGCAGGCGTCAGCGAGGTCCGCAGACACAGGCAGGACCCTGTGCCCGTGCGCGTTCTTACCGGCGAGGGGGACCGCCCGCAGGGCCCTGTGCTCCGCGCGTCCCGCGAGCTCGTCTTGTGTTTGCTCTGTTACAAGAGGATCCGGAACAAAGCTGGAACTTGGTGGAGAAAGCAGGCTTTTTCTCTGACCATTTGCCCAGAATCTCTATGGACAGTGGCTCCCCTCACCCCTGAGGACAAACGGGTGTCTGCAGCACTTATCCGTCCTTCAGGGAACCTTTCGTGAAAACGGCTGCCTGCGTTGAGATCCACGTGGGGAGTAAGACAGATGCTCTCGCGTCTGCTCAAGGGCGAAGCTCTAAGTCCAAAGACCCTCCAGAGAGAACCCAGAGGAGAACTCTGAGGTGAATGTCTGTGTCTCCACCTGGTGGGACCATTGACACCATAAGAGCGACAGCAAAGAAACTCGGTGTCTTATTGTCTGAAAATTAGACCACAGGCCAGCGTTGACACCAGTGGAGCTGGAACTGCACTTGTTCTCAGATTCAACATCCCTGCGCTGACCTGAGGGCCATGTCAGTCAGTGGACGCACGGGCTGCCCCTCCCAGAGGAACTGGACTTCCAGGGCTCGTGGCTTGGCAGGAAAACAGCTTCCTGTAAATGAGCTGCATCCTCTTCCTACTGAAGTGATGAGCTCTCTTAGGAAGTTCAGTGGTACGAAATTGCTCTCATCAGCCAGAAAGTTACAGGGAGTATCACCTAAATGTCAGTTAAACATTAAAATATTTCAGTGGAACTTCCCACCAGTTACTAAGTGAATTCATGTGACTTCATCTGTCTTGAATACAGAGACGGTTTAATAACAATATAACTGGTTCTACATTTTTAAAGGAGTATTTCTTTTAGGTGCATATATGTGGTATACGAAGCACATATAGACTGTATGATCAAGGATTCCAACATTAATGCCGAGTCTTGTAAAGATTTGCCAGATAGACTCTCCCACTCACACTTCAAACGTGTCACATGTTTAGGATTATTAATTTGGCAAATCTTAGCAGGTATTTTCACTCTAAAAGCACAGCCTTATCCTTCCTCGTGGGACTCTACAAACAGAAGCTTGTTCAAAGAAGGGAAACGATGTATCAGTAACTCAGACTGCAAAAATAAATGAAACGTTTCTTTAAAAAATAAAATTGGAACATAGGAATATGGTGTGGTGGGAGGAATGCAGATGGTGGGGGAAGAAACCAGCCACTGGCAGGACAGCCCAAGACCTGGAGATGCCGTCATGGTCCTGTTCAAGGGTTCCAGCACCAGCCAGACCCCTAATGACCTCTCTAGCTCCAAAAGCCTGCAATTCCAGTTAAATCAAAAGGAAAAAAACCATCCTCAAGACCATCTGAATGCTAGGGCTCTTGCCTTGTTTTTGTTTTTCCTTGGCCACGCCACGCGGCTTGCAGGATCTTAGTCCCCTGACCAGGGATCAAACCCGGGCCCCGGCAGTGGAAGCGCTGAGTCCTAACTGCTGGACCAGCAGGGAAGTCCCTGAATGCTAGTTTGTGGCACAATCAGCAGGAAATCTTCAGGTCCCTCCCCAGCTTTGCGAGGAACTTTGGTGCTGTTTGGGGTTGGCCAGAGCATTCAGCCCAGCCTGTGGTCCACGAGAATATGGATTTGGAAGTAACTGGGCAGTGAAGCCAGCTGGCCCTCTGCAAAGGCTCAGGGAACCCGTGGAGGGGCGCTTGGGCGCTCAGAACCTTCACCAGCCACCAGTCCAGTGTCTGACCCAACAAGTGTGTTTCCAACTTCTGAACTGAAAACTTTTTCTCCCTGGCTTCTGCTGGCTTCTGCAATTCCTAAAGCAGAATTTGCACCCAGCTGGAAAAGAAAGGGGACATCTATCTCTTGCTCACCCACCAATAACGGTTGCCTCGCATGTCTTCCCAGCAGGCACACGGTTAAAGAGAAAGTTCTGAATGTGCTCTGGGCAGAGTGAACAGTTTGGGGTGGAGACACACGTGGGATCCCTGCCCTCGAGAATCTGACTTCATTGTTGGGGAGCCCAGCTAAACACATGGAGAACAACCAGAAGACAACCAAGTGCTGGCCTGGCCGCGAAAGCAGGAGAGCAGCATGGACTGCAGGGAACTCACAGAGACCCTGGGGCTGGGATAAGCCTCCGGGGGGAGTGAAGAGTCGGGCAGGGGGGCAGGGAGTGTATCAGTGGGGGCAGGGGGACTTCCCTGGTGGTCCAGTGGTTAGGGCTCCGCACTTTCACTGCTGGGGCCTGGGTTCAATCCCTGGTTGGGAAACAGATCCCACAAGCCACGTGGTGTGGCCAAAGAGAGGAAAGAAAGGGGAAAAAAAAAAACGGGAGGCAGCACACTGGTGAGTGGGCACTGAGACAGGTTGCAAATCCTGGCCCCTCAGCGGCTTCCTATGGAGAAGTAAGGACAGGCCTCAAGGTGGCCCGAGCGACAGCACCCCTCCCTTCCTTCATCCTCCAGCTCTGCCTCTTCCTGACGGCGTCTCTGAACTTCTGTTTCCTCATCTATGAAATGGAGCTGATCACATCCCGACCTCACAGGGCTGCCGTCAGGACTGTAAACACATAATGCACGCAGAGCTCTCCTGCCGTGTTTGCCGCCCAGTCCCCGGCAGTAACTGGGAGGCGCCTTATCACTCACTTAGAAACTGTGTCAGACGCCCTAGGGGTGTAGACATGGACCAGATGTGGAGGCTTCCCTTAATCACAGTGCATTTAGCCCCGTACTGCAGACGTGTGTGCCGTGGCTAAGGGGATAAGTTACCTGGGAGAGTAACGGGTAAGGTAGGGCTGGAAGTGGGGAGAGGGGAGATACAAAAGAAGGAGAAATTGCCTCCTCCTGAGCACGGAGTCCCGGGCTGAGCACGGAGTCCTGGGCTGAGCTGTCTGAGTCTTACTGGGTGGGAGAGGGAGCAGTTAAGCCGGAATGGTGCCTGCGGCGGATTCGCTGGGCAGTGATGCAGGCAAGGCCCATGAGAGGAGAGCCGGCCAGGAAATTGTTGCCATAATGTAGATGCGAGGGGGTACGGCCTGGCTGAGGACAGGGCAGCGTGGACGGGCTATAGAGGAAAGAATGAGTCCAAACGACAGGCTCGATGAGAGTAAAGAAGGGAGCGAAGCCAAGGAAGGCTGATGCTTCCATCCTGAGATGCCTGCCGCGTGGCTACCCCTCAGGGAGGTGCCGAGATGCAACCCCTTAAGGCAAACGCAGGTCCACCCGCCGCACAGACTGCACGGCTGTACGCCGACATCTGACATCACCGTGTGCGCGTCGTCTGCGGCGGAGACACTTTGGGGGACCTGCCGTCTCACGAGAGCCCCTCCTGCTCCCCCACGACAGGAGTCGGGGCTACTGCTTTTGACTGTTACACACAACACGGCGGCGAACCTTCTGTCCGTGTCTCTCAGCGCCCGCGTGCACATGCTGATGTGCACATGTGGAATTTCTGCTCATGGGGTTACATGTGTGGTCAGCTTCAGGAGATGCCGCCAAACAGGTTTTCAGCGTGACAGTCTCACTTCTTGGATGTCTAGACATACCTGCACGTGAAACCGGTTTGATGTAAAGGCGTGGGTGGACAGATGAGGCTCTAGGCTGAGAGGCAGCTCCCTGCGGTGGCAGGCACCAGCCTTTGTCCAAAGACCACCCGCGCCCTCCACCAGGAGGAAGGCCCATCTGAGGGGAGCGGGCAGGGCCACGCGGCCTCCAGCCTCCCCCGAACAGAGATTCTCACAGCACCCACCCCAGGGATGCCAAGTGCCAGATACACTGGGGGAAGTGACGTTTCCTTACACGTGTGGAGCTAGCTGCCTCGGGCTTGGAGGGGAAGGGAAGGTGGAAATGGGAGCACAGACGCGGCGTGGGAGGTGTCCGCAAAGAGGTCCAACCACCTCGAGTGCAGGCTCGGCGACAGCCACGCCCCCCGCCTGCCTTAACCCCCACGCGTCCCAGGGCCACGGCTGTGCCCACCCCGTGGGCAGTGCTCCCGCGACACTTGCAGAGAGAAGGACTAGATTCCGATGAGTTGGCTCGGGGAACGCAGGCCACTGCCGGGGGTGGGGGCAGAAGAATTAGACACAGTTCCCACCGCCCATGGAATCTGTAGCATCTTTATGAGACCACATGTTGACTTTTTTTTGGAGGATAGGGTGACAGAAGGAGAATCAGCCCCAACAGAGACGGACAAGGAGCAGCTCGAGGGGAGGGAGGTGGGTCAGAAGAGGGCGGTCACAGAACCAAAACGGGCCGCAAAGAACGGCTGTGCAACATCGTCAAACGGCAGCCAACAAACAGGAGTAGGTGCGCAACTTAGGGCGGATGATCTCTGGAGAGGAAGCTATCGCAAGGAAATGCAAAGATAGCAGTCAGATGCACATGTGTGCATCATACGTGTGTGTGTGTGTATATGTGTGTAATACACATCCCATCCTGGGAACAGCAGAAACAAATGGCTGTCTGCCCATGTACCAAGAAGTGTCAGGTTCGCACAGGGGGAGCCCCTATAATTTGTTCCCCAGATTCATTCACCCTTACCCTGTTCAGATGAAGTCAGACAACGTTGATGCTCAGGGTGGAGCCGGCAGAGGCCGGAGGGAAAGAGGAAGACGTGCAGCACGCGGTGTGTGCTCGGCTTGCACTCCACGAATAACTTCCCTCCGTGCTCACAGCCATGTAGTCAGGCAAGAGTCGCTGCCCCCGTTTGGCAGATGTGAAAACTCCTGTGCAGCAGGGAAGGGACGTGTCTGGAAGCACACGGCCAGCCAGGGCCGAGCTTTGTCCGCTGCCGGCCCGGCTCACCTGGAGCAGGTGCACCTCTCCCACATCAGGCGCTCTCCCCAGCGGCTAAGCGTGCTTCTCCCCCAGCACAGCACCTGGCAACGCTGTACACGCTTCTCAATGGAAGTTTTTCTTTTTTAAAAAAAAGTTTAATTTAACATTGTTGTTATTAACTTTTTATTTGAAATGGTTTGAAACTCACAAGAATTTGCAGAAAAAGCAGAGAGAATTCCCACGTAAACTTTGCATAGCTTTCCGCAGTGATAATATCTTCTGTAACCTAGTACGTTGCCAAAACCAGGAACTCAAAGCTGGTACAATACTATCGACTCAGCAATCTCCAGCCTCGGCCCTGAGATTTCAGGACCCCTTTGCTGGGGGCTGTCCTGTGCCCTGTAGGATGTTGGCAGCATCCCTGACCTCTACCCACTGGGTGCCTGTGGCCCACCCACCCTAGGTGTGACCACCAAATACGTTCGCAGACTCAGTGATAGCTTTCAAAGTCCCAGGTTGCTTTACAGTCTTTATTCAAGTTAGGGCTTTGGGTTCAGCATTTTTTTAGGTGTAACACTTACAGAAATATCGCCATACAGCACAGCAGCAAACAGAAAGTTTCCCCCAAATTCCTTAGAATTGAAAAGACATTTTCAAACTGCAAAAATATAATCATCCTTTAAAAAATCGAGGAGAAACACGAGGGCTGGGTTTGGACCCCAGTAGTTCTCAGTCTGAATGAACAGTATCTAAAATCACATTCGCAGAAATGTTCCTCACCCCAGACAGTCCACCAGGCATATTCTCAGGCAGATCTCAAAACGGAGGTTAATGAGGGCCTCTTCTCTCACTGTGTTAGAAGGAACTGCACAGAATCCCATTCAATCGCATTAAAACATCCTGTCTGGAAGAGTGGCTGTTAAAGGACCGCCCGGCCCGCCTGCTTCCAGCTCAGGAGGGCAGGCTCTGCGTCCCCAACAGTCACGGTCATCTTGGACCCTGAGGCCCGCTCCCACCCCACACAGGGCTGGGGCCCCTGTCAAGTCACAGCTGTCACAGGCAGGCTCCCTAGAGAGGCCCCCAGGGTCCAGACACACCTGGGTGAGCTACGGTGCACGTTCAGACCCTGGAGGGATGACATGGGTATTTGGTGACGTTGCAGTGGCCATGGACCTCTACCACCCGGGGCTCTGGGCTCACCCGCAGAAGTCAGACCACCGCTCACAGAGGGAGCCCCTGAGCGGAAGCTGAGCCTTGCTGCCAGGCCATCCCCAGCCTCCACTGTCACGTACAGGTAACATGGCACAGGTGAACTTCAGGGCCCCTGTGCCTGTACCTACAAAGAACAGTGCCCATGGCTTTAGAAACCCTCAGCTCTAATGAATCCATCTGGACAGTGAAGACCCTATAAGGTCTCCTGAACCACCTGGATGCAGTAGAATCAAAAGTGAAGACCGCAAACACTATGGCCTGGCCTTCCCTCCCGGCAGCCCTCAGCCCGCTCTGCCCAGGCCAGGGTCTTGGGGGCAGGCGCCCGCCGCCGCAGGCAGGCCCAGGCCCGAAGCGGCGCTTCCCCCGCTGCACTGTTTCCCAGCTGCTGGAGGGCGGGTCACGCAGCGCAGGACGGGCCCAGCCTCAGAACTCAACACCTTACAGCCCATCTCGAAGGTGCTTCCTCAGCCAAAAAAAACCAAAAAAACTAGTCTTTCAGGGCAGTCACACCAATACAGAAATTCATTTTCAATGACTTTCTCGTAGACAGGAAAGTCCCAAATCACTGGTAGCAGAAGCAGCCTCTTGTTCAGAATTTTGGAGGTGGGAAGCTAAGCGGGGGAACACATGGATCTTTCTAAATGTGGACTGTTTTTTGGGGTTTTTTTCCCCAAAAGGACATATTGTGTATTTCCTTGTGAAGACTTGCCTGCAATTTACTTCCATGTATATCTGTAATTATCCACATAATATCAATTTTTAGATATCCCAGCGACCTTCAAAAGGAATTAGATTTATAAATGCACAATCCTAATACAACAAACAGACCTCGCTAATGTCGGGGTCTGCACTTCACTGTGACGTGGAAAACACACAGGCTTTGGTGTTTCTGGCTGAAAAATATAATTTTATAAACAACATGCCTGACGTCTGTGCATAAAAACACAACTTCTCCTTAACCAGACTGAAAGGGACATACAAATAGAATTCTCTAGGCCATCTGAAGTGCTGCCGAATATAAATGCACATTTCTTTTTAAATAATGTAAAAATTAGACAAAACCTAACTCCCTCCAAGAAACTGTAACCTCTTTCACCTACTTCGCATATAAAAGATGCTGCTTCAGCTGCACCAGAACAGCCTCCTGATAACAGGGCTTCTTCACCCAAAGCTGTCCAGGGAGGGGCGGAACCCACAAACGCCCTAGACAGCCCTGCCAGGGGCCCCTTTAAAGACCACGCGTTTCCTGTAACCATAAACTTCTCGTCTGCGGGAGTGGGTGCTGCCTCCTCGTAACACATAGGGGTTTGTAGAAAGGCCTGCTGCAGGATGTGCTCATGAGGTTTTCAACTTGGAGAGTAAATGTTTCAAGCTTAGTTCGCAAAACCACCTGCTTTCAATCTGTATTCAATTCAGATTTTCAGACCGAGTTTCCCATTTCTGGATATGTTAGGGTGCTGTCGGTTCCCTTGGGCAATGACTTGAGCTCACAAGTTTCAGAGGACCCGAGCAGTGCCCACAATGCGAATGGGACGAGGAATTAGACTGCTCTGATTTCTCTGAGTGTCTGTAAGTGTCTCTAACGTGTCTCTGCTTTACCAGGGACGTCTGTGTATCTAAAGATGTTCCAGGTTGAACTGGCTCTGAGCTCATGACTTAAACAGACTTCCACTCTCCTATTAGATTCGCCAAGCACATCGCACTCGCATATCTTAAAAGCAAGCCCTTGATCTTCACCATCTCAAAAATCTCCATTCAGCCCAAATGTGACTCAGTTCTTTCCTTGCCAAAATGTGTCTGCTCAGAGAGGGTGAAGCCAAAGAGCTAAACTCTACAAGATGCAAACACAACGTCTCCCAAAAGAATTCAAAAGAGTTTAAGTCCTAATGAGCCTAAGTGATGGTGTTTAGCTCTCCAGCAGCCAGCCCTTGGAAGGTTAAAGGACCGTTTAGGGCTGCAACCTGACAGTCTCCCCCATCAGAGGAAGGAGGTCCAGAGGGGAACGTGGAAACACAGCAGGTCACCTAGTGGAAAGTGTCCATCCACAGTCCCAAGGAGAAGCCAGGGCCAGCCTCTCCCAGGGGCTTCCAGGCACCAGTCCACTTACTGACAATAAGGCCAGGAGGGCCCTGTAGAGGAAAGGTGGGCTCACCGGGCTGGGCCCAGGTTGTCAGGTTCCGCCCTGCCCCCTGGCCCTTGCCCCTGTGACCACAGGAAGCACATCCCCCACCCTGGAGGACCGTCCAGGCCTGGTATCACGGGGACTAGCCGGGCAGAGCTAGACTGCAGACAGCTCACTGTCAGGGCTGCAGTTGTTACCACATGCCACGGGGCCCTCGCTTAACCTACAAACCCGCGTCCCACTGCACGAGCCAAAAAGGCACACTTGCCAGTTCCATGATGTCACACAAAAGCAAAACCTGCCATTTCCTCCCGACGGCTGTTCCCTGCTCTCCCGACAAAGCCTACACGATGCAGATCACAGTACCCCAGCCACACGTGCCTAAGGAGCAAGTGTCGGAGTTGGGGTTGGAGGAGCTTCAGTGCACTAAACACACAAAACCCTTGTGGCCGGAAAGCAGAGGCTTGGAAAACCCGTAACACAGTATCCCAGGAGCCCAACACTAATCTCCAAAAATGAGATGAGCAGAAGGCTCTGTGTGGCTTAAAACCCACAGCATCACCAGGGAAGCCCTCCCCCTGGTCAGGGCAGAGGAGGGCCACAGTAGGTGAGGGCCTGGCCCGGTGGAAAACGCACTGCGCACCTGACAGAAGGCTCTCCAGCCCCCGCAGCCCTGGTTCTGGATGACAAAGGCCCACTCCCCAGTGCTGCAGGAAGGCTGCCTGAGCTGCGGCCCTGCCACCTGGACAGAGATGCTTGGTCTTCCCAGGCTCCCAGGGTCCAGTGTCCACACCCTGGAGCAGGATCCTGGCCTCCCCAGTTAGGTCTTGGAAGCGACTGGTCACCTTGCTTCATAAACCTGGGGGGGGGGGGGGCGGTGATCAGGGGACATTTGTTCTGTACCAGTGGCCACAGTTCCCGCCACTGCTTCTTACACTCTTTAGATTGGGACACACACTTCAGCAGCCCCTGACCCAGTGGCCCGTAAGGAAGAAACTGGAGTCTCTCTGGTGAAGGTCAGGGTCATTAGCTGAGCTGAGCAGAACTTAGTTCTTGATCATTAGAGCTGGGCGAGGTGTTGATGCTATTACATTTCCAAGCAGAATGAGCCTCTCTTATTAAGTTGTGACAAATATTCCCGCAAGAGAGCCACAGCCGCACTGGGGGGGGGGGGTGCTTTGGGGCTAAGCGTGTGCATGTTCACTGCATTCAGGAAGTGCACTCAACACGTCACACATCAGTCCTGCCTCTTCCTCTGAAACTTTTCAAAGACAAACAAAAGACCTATTTTAAAGCCATCACATTTCTTTACAGAGTGTTTGTTATCAGTCTACAATGAAAAGTTGGCACTTTATACAGTAAAATTGACATTTAGAAGGTTGCCAATTCTACGACTTTGAAAGGCTGTAACCATGTGCAGAAAGACTGGGCAAAATATTTTACAAATTTCTGAACCTTAGAAGAGCTATCCTCCAAGATTTATGGGAGAGCAAAGCTAGACTTCCTTTCCTAACAGCCATGTTTGAAGTTCTTATATTATGAAATAAGTACTCTTAAAATTAATTATTTGAATTCTAAAATATACTTTTGAAAGTCAGTAATGGTTTTTATAAGAATAAAATTTTTGCTGTACATACCTCTTAAAAATCCATCTCTTATGTACTTTATTCTAGATTTAGTGGGTTACCATCTTAAAAGATACCAGACAAGAGACTCTATTTCAATCATTATATTGTGCTCCTAATTTAATTTTAAATAATCTAAAACAATCCAAAGTAATGCGTTCCTACCATATAAACTCGCATTTCAAACTGTATTATAGACCGTATACACTATCAACTTTTCAACTAAAATGTATTCATAAGAAAAATATACAGTGTATTTATCTAGGTGGTGGTATTAGGCAATAATACACTTTTAAAAAGGAAGTGATATACCAGACCCAATACTGGACATTGAATCAGAATGCACGATTGCATTTGTATTTCATAGCAGAAAAATTATGTAATTCTAATAATTGCTGGCTGTCGTTGTTATCAAGTTTTTTATAAGCACGTGTGAATTAGGTATTGTCTCCTCCATGTGATCATAGTCTGCTTTACTCCAAGTGTAAATTGTAACTCATTAACTCCTGATGGCTTTCCACTCCTAAATCAGTATTTAAATTTTTTCCATGATCAATTATCTTTGGCAAACACTGCTATAGTCAAAAAGGATGTCTACAAACCAGAGTTCAAACTAAATATTTCTACAGCTTGAGACATCCCATCTTGAGGCACAGAAATATCTGGCAGTTTTCTGTAGCTTGATGTTAATTCAGATAGGTGCTATACAGCTGCCTTGACTTTCTGTTATTTCTTAGAAGTAAGAAGCAGATAGATTCCCCTCCCCAGTGCAGTAATAATTGTACATTTAGTGTCTTAGTATTTATTATAAGCAACTAAGATTTACTGAGAGTAATGTAACCAGTTTTACCTTTACCCAAAGGAGGTTTATTTCAAGTGACAGTTTTACTAAATGTTTAACTGCTTTATTAAATATAACTCTCAACATATAGTTTTAAAAAATAGTACTTCTCTAGAGCAGGGTTTTGGCAGACTTTCTATAACGGGCCAGACAGTAAATATTTTAGAGTTCGCCATACGGTCTCTGTTGCATCTACTCATCTCTGCTCTTGTAGCAGGAAAGCAGTCATGGATAACATGTAAATGAATGTGCGTGGCTGTGTTCCTATAAAACTTTATTTATGGACACTGAAATTTGAATTTCATACACTTCTCATGTACCACAAAAATAGTATTCTTCTTTTGAATTTTTCCAACTATTTAAAAATGTAAAACACATTCTTCACTCTCAGGCCCCACAACAGTCTTCAGACTGAACTTGGCCCGTGGGCTGTAGGATGCCTGCCCTGGTTCTCATAAAGCAGCAGTGAAATCATCCCTCCTTAGAGATCAGCATCACAAATGAACAGCTCATATGTACTACCATGTGCTCGAACATATGAAAACCAAAGAAAAACTACCAAGGCAGGAGCAGGGTGTGAAGGAGTCAAGTCGTCAGGAGGCTCACCTGCGCTGGTCGCGCCTGGCCACCTATCGTGGCAACCATGGCCTTCAGCAGTGAATGAAGAAGGCCAAGCAGACTGGTGCCCACGGTCCTGGCCTGTGCAGGGTGCCCACCGGGTACCGAGCAGGATTTTCTTGCTGGGCAGGCTTCATCATTTAAGTCACCACTCCCCGCTGTGGCGCCAAGAGGGACAGAAAGCCAGCTTTCCATCCCTCAACTCCCGGCTTGGAGTCCAGCCACCGAGAGTCCAGCTTCTCTGACTGCTAATGAATGGCCCAGGAGTCTAGCAGCTTCGATGTGCTCTGCCTGCACAACGGGGCTGGAGGCGAGGGCCCGGTGTTGCAGGCTCACAGCCAATTACTCTGGCATTTCAACTCACCAAGCATCTTATTTTGCCCGGGGAAAGAACGACTTCTACAAAATATTTTTAAGAAGACTCTAGCCCATTATGGGAAATCTGGGCCTTTCCACCTCAGAGAGGCGGGTTGAAGAAGGGAAATTTGAAAATACTGTTGTTTGACTGTATTAAAGTGCTGCAGCATTCGCTGAAGAAGATGGCCCCACTGCCAAGGCCTCCCCAACTGCCAGGAGCTGAAATATCAAGTGACAGACGTGCCCGTGGCCTTCCATTTTCAACAGGACATTTGTACGCAAGCGCGCGAGTGCCGGCAAACATTTCCCAGATCCCAGTTAAGAGAAAAGGACAGACCAGCCAAGGCCCCACGTGGGTTTCTTGAGAAACAGGCCGCGGTGCGAAGGCTCGAAGGCTCCACACCGTCCCTCGGCGCGAGGCGGCAGGATGCTTCGACCTCTCCCTGAGACCCGAGGGGACGTGCACAGTTAAAAACAAATCCCAAGGGTTTGCAGCCTCGCTCCGGAGTCTTTTTGGTGGAGAAAGCACTGCTCGGAATCTTGAGGCTGTCTTCCCACTCGACGCGGGGCGAGATTTCCAGAGGCCAAAAGGGACGGGAAAGCCGCTGGGAAGGCAGGGCGCTTGGCCCGAGCCCGGTGCTTGCTGGCGGGGTCCGTGTGGGGTGCGAGCTCGGGGTGAGCGGCTCCCTCTCTCCAGGGGGCTGGTGCTCAGCAAAGCGTCGCAGCTGCCCGGGCTCCGCGCGCCGTCGTCCCCTTGCCGGGGTCCCTGCGAGCGAGCGCCGCGGGGCCGAGCGCCGCGGGCTCAGAGCGCGTCGGCCGGGCGCGCGTAGCGCAGCGTGTAGTTGGCGCCCGCGTTGTTGTCCCAGTACTCGCCCTGGGCGCAGCGGTAGCGGACGGCGAAGTGCACGGCGACGCCCGGCGCGTCCGCGTCCTCCCCCTCCTTTGGCTGCAGGCCCGGGGGCAGGCACAGCGCGAAGTGGAAGCGCTCGGCGCCCGGCCCCTCCGCGGCGTCCCCGGCCTCCTCCTCCTCCGCGTCTCCGGGCTCCCCCGACGGCGCCTCCGGCGGCGGAGGCCTCCCCGGCTCGGGCCGCAGCTCGGCCGGCACGTCCAGGAAGGAGCGCCACTCGGTGAAGGTGTAGCGCACGGCCACGGCGCGCGGCCCCGGGCACCCCAGCACCCGGCCGGAGCCGGTCACCTCCGTGCCCCAGGGCGCCGAGCACTGCACGCGCTCCAGGCACACGCGCTGCCGCCGCAGGCGCTCGGCCGCGGCGCTCGGCCCCGGGAGCTCGAAGAGAGGCCGCAGCCGGGGAGGGGCGCGGGGGGGCGCGGCCGCCGCGCCCGGGAGCTGCTCCAGGTCCTCGGCGCGCGCGGGGAAGCTGCGCAGGCGGGAGAGCACGGCGGGCGGCACCTGCGGCTCCTCGGCCTCGCTGAAGTGCTTCACGCTGGCCAGGCGGAGCCCCAGCGCGTCCGCGAACTGCACCCGCTTCGTGCACCTGGCGCAGCAGCCGCCGGGGCTGTGCGGCGCGTCCGCGGCCCTCTCGCCGCCCGCCGCGCCCGGCCCCGGGGCGGGCGGCTGATGCCGCTGCAGGACCTTGGCCGCCTGCAGCATCGGCTCGGTGGGCAGGGAGAGGGAGCGCGCGCGGCCGCGACGGCGGCGGCTTTCCAGCAGCCCCTCCTGCTCCTGGGCGGCGGCCTCTTCCTGCGGGGACCGGGACTCGGCGTCGGGGCTCGGGGCCACCGACGTGCCGCTGCCGTCCCCGCCGCCCGCGGGCCACAGGACCCCCGGGGCGGGCGGCTCCTGGGCAGGCGGGGTGTCTTCAAAGCGCGCAGGTCCCCGCGCCTCCAAACGTGGCAGCTGCGCCCCCCGGGGCTCCATGACGCCGTCTGGCCCGGGGACTTGTCCTCCGGACACTTGACGCCTGGGGTGGTGCCAAGAGCGCGCAGCACCCGCCCGGGTCCGAGCGGAGAGGGCAGTGCCAGCCGGGAGGCGACGTGGGAGGAGGATGCGGGCCGGGCCAGGGCCGGGCGCGGCCGCTCGGGGTTGAGCCTGCCCGCGGCGGGGGAGGGCCCGGCGCGCGGGATCCGAAGGCTCCGCGGAGAGTGGAGACGGTGTTGGAAGCCGGGGCTCCCTTTCACCCCTTCCTGCCCAGGGGGCCCGCGCCCGCCCTGCCTGCGGAGCTCCTCGGTGGGCGCGCGCTCAGCCTCCGTCGTCCTCCTGCCCGCGAAGCTGGCGCCGCGGGTCCCGACGGGTCGCAGGGTCGCAGGGCGGTCTCCTCCCGGAGGTGGCGTCGGCCCAGGAGGTCCCGGCAGCAGGCGCGTGGTTGCGGGGCAGCCGGAGGCGGCGGGCCGCGCGGACGGTCTCCTCCTTCCTCCCCCGGGTCAGGGCGCTGGGAAGTGGGCCCGGCCCGGCGCGCGGCGGCGCGGGGCGGACGCGGACCCGGCGCGGGGCGGCGACGGGGCGGGGACGCTCGGAGCCGGGGCCGGGGGCGCCTTCGCGGCCCGGGCGCGTCCGGAGGCCATTCGCGCGGGGCCCGGGCGCACGTCCCCGCTCCGCCCCCCCCCCCCGGCCCGGCCGCCGCGCGGCCCCGGCGTTGTCTCCTTGTTGGGTCGGTTTGGTTTCGTTTCGTCTTTAAGGCTACCTTGTCCTGCCTCTACGTCCGAGGTTCTCCAGCTTCGGCCCGCGCGTGGGCGGCCCCTGGCGGCGGTGCGCGAGCTCCTGGCCCGGCCCCGCCCTAGGCCCGGGGGTGGGGGGACCCCGAAGTCTTTCTGGAAGTCTTTCTGGCGAGGGCGTGCTGATGCCGGTGCCCTGGCCGGGGTCCCTCGGGCCCTCCCACGCCGGGATTGCGTCTCAACTTGGGGACTTCCAGGAGGCCCCAAGTACACCTGCCGTGGCTACCTGTTGGAGCAACAACAAGATTCGCGGAGAAGATCATTGTTTTTGCATTTAAGTTTTTACACGGAAGTAAACATTGACGTGTTATGGACTGACATGCAAAATTTGCAGACTATCTTAAGGGTAGAATGGGACTTCACAGAGACTTTGAGGTCGTGGCGACCTTCTGGGCTCTAACCACAGCAGAGCCCGCGCTGCTCCAGAGCGGGGACAGGAGGGAGCAGAGCGTAAGGGGGCCTGGCTCTCAGGGCCCTGTGGTTCCGTAGCCCCAGCCCCGTCCTGTCCCACTCTCTCTGGTGGGAACGGTGGAGGTCCCCACCCTTGGGGCGCTTTCCTTATGTTGGAGGAGACCAAGGTTAACCAGAAAGCCACACGAGTAAATACAGAGTCAGGCTTTCGGCAGATGCTGAGAAGGCAGGATCCCACCTGCTCAGGGAGGCCAGGAAGCCTCTGTGAGGGAGGAGAGTGGGGGTGACCGTAGGGCTGCAGGGGGGAGACCCTGGGGAGGGGGAGGGGAACCTGCAGAGGAGGTCGCAGGCGGGCCGCCTTCCAGGAGCCTTAAGGCAGCCTCTGACTGCTGTAGCGGGCCTGGGGCCGGCCTGCCCAGCACACGGTCCCCGGTTCCTTTCTCACAGGTGTCCCACCCCTCCCCCACACAGCCCCATCTCAGGGGAGGCCCACCCCACTCTCCTCCAGAATAGCTCCCGCTCATATGACCCCAGGAGGGCTTCAGGAATGAGCAAGTGACCCAGCCGGTAAGCTGTGAGGGGGGCATCTGAGAAGAAGCTTTTTTTTTTTTATTAAAAAAAAAAATTTATTTAAAATTTATTTATTGGCTGCATTGGGTCTTCATTGCTGCACACTGGGTGTCTCTAGTTGCAGTGAGGAGGTGGCCTCTCTTGTTGCAGAGCACGGGCTCTAGGAGCACAGGCTTCAGTAGTCGTGGCACATGGACTCAATAGCTGTGGCTCGCGGGCTCTAGAGCACAGGCTCAGTAGTGGTGGCACACAGGCTTAGTTGCTCTGGGGCATGTGGGATCTTCCCGGACCAGGGCTCGCACCCGTGTCTTCTGCATTGGCAGGCGGCTTCTTATCCACTGGACAACGAGCGAAGTCCCCTGTACTATTCAAATTCTTTATCTTATGCAAGTACCTTGTGCACAGCCCTGGTGGAGGACACAGCTGTCTTTGACTCCAACTGTACACATCTACCAAGGATGGTCCAGACTCCTCACTCCAACATCATCTGACTCCAGACGCTTTTGCACCCTGCTCTCTGTCCCCTTCAGATGTCATTTTCTGCAAAGCTCTCATAGGAGACCCCTGGGCTGATGTGAGCTGAGGCAGCAGGGCCCCAGGCCCACCTGAGAAAGGGCAATGTTACCTTGTTTACGCATTGGGATCCTTCAGGCTTTGGTTTAAGCAAAGCATTCCCCAGCAGAACAACAGTATCTCCATCATCGTCCTCACCATCCTGTTAAAACCAGCGTCAAAGCACTGGCGCTCTCCTCACTGCCTGGGATGCCCCACCTCCACTTAGTGACATCACCTGGCCTTTAAGGCAATTTCCAGGACTTCCCTGGTGGTGCAGTGGTTAAGAATCCACCTGCCAATGCAGGGGACGCAGGTTCAATCCCTGGTCTGGGAAGATCCCACATGCCGTGGAGCAACAAAGTTTGTTCACCATAACTGCTGAGCCCGCATGCCACAACTACTGCAGCCTGCGAGCCTAGAGCCTGTGCTCCACAACAAGAGAAGCCATCGCAATGAGAAGCCCGCGCACCACAATGAAGAGTAGCCCCTGCTCACCACAACTAGAGAAAGCCTGCACGCAGCAATGTAGACCCAATGCAGCCAAAAAAAAAAAATGCAATTTCCAAATTTTGCCTCCTTTGTGATGTTTTCCTGGGACAGTCCAGTTAGTAATGATGACTTCTGCTCAGAGGCAGATTTATGATGAAACTACTGAAGCTTAAGTGTTCTCGGGCCCCTTCTGATGCATTCACATAGTCATGTGATGAAATAAAATCCATATTTTATGGCAAGATAAGAAAAATTTAAGCATACTTTTTTTCTCTGCTCGTTTGGGCAGCCTCACCACCCCGTAGAGGGTATGGTGCATCTGCGTTAACCAGACCTCCTCAGGAGAGAACATTGCTTCGTAATCTCACCAAGTCAGGATGACCCACTACCTGCTTTGTACGTGCAGGTCTGGATTCTATAAACTGTACACAATACATCATTTCACATATAACCCTTTGTCTCAAAAACTTATATATAACTGTGCTTTGACAGTCCTCAGAACTTTCTGAAAGACTGTCTCCTGGATTATAATTGTTAGGTTGGCATGAATATAATTTTCCATTTCTTTATTAGATCGACAGTTAATTTTTTTCCTCGACAATACCATCTTAACAAAGAACAATGTGTGTGTGTGTGTGTAGAGAAGAGACAAGGCAAGGAAAGGGGGTTTATAGTTTTAGGAGTGGCAAACCCAGGAAGATAAGTTCATGAGGGAAACTCGTGGAAGAGAAGGGTTGTCTTAGTGAGATTCCTTATGTGAATTCCTCTGGCACTGTCTTTGGGCTGACAAGAGCCTAGAATCACCTCGGGTGACTGAGTCTAGGAGTTCTCCTCCTCCTGGTAGGAGGGAGGGAGACATCTTCGCAAATGGAAATTATATCCAGCTTTTAGCCAGATTCGGGGAGGACAGAGAGGTTTTTTTCTTGGTTTTCTTGGGGTTGTTTCTTGATTTTCTTCAGCTCAAAATAATCCTTATGCCAAAGTGGCACATTTTGCGGTGGCCTATTCTGAGGCCCTCCAGCGTTTGGTGTGGTCCCCTGTCCTTTAGCATGGGCAGGGCCTGGGAATGCCTTCTTACTGAATAGTGATGGGGTACCACTTCTGTGATTAGGTCTCTTGTTGGCACTGAAGTCGTGAAATGTTCCTGGGAGGCTCATGGGGAAAGGAACATTTTTTGATGGTTATTGTGTGAAATAGAATCAATCAGAGTCCTGGGGACTTCCCTGGTGGACCAATGGTTAAGACTTTGTCTTCCAGTGCAGAGGGTGTGGGTTTGATCCCTGGTCGGGGAGCTAAGATCCCACAGGCCTTGCGGCCAAGAAACCAAAACATAAAACAGAAGCAGTATTGTAACAAATTCAATAAAGACTTTAAAAATGGTTCACATCAAAAAAAAAAACAACCTAAAAGAAAAAAGAATTGATCAGAGTCCTGTGTTTGTGGGTACAAACCTATAATATAACTTTTACAGCTGATATATGAAAGAAACTTGAAGGGGATTTTCCAAAATATTCCTACAAAATTATAGAGGGAAAAGGTATGATAGAAGCATTTTGGTAATTAATCAAAAAATTATGTTTTCTGGATTTTGTGGTGTTTGTGGTATAGGTTTTTTTTTCTAGTTCTGCGTTTTGTTTTGTTTTTTTCTATATATTTATATATATATATATTTGGTAGCACTGGGTCTTAGTTGCAGCAGGCAGGCTCCTTAGTTGCGGCTCACCAGCTCCTTAGTTGCAACATTGGAACTCTCAGTTGCAGCATGCATATGGGATCTAGTTCCCTGACCAAGGATCGAACCCAGGCCCCTGCATTGGGAGCTCAGAGTCTTAACCACTGTGCCACCAGGGAAGTCCCTCTAGTTCTGTTTTTATTTAAAATTTCGGGAATTCCCTGGTGGTCCATGGTTAGGACTCCACACTCTCACTGCCGAGGGCCCAGGTGCCATCCCTGGTCAGGGACCTAAGATCCCACAAGCCACACAGGGTGGCCAAACAACAAAAACAAAAATAAAATTTCGATGTTTTGTTTCTCGTGGATTTTTTTTTTGCATTCACTTGGATTTTTTAAATATTAAATTACAATAGTATTTATCTTGACTACTGAGTTTTTGGTGGCCCTTAAGTTTTGTGCCCAAAGCAGGTGCCCATCTTGCCACGCCTGAGCCCTGGCCCTGTTTCTTAGAGGTAGGTGAAGCGTGAGCTGAGGCATGTTTTCTCCCGTAGCTCATCCTGGCTCCTTGGGTTAAGGTGTTTTGTTTTTTGGGTTTTTGGGGGGGTGCAGTGCATGTGGCGTGGCTTATAGGATCTCAGTTCCCGGACCAGGGATCGAAGCCGGGCCACGGCACTCATAGCACCGAATCCTAACCACTAGGCCACCAGGGAACTCCCAGGTTAAGGTTTCATGTGGTCTTGAAAAAAATTTTTTTTAAGTAGATATAGCATATGCCTGTACTTGCACAGAGTATATTGGAAAAGTTATTTTAAAAACTAGTACTACAGCATGCTTTGGGGGAGGGCAGAGAAATGACAGGGAGGAAGCTTGCCTTGGAGACTTGCCTTAGAACACGTATTTTTAAATTTTTAAGGGAAAAATTTCTTAAGATTAACATATACTTTTTTCTTATTACAAAAGCAGTACTTACTCACTGTGGGAAAATTAGGCAATACAGATGAGGTGGGAAAGAGAAAGTATAACCATTGATAATCCCACTACTCAGCAGCAGGCCTGTTAGTTAACACCTTTTCCTATCCGCCCCTTCGTCTCTGCAAACCCACAGCACTACTGCCTGCCTCACGGGGCTGCTTCTTACCATTTATTAAGGCCTGGTTGGTTCTGACTTGTTTCCAGATTTTATCTCCAGTTAGCAACAGGGGCTGTGTCTAACTGGTCTTTGTTGCTTTCCCAGAGTGTAGAATGGGAGGCTTGGTCTGACCTAAAGACCCAGGAGACATAACAGCTGAGTTTAAACTTCAGCACCACCATTTCTGCAAGTCATGTGACCTCTCAAGTTGTGTTTTCTTCATCTGTAAAATGGGACCATGTGGCTGCCCACTTACAGAGGAGAACGCTTGCAAAATGCTCTGCACAGAGCCCACCACGCTGGTGCACCGTGATGGTTTTCTGTCAGCGCCTGCTAGCACGGTGTCTTCAGTCACTAATTCACCATGGATTTATTGCATGCCTGCTCTCTGCCAGACACTCATAGGTGCCGGGAACACGGCAGTCAACAAAAGGCGAGTCTCGGTCTCCGGGGAGCTTACGTTTTAGTGTCAGGATGGGAGGCAAAACAACACAGAAATATACAAACTATACAGCATCCCTGATAACGGTACCTGCTGTGGGAGATAGAAAGCTTTGCACGTAGTATCAACAGATACTCATTAGACACGTTGATTGAGTCGCGTTCTCTCCCCTACCCTCCCATCCCCCACTTTCTCTCGGTCCCAAGATCCCCTTTCCAATGTGACTCAGTAATGTGGGGCCTAAACTCTCGAGACGGGCAGTGTAGACACGGCCCCGGGGCGTGTGCCTGGAAAGGGCTGCAGCACCCAAGAATGAAGCCCAGAGGTCGCACGCCATCTGCACCTGTGACACTGGGAGACGCCAGCAGCTGTCCTGACGTGCATTTCCTTCCGGGGGGTCACATGGTGGTGCTCGTAGGTTTGTACTCCTGGGCGATCGATGGTCCCTGCTCTGTGAAGTCAGGACAGTAAACAGTGGATGCGGCACGGTGCGGGGTGAGGGTCGGGAGGTGCTGGCGGGACGGTGTTTATGACCTCGTGTGCCTGTCTCCAGCGGGGTCGCCTGACCTCGTGTTTCTGCCACGGGAACTGCCACGTGTTTACCTTTCCTCTGCTCCCTCCGGACTCTGACGTGCTGGAGCTATAACTTGGACCTCCCACCGTGTGTGGGCCAGCAGACAACACCACCGTAGGGCAAACACCTTGTCAATAGCCGAAGCCCAAAGGCCCAGGGTCGAAATGCACGAGCCCAAGCCTAAAGCAAATTGGAGCGTGGGGACCTGGGATCTTTTTCAAAGGGAAAAATAAAACTTAGAGCACATCCCTACACTGTGATCAGCGTCGGGTTCTTGGGTTAAATGTGTGACAGTTAATTTATTCCTGAAGTATTCCCATAACCAAGCATTCACATACTAGTTCCTACAAATTGTAAACCTTCATATTCAATATTAATATTTAGTAATTATATGATTCCATTATTATAATGGTTGAAATTCCTCACCAGAGGTCATTTGCTACAAACTGCCATTGGTTTGTTTTAGTACTGCTTCCTTTGTGTCTCTCATATCCATAAATGTATGAGATATGTCTAGAACTCGCTCGGAGCTCTATTTCTGGAACTTGATTCCATGCTCTCATGTGTATGTGCATACTTCACTGAAGTACTGCTTGTAATAGGAAAACACCAGAAACATCTTACATGTTCTATAAAAAGGGGACAGAGTCAAAACATTATGTACATCCATAGCTTGTTATTGGTGCAGTCCTTGCAAATATTGAGGTCGCTCTTAAGCACTGATATGAAACAATCCCCAAGATACAGGGTTAAGAAGAAAACAAACAGATGAAAACTCTGTGAACAGCAAGCTTCTCTTGGTTCAGTAAAAGGGAGGAGTATGCTTGTTACACGCGCAGACAATTTCTAGAAGGAAACACAAGAGGCCAAGAACACCGGTGCCTCTGCAGATGGATTAGGAGACCAGAGGTCATCGTATACCCGCTTGTCACATTCCATTTTCATGATGTGCTTTTATTACTTTTCCAATTAAAACAGTTAATAAAAAATCAAGGAAAACAAAGTGGAAGCAGGGAATTTTTACCTCGAATAAACATAAAGGAAGTTAAAGTAGAAAAAACGGAAAACAAACAGCAGATATTAAGCCAATTTGATATACTCAAACAGTGCAGAGATTAGTGCGGAGATGCAGGTCTGTGAAGGTAAATATGATGCTGATAAAACAGGGATAATAACAGTCACAAGGACTAAGTCGGAGGGAGGAAGAGGTGACAGCTGGAGGCAGACAGAGCTCAGGGTCCCCAGTGGAGCCCACAGCTGGGACCTGGGGGGCCCCCTGGTTCCCCGCCCAAGGATGCCTGAAGCTGAGCCCCTCAGAGCCCTGGCGAGGCCCACAGACAGAAAAGGCACGAGGCCAGAGGGAGTCCAGGCTGGGGGCAGGACCTCCCCCAGGCCACTTCTCCCCGGCCCGGGGCTGGGTGGGGAACAGGGCTGAGAGTGGGGTGTAAACTGAAGGCTGGGTCCTTACAGCGCGTTCCCATGGAGGACGTGGGCTTGGACAGGGTGTGGGTCCGGGCAGAGAGCTGGCAGCACCCCCGGTCACAGATGCAGGACCTGTTTTCAGTAGTGACCCCATGGGGCACAGGGAAGCGGGGCCCCAGATCTTGCTGGACTCCCTGCCTTGTCTGCTTTCCAGGTAGAGAGGGCCCCATGGGACTCTTCAGGGGGATGGAACTCTTAACCAGACACGGACCGGACCTTGGGGAACTGGGTCAATAATGAAGGAGACATAACTGCATGGGCGCCTAATGGAGAGGAGCAAGTCCCCCAAACCCCTGAACGAAGGCAAGTGGGGCTGCCACCCAGAGCAAGAGAGCTCGGAGCTCAACAGCTAGAGCCCCTCGGTCTCCCAGGACCTCTTTGGTCCCAAGGTTGAGACAGAGGGTGGACGGGGCAGGGGGGGGAGACTGGGGAGGCCTTGAGCCCCCCCTTTAGGGTAAAGCATGTGCCAGGCTGTCAGGTGCTGCTGGGCTGGGCAGCAGCATCACTGAGCGTCCAGCGTGGGGGCTGTGATGTCAAAGTATTTTTGTAGCGATGTCAAGACATCACTTGCCTTTTCCACTTTTCAGACATCTGCACGGCACAGAAGCAGTGGTGGGTAAAATCATGCCAGTGTCATTGAAGAATATCCTAGGTAAACCAGCAAAAAGTATATGTTTATTAAATCTCCACGCCGAGAACCTGACTTTTAATATTCTATGTGAGAAAATGGGAAAATAGGCATAAAGCACTTCTACTACTGACGTGTGATGACTGCCCAAGCGAAGAGCACTTGGGAGACTGTTGTGAGTTGAACGAGCTGCTTTTTATCATGAAACGCCATTTTTTCTTAAAAGAATGATGGATGGAGCATGGACATTCACATTTGGGCACGTAGTAGACATTTTCTTAAAAATCACTGAAGCGAGTCTCTGACTTCAAGGAAGTCAACAGGAAGAATGTGTTGCCAATTCTGAAATCTGAACTTTGAAGGAAAAATTGTAATTTGAAATACTCACATGTACCATGGGGTTGACAGCTTCCCAGCACTTGCGGCTTCTCTGATGAGATCAGCAGTGAAACAAACGCAATTTTTAATAGTGGATGATGAAAGTCAGCGATGTTTGGAAGATCTGCATTTCTCAGTAAACCGGTATTTTCCAAACATCCAGTGTATGATGTTACAAAATCATGTGTGGGGTGCTGTATATAAAATAAATGAATGACAAGGACCTACTGGTTAGCACAGGGAACTATATTCAATATCTTGTAATAACCTATAATGGAAAAGAATCTGGAAAAGGATATATAGACATCTGAGTCACTTTGCTGTACCCCTGAAACTAACACAACATTGTAAATTAACTTTACTTCAATTAAAAAAAAATATTAAAAAAATTTTTTTTTAATTATGATTGTAGGGTATCTCTGTGCTGGAGGTCAACCAGAGGGGTAAACTTAAGGTCTTCTCAGGCCTTTTCTGAGCCTGCATCTTTCCTAAGGTATGTGCTGTGACTTTCTAGATTCCTCTATATATGTGGTTTCCTTTGAGCGTTTTAGTCCTTTAATGTCTGACTCCCAAAAGGGGGAAAAAGAAAAACATAAAGGGGGAGAAAACAGAATCTAAAAACAAGCACCGGTCCTTTAAATTCTCTGGAAGTTGTTTGAGCTGGAGGAGGCAGGGTTTCTTACAAGGTCAATGAAGGTTGCGACAATGCACCCATCCCTGTGCCCACACTTTTGTGATTAGAGCAGCCATCAGTGGTCACAGCACAGGTCCCTGTTATCAGAGGACAGGGTCCTTCTTGCCTACCCCGGCTCCTGCAGGGTGCGTGCCACCTGTGCTCGGAACCTGTGCTCAGCGGCCTGCCCGGGGGGCTGGGGGGTAGGGAATGCTACTGTGATAAGAGCTAGAATTGACCAAACTTAACAACTATGAGAGATAGTCATAGAGTGTGGTTTTCAGCCACCAGTTTTTTCCTTTTTATCACTATTTTTTTGTTTAAAAAATTTATTGGGGCAGCAATGGTTTATACCATTATATAGATGTGTCCAAGTTTTTTCCTTCAAAAAAACTGTGGTAAAATAAGACTTCCATTAAATTTACCATCTTAACCTTTAAGTGTGCAGTTCAGTGGCGTTAAGTATCTTCACATTGTTGTGCAACCATCACCACCAGAACTCTTTCCATCTTCCCAAACTGAAGCTCTTCACTCATTAAACAATAACTTTCTGCACCGATGAATTTGATAACTCTAGGTACTTCACATAAGTGGAATCATACTACGACTGGCTTGTTTCACTCAGCATAATATCCTCAAGGTCCATGCGTGCTGTAGCGCGTGTCAGAATTTCCTTCCTTTTAGTGGCTGGATGATATTCCGTTGTGCTTATGCGAGAGCTTGCTCATCCGTCCATCCCTGATGGACACTCGGGGCACGTCCACCTTCCAGCTGCTGTGAACGTGGGCATGCAGATCTCTCATTGAGATCCTGCTTTTGACCCAAGCTGCAAAGTTTTGAGGTAGTTTGTTCCTCAGCAGTAGACAACCCGCACGTCACGTCGGGACGGACCTCACCACTGCAGTGGTGCTAGGATGCCGGTTACTGAAGCAGAGAAGTGCGCTGTCTGTGTCAGAGCCCCGGGGTCCGGCTTTGGGGACGACTCATGGACGTGGTGCCCCTGGGACCTCCACTTTGGTGCTGGAAACTCTCACTTCCCTGGCTGTTCAGGAGCGAGGATAAAGCAGGTTCCAGAATCGCAGCAGTTTATAAATGGATTCGTAACTGTCATCAATGAAAAGGAAGGACCACTCTGCTTGTATTCAGATTGGCCCGTTTGCTCACGTTCCCTCCACCGGGACAATACTAGAGCCAAGTCTGGAAAATCAGAAGTGATGCGGTCAGGTCAGCGCTGGAGAGCCAAGAATGAAATCAGCCTTGGATTTCCCTCCTCATTTGGGGGGGGAGGGGGCGTGGGGGGGGCGTGCTGTGCAGCTCACAGGATCTCAGTTCCCTGACCACCTCTCTTGTGGTTTCCGTGGCGCCAAACCAGGGAGACGCCAACCTTCTCAGACCTTCAGGGTCTGGAGCTGCCCCCACGTTGGCTCTGGCTGTAGCCCCCCGGGGCGTTTAGAGGCCGAAGGCCCCTGTGAAAGAAATAACAAAATGAGTGAACTTTCCCTCCTCTTGCTGGACACAGAGACCCAGAGGAGGGAGGGAAGAAGTCCTTAAACCAGTGTCATTGCTCTGGGTTTGCAATGAGAAACGCTGGAATTTCCCAGGGAGTGTCCTCAGCAGGCTGAGGGGTGGGGGGGGTGCGGGGGGCGGGCACCCGGATCCACGGGAAGATCCACGGGAAGGGGAAAGGGTGGAGGAGGGCTTAGTGCTGAGGCAGCAGCTCTGGGAGCGGCCCACAAAGACGAAACAAGGGAGAAGCACAGTCGTCTATGTTCACCTCTGAACCTTTCCTCCCCCCCGCCCCCACCTCCCACCTTCTTGTTAGAGCAATTCCCGGTTCCTAGGATGGACTTTGTGCAGAATCCAGGTGCTAAGAAAAGAATGTTAGAAAACTGCAGAATCTGGAAGGGCTGAATTGAATAAAGAGGCAGAGAGGAGTGGGGCAGGGGAGCCCTGCAGGCTGGATATCGGGTGGTTGAGCAAGTCAGAGGTAAGGTCTTCGGGGGCTGTGATGAAGGCTGTGGGGATTGAGGGGCGAGAGATGAAGAAATATAACCTTTTGGGAATTCCCTTGTGGTCCAGTGGTCAGGACACTGAATTTCCACTGCAGGGGACATGGGTTCAGTCCCTGGTCTGGGAATTAAGATCCCACATGCAGGCGAGACAAAAAAAGAAGAAGAAATATAACTTTTTATAGATGTCTTCCTGCGTTTTTTTTTTTTTAATGTTTCTTCTTTAAATTTCCCTCCAGATTTGCGCTGCTTTCAATCCTACTTTTATGTCAGGCTGTTACTTCTTGGAAGGTGATGCCCGGCGAGGACCGGGCCACGTTGGGGTACCATGTGTATATGGGTTACATTGAACAGAGGTGTGTGTTTTCATAAGCTATATCCAGTGATGATTTTGCTGCTCTCCAATTTCTATAGAAAAGCAGAAAGAGCATCCCTGGCTTTCCCGTTTGGGGAGAGCGGGAAGGCTGGGTGTGCTCTGGGCATCTAAGGCCAGCAGATGCTCTGACTTCATCTCCCTTCCCGACCTCCCTGTTCTGATCTCATGCTCGGAGGTAAACGGGGACTGTTTTCTGAGGAAACGTCTATACGTTGCCAAACAAACTGGAGGAAAAGTAAACTGTTAACAGACAGCGGTCGGGTCTTCAGGTTGCGGAATAACCAGAGCGGGGTGTGGCCACGTTCTCGGCTGTTTCCCACAGCTCTCTCCCGTCAGTTGTCTCAACTGAGGGCCTGTTTCAGGTGTAAGACGGGCACCGCGGCCCGGCAACTTTTCTCAGCCAGAGAGACCCGGGCTTCTTTGTTTTGGAAAGCACAGGGTCGCCCCGTGTCACTTCCTTCTCGCAAGGGGGACGCCCGTGATGAGTTCAGGAGGGGGCCGCGTGCAGGAGGCGGTGCGGCCGCAGAGGGAAACGTGCTGCCTGGACACAGCCGCGCTGGTGTGGGTGCCGCGCCCTGGCACCTGGGAGGGAAAACCTCTGTGGAAGGAGACCCCCCTCCCCCCCACCCCGCAGCACTTTAAAATCAAAAGAGTAGCAGTTTGCTATTTTTTATTTTTAACTCTCAAGGATTAGAGCCTTGAGAGCCCGCCCCCAGAGGTCCGGCTCTGAGCTGCTGACTCAGAGAGGCGGACACTCCCTCCCGGGCCAGCTCAGCTCCTTAACTGGTTTGAAAAATGGCAGCTGGAGCCCATCAGCTGCTGCTCTCAGGCTGGGGCTGGAGCCCGGAGGCAGGAGGGTGACCGCTCGGCCGCGGCCAGCAGAGCCCCTCCGGTTACTCTCACGCATGGCCTTTCTGTTTCTTCTCCATCAAGTTCATTTCTGGGACCCCTCCCCCAACTCTCTTTAGAGCCTGGCCACGTGACCGGGCCTCTTCTCGTCCTCTGTGCTGACATTTCTGGAGGCAGCCCTTCCTGCCTGTGCCTGCCAGGCGGGCAGTCCTTAGTGAGAGATTCCTCTTCTGTCCCTCTGCACCCCCCGGCCCCGACAGGCAGCCCTCGTCTCTTACTACCTCGGATGGAAAGCTTGCATCTTACTTTCTCTCGAGCATTTGTCCGTCTGTCTTTAACGGCTCCCTTTCCTGCCTCCCAGGTCCTTAGGGTGCTGACTGCCCGGCCCGGCTCCAGGCGTCCGGCCCGGGAAGCAGGGACGCTGGGACACACTGGGCCCCCACGGGTGGGTGCAGCTTCCCCACTCCGGCTGGGAGAAGCCAGAGCTGGGCTTGCCCTCACCTCGGGTTCCTCGACGGTCAGTGAAGAGGGTTGGGCTCCATTTGTTCTCAAATTCCGTTTTTCTTTCAGTGGTTTTATTCAAAGAAAAACGAGCAGGACGCACCCTACAGAGCCCTGTCCACTCAGCGTCACGCCCTCCGTCCCCAGGTGACCCCTCTCCCCTGGGGCTCCGCAGAGCACAGCCGTTGACCACCAGACTGGACTCTCCCCAGGCCCCTTTCATCTCTAACAGGCTGGGATCTCGTGGCCGGAGCTTTCGGGAGGACCCCAGGAGAGGGGAGGGGTCTGCATGGGGCAGCCTGGCCCTGCTGTCTAAGCGCCAGGGCAGAGGGTCGGGGCTGAGAAAGAAGCACCAATGACAACTGCTCATGCTAGTGGCCCCAGAGCCTCTAGCCTCACTTTACCTAAAATCGAGCTGGGGAAACGGGGGCGTTTGCAACCCCCCGGGCCCACCCTGGGCTGTAGGTTGAAGAGGTAGGCCACATTGAGGTTTTTGCTTTTGTTTTTTTTTTTTTCAGTGCAATGGAAAGTGGCTGAAGAGATTTAAATGCAGGCTCATCATGATCTGATCTACACACTTAAAAGATTTTAAGTTTAAACACATGTTTAAGTTAAGCACGTGTTTAACAGACGCTAGTGTCAGGTTGGGGGGTGGATGGGGGGGTAAGCCTGATGCCAGGAAAGACTGCAAACGCTGTCTTCCGTTTACTCGCTGGTCTTACCGCAGGTGACGGGATTCCCGGAAGAAGAAAGACTCCCCTCCTTTCCGGCCAGGACTCAGCCAATGAGGAGCCGGGGCTCTGTTTACTAAGCCCGCCCACTGGCCTCTGCCGCTATAAAAGCGCTCCTCTGCCCTGTAGGGCTTGCACGTCGCCTCCACGGTTGGAGCCTCGGGTAGCGATTCTCTGAGGAGCCCACGTAAGCCTGTCTTTGCTGGAGAGTATCTGGTAGTCTTTTCACTTTAGGTCAACAGGTTGGGGGCCTGGCCAGAACCAGAGAAGACCCCAGCAGCTCCTGGGCTCATGGGCGTGGTGCCCACCCTGAGCTCCCCGTTGCCCACTGCTCTTCCCCGGACCCTGGAGACTGAAGGTGCACCTTTCTCCGGGGTTCCAGCCTCTTTGCGTTTTGAAGCTCTCCTGGCTTTACTCGGGATGCATGTTAAGCTTTGGTCCTTTCCGTCAAGGCCTTGCTGGGTATGCAGGTACTCCTTCGGCAGGTGGGTCTGATTTGAAATCAGACTGTTCCAGCTGGCAGGGGCCTGGCTTCGGGCCCTTCCTTTAGGGCAGGGTCTGTTCCAGGAACTAGGCTAAGGCGCCTTCGCCCCAGCTCCTCTGGAACCAGACTGTCCCCGCAGAACTGGCTGGTATCAGGCCCGCGGGCTCTGTGAGCGGTTTAGGCTGTTTGAAAATTAGTCTTGGGAGCTCCCTGGCCATCTGGTGGTTAGGATTCGGGGCTTTCACTGCCCAGAGCCGGGGCTCAACCCCTGGTCCGGGAACTGAGGTCCCTCAAGCCATGTGGCCAAAAAAAAAAAAAAAAAAATTATCACCCCTCCCCACCTCACCTCTGAGAAGTGGGATCCCAGTTATCTACATATGTTGAGGGGCTCCTCCCCACTGCAGACAGCCTCCTTGTATCTGTGTGATACTGGGGGGACTGTTTTAAAATCGTGGTCCTTCCTCTCACGCTTTTCTGACTAAATGGACTCACCTGACCAAAGGCAGGTGCTCATATCGGCACCATCACGGGGACGCTTTGAAATCCACAAACTCACGTTCCTTAAAGCTGAATTGGACAACCATGGCTTTAAAATGTCCAGAACTGAATGGAGCACCTATGTCTCTTGGTATTTTGAGGCTTCCAAATGTTGTCAGGAGCCTAAAGTTGCCTCTCTGCAAAGTAAGCGTTTAAGGTTAACGGAGGCAACCCGAGAGTGAAAGGTAAAGTGGCCCTGGAAGCCCCAGGCTCGGCCGCCAGCCCCGGCTTCCTTCTCCCCGTCCCTGCCGCCTGCCCCTGCTCCACACCCTCGGCTCCCCCCACACCATTTCTCTTCCCCAGCTTCCCTTTTTTCTCTGAAACTCTCCCCATTCCCTTTTCCTCGAAACTGGTCAGAACCTGTCCCTTTAAGCCTTTTGAGGATCCAGAGGCTAACCTCTTAACTTCCTATAGTTTCTGGGCTAATGCTGAACTGTGAGCCACAGTCAACGATTTTCCTAAAGTAACCGAAGACCCTCATGCATCTGCTGAGGAACTGCATGCAGTCACTCAAGCCTGTCAGCCTGGTTTCTCTGGCTTACGTCAGCTCGTTCACATGTTGTCCGTGCAGCCAGGCCCGGCACTGGGTTTGCTGCTAATTGGCAAAATCCCGAAAGGGCTCTAGAATTATAACTGCGACACCTGACCACTAACGTATTACATGATCAGGCCCAGGCACTCGGTGATGTCATCAGGCCATTGCTAGGGCTTTTCCAAAGGCTGTTGATTGGAACAAAATTCAGGCTTGCACACAGACATCTGCGGAACCTGTTCATGGCTATTAGAATCATCTGCAGATTATTTCTAAAGAAAATTCTGCTCTCTAGAGATTGACTCCACCTGGGTAGCTTTTAACTCTGTTTCTTACTGGGCTGAAACAGAACCTTTCCCTTCTAGTAAGAAGGACCAGGATGGAATGGGAACCTATCGACTCCAGATTTACTTACTCTGGCAAACCAGTTCTCTCACTCTAAATGAGTCACCGCCAAGGAAGGCCTCGAACGTCTCCATCTTCCACTGCAGCAAACAAAGGCCCCTAAACAGAACCAGAACCCTCCTAGTTTCTGCTGTTATTGCAAAGAGCCCGGACTTTGGAAAAGAGATTGTTACAAATCTAAGTGCTTCAGGCACCTTCAGGCTTCTAACCTGCCTTTCCAGCGTCCTCCCAATGCTGAGTGATGAGGCCCCAAGGAAGTACAGGGGCCCTTCCCAGTCCTCCCTCTTGTGGAGCAACATTTCTCCAGACTGGGGATGAACCCCTCCCAGCCCCAACTGACGCCACAGCCACACGCTCAGGGCTCAGCCTCGCTCTACAAAGCATCCCCTGCCTCATTGCTAAAGCAGTTTGCGTAGTGGGGATCTGTAATGCACCTCGGAAGGTTCCTGTCTCTGAACCTATTCCCTTTTGTTTAGGCCCTTTGAGAGATATACACACCTGCTGCCTAGTTCCTCTGCCGCTACCCATTTGTTAGCCTGAGATTTCCTTAAAAAAAATTTCATTTACTTTTATTTTTTTTCTTTATTGGCTGCATTGGGTCTTTGTTGCTGCACACAGGCTTTCTCTAGTTATGGCAAGCAGGGGCTACTCTTCATTTTGGTGCGCGGGCTTCTTGTTGTGGTGGCTTCTTTTGTTGTGGAGCATGGGCTCTAGGCTCTCGGGCTTCAGTCGTTGTGGCACAAGGCTCAGTAGTTGTGGCGCATGGGCTTTGTTGCTCCACAGCATGTGGGGTCTTCCTGGCCCAGTGTTCAAACCTGTGTCCCCAGCATTGGCAGGCAGATTCTTAACCATCAGGGAAGGTCCCAATGCTGACCCAATTTTATGGGAGGAATAGGACTACTTAGGCTTTAAGGCCTTAAAGGAGAGTGTGATGAACCCATTTGGTCATCACATTTATCAGATTGCCTTTTTCCTTTTTGTATATGAAAAGGAAGGGAATGCTCTTGGGGTATTTACCCCAAAACACAGAGACCACCATTGACCCACAGGGCATTGTAGCCAGCAGCTTCCCTGTGGCAGGGGGATACACACCCTCCATTCCCCTTTGGTTCGAGAGCTTTTAAAGAAAAGGAATAGAGTTTGGTGACAGGTTGGATCTCAGGCATCAGAGAGAGGAGTCTGGTTCTTGGGCCCCCGGAAGTGTTAGCCTCCCATGTGGACGGGAGTGCCGCTGAGCAAGGTGGGTGCTGTCAGCTATAAATTGGAACTTGCCATCTGCCTGTACAAGAATTAAATCACTTTGTGCTGCTGTAGCTACTGACCTTCCACATCCCCTGAAGGGCATTCAGGGTGGAGACCAGGAAGGAGGCCCTCTGTGCTTTGGAAAATGGGCAGAACAGGTCTTCAGATAGTTAGATGTTTTCAGGAGCTGATGTGATGAGCCCAACCCTTGCATCCCCTCACATCTAGAACAGCACAAAATCCCTACATGGTGACGTCTGCTCCTCGTGACGAGCAGAAACCCCCTACAAAAAATTGTGTTTGATTGGATGTACTCCTCCTTTACCAAGAATACATATATACTGATCGTCCCCCCTGCCTCTTTGGAACAGTTTCCCAGAGCTGTCTGGAATGCTGTCTCCCAGGCTGCAGTCCTCATTTTGCCACAAATAAACCCAACTCGCAACTCTCACATTGTGCATTTTTTTAAGTCAACAGTGCAAAGGTGAGAAGACTGAGTGGGAGCCCGGGATCGGGGGAGGGAGGGGATGCATGTGCCGGGAGGGCCCCCTGGACCTGCTGCCTTGAGGTGGGACTTAATGCACGGGGGTGGCCAGTGCAC
Organism: Hippopotamus amphibius kiboko; assembly: GCF_030028045.1. Classification (NCBI taxonomy): domain Eukaryota; kingdom Metazoa; phylum Chordata; class Mammalia; order Artiodactyla; family Hippopotamidae; genus Hippopotamus; species Hippopotamus amphibius. The sequence continues at coordinate 3,312,351 of NC_080196.1, read as the reverse complement.
AGAGGCAGCATCCGTGCAAAGATGCAGATTTGGGTGCTGTTATGGAAACGGCCCAGGCCACCGTCCTGTCTGGTCCTCTGTGTCTTAGGCACGCAGCTCCCTCCATCCTAAGCACCTTCCCGCCGTCTCTGCCCTGCTGCCACCTCCTCCAGCAGGCTCCCTGTCCACCGCTCTTCCGCACCCTCGCATCCTAGACAGGGCCCCTTGCCCATCTTCACCTGTGCTCGGGCTGCTTGGTGGTGATGGTGAGGGGTTTTCGGTCTGTGTCCCCCACTAGGACAGGGTTCTTAGTCCATGGCAGGGAAACAGACATGTGGTTATTGAACAGGAGTAAAACTTTAGAGTCGGTCCATCCTCCTAACTATTTGCAATTATTCTCCCCACCTCTGACCTCAGATTTTGAGCCACAGTGGCTGAAGGCCCAGGCGGTGTTCCAGGCCTGGGCCTGCAGTGAGGCGTACACAGGAAAGGGCACCAGAGCCAACGGCTCTGATTTCCAGTCTTGGTTCTGCCCTGAGCTCAGGGCTGCTCTTTGGTTAGATGATTTTCTACATCCTCTAGGACTTAGTGGCCCAGCTGTAAAATAAGGCCTGTGACCCTGGTGCTCCCTGAGACGGTGAGGCTGATAACTTCCTGTGGGGACAGGGATGCTCTGCGTCTGCGCTTCCAGTGTGGCACCACTTGCCACTGCAGACTCGGAAATGTGTGCGGTTGTGTCGCAGCTCAGCCCCATGACCTGTTCCAGCCTGGTGATATCACTGTCTTCACAGCGTCCGTCATGGTTTCTAGTCTCTTATGTATGAAAACTCAAAGATAGCCTGTCTTTTATCAGGTTTCTTTTGTTTAGCAAAATGTCAACATGTTTATAACATTAACTAATGACAGAGAAAACTTTTTCAGTAATGAGTCTGAGGAACTGTGGGACAAACAAAAGGCTGCTTCAGCTTCAGGGCACAGGGAGGGGAGCAAGCGCCCTGGGAGGCAGGCGGACAAGACTCACCCATGACCCCAGCTCCTCCCAGGGGCCCACAAACAGCCCCGCCTCTGCCTGGGGGCGGGGGAGGGGTCGGAGCACTGGGGAGTCAGCTGCGTCTGCCCGGCCACTGGGAGGTGCCAGTTTGTACACAAAGACTCACCGCCGTCTGTGGACCTGTGTCCCCAGCACGTGTCCCAGTGGGCCCACCCTAGCAGAGAAATGCTACCATGGGAGTGCTCCTCCCCAGGGGGCATTTGGCAACGTCTGGAGATACTTTTTTTCTTGTCACCAGTGGGGATAGGGAGTGCCACTGGCTTCTAGTGGGTTCAGGCCAGGGGTGCTGCAGACCCCCCACGAGGTGCAGGACAGTCCCCACGGCACACGGTCGCCCCGCTGCCCCAAGTCTCAGTCGTGCTGAGACGGAGGAACCCTGACTCGCCGCAGTGTTGACTCTAGAAAAGCACAGCTCTGTCGCTGCAGCTCCTGGGTTCCTGGAGTGGAGTGACTTTGGAGTAAAGGACACAGCTCGTCTTCAGGACACTTTCACCATTTGGTTCGTAGGGAAAAGCCCGCAGTTGTTATAGCTTCCTGCTATTTACATCATAGTCAGTTTTACATGAGTTAGGCAGAGCCCAAGTGACAGTAAACAATTAAGTGAAAAAAGATCAGTTGCAAAATTTTTTTCTAATTTTGATCAATCAAAATAATCTTTTTTTTTTTGGCTGCATTGGGTCTTTGTTGCTCTGAGTGGGCTTTCTCTAGTTGCTACGAGCAGGGGCTACTCTTCGTTGTGGTGCGCGGGTTTCTCATTACAGTGGCTTCTCTTGTTGCAGAGCATGGACTCTAGGTGCATGGGCTTCAGGACTTGTGGCTCGAGGGCTCAGTAATTGTAGCTCGAGGGCTCTAGAGCGCAGGCTCAGTCGTTGTGGTGCACAGGCTTAGTTGCTCCGCGGCATGTGTGATCTTCCCGGACCAGGGATCGAACCCAAGTCCCCTGCAGTGGCAGGCGGATTCTTAACCACTGTGCCACCATGGAAGTCCCCAAAATAATCTTACATGAGAGATATTTTCTTTTTTTTCTTTTTTTGTAAGAGATGTTCTCTTTGTTCATTGATCATTGTGGCTTTTTCTCCCTACTTGTATATGTTAACACATAAATCTGTGTATGCTTTCAAATGGACTACAATTTGTCATTCCAACTTGACTGTAAAAGTGCTATTATTTATAAATGTGGTCAGATAATATGCACCAGGCAATGGTAATCAGGCATTTAATACTTTTATTCAAGAATGTCACATGTATTAATAAACCACGCGCAAGATGACATTCCTGCTTCATGGTGACAGAAACCAAGACAGAACGAGGCATCAGTGGTTTCCTGAAAGCTATGCGGAGGATCAAGTTCCAAACATTCGAGTATTCCTGTCCCTTGGGTCTTTATGCACAAAATAACTTAGAAGATAATTACTTTTTCATTTAAACAGCTAAACTTTCATTTGCTCTGTTTTAAAAGTATGTTTTATTGAGGTGTAATTTATGTATATTAAATACACAGTTTGAGTGTTGAAAAACAAAATTTAGTGGAGTAAATCTTAAAGATTTTATTGACTTTATTTCCCGATTCATAGATCTGGCAGCATCCAGTCCAGCAGAAAGAAAGGAGCTCTGAGGCGCTGCACAAAATGAGGCTTTAAAGGGAGGAGGAAGTGGGAACAAGGAGCTTATCCCAGGCAAAAAATCAGGTTGGTTGTTGTAGGTCAGTGTCGTTTTGGGGGTGGCGGGGGTCTTCCAGGCCGGTGACCTGACTGCTGCCAGAGAGGCGGTGCCTGATTGACTGCTCAAAATTCCATCTCTGGAAAAGACGGAAACTGTGACTAAGTCTCAGTTTGGTGATGTGGGGCTTAGCATAAGTGATTGCATTTTGGACCTGTTGTCTTTTTTTTTAATTAATTAATTTATTTATTTATAGCTGTGTTGAGTCTTGTTGCACACATGCTGTCTCTGGTTGTGGCAAGAGGGGGCTACTCTTCATTGTAGTGCGCGGGCTTCTCACTGCAGTGGCTTCTCTTATTGTGGAGCACGGGCCCTAGAGCGTGCCGGCTTCAGTAGCTGTGGCACGTGGGCTCAGTGATTGTGGCTCACAGGCTCTAGAGCGCAGGCTCAGTACTTGTGGTGCACGGGTTCGTGTCCCCTGCATTGGCAGGTGGATTCTTAACCAGTGTGCCACCTAGGAAGTCCCTTAATATTTATTTACTTATTTGGTTGCACCGAGTCTTAGCTGCGGCTTGTGGGCTCCTTAGTTGCTGATCGCCAACTCCTTAGTTGTGGCATGCAAATCTTAGTTGCGGCATGCATGTGGGATCTAGTTTCCTGACCAGGGATCGAACCTGGGACTCCTGCTTTGGCAGCACGAGTCTTAACCACTGCACCACCAGGGAAGCCCCCTGTTGCCTTATTTTTAACATGAGCTGTGATTCCTAGTTTTTAAAAACTTTTTTAGATCATGATTTGTTAAATGTACACTGTAAATAGGTCTGAGGCACAGTTTGGTTGCCTGCACAGCCTCTTGGTACATGGAGAGGTTAACAGCTGTTCTGATGTCAATAACACCTGATTAGTTTTGTCAAATTGGGAAAAAGTGCAGTGTGACTTAACAGAAACAAGTTTGAATTTAGAATATTTGTTAAAGAAATATATTTTATTATTCCTTGGGAACTAGGGTCTCCTGCTACAAAATCACAGTGTGGCCTCAAGCAGCTCACTTCACCTCTCTGAATCTCGATTTCTTCATCAGGATAGATCAGGGGACGAGGCTGAAAGAGCTCCTGGGTCCCTTCCAGCTCGAAAGCTCTGTGCGGTTCCATTCAGAACACAGACTCAGCCCACTGCGTCCTGGATCGCTTCTTCTCTCCTGCCTCCCATCACCTCCTGGTTTTCCTTCTGCTGCTCTTGCTGCTCTTTCTCCACCTCCTTTGAGGCCTCTTCTTAAGTGTTGGCCTTCCTCAGGCTTTCTACTCGGACCTCTGATTCTGGAGCTGCCCGGTCTTCATCGCTGTGGCAGCCACCTACCTACTGATGGCTGCCAGCCGACGTCTCTGCCTTCGGCAGCGTGTCGCCTGTGGACTGGATGTGGTACGTAGGTGCCCGCAGGCACGTCCACCTACCGTGTTGTGCAGTGGGACCCCTCCTCCCACCCCGGATGCTTCTGTTTCTCCTGTTTTCCTTATTTAAGTGAAAAGCACCAGCCCTCATTTCAATCTCTTAATCTGAGCAGTGTGATTTTCCTGCTACATGGAAGCTACACGCTGGAGGTGAAAAAAGTGACGCCCAGAGAGGTTCGGGAGGGATGTAAGGTGACACAGCAGTGAGTGGTGGCTTGGATCTGCACTAAAGGTCTCTGCTCCAAGGCCAGAGCTCTCACCCCCTGCCCTACGCACTCCCTTGCCCTTCCCAGGAGCCTGGGGGTGGTCCTCAACCCTCAATCCCTCCCTCACCCCCCACGCCAGGACCTACAGACCAGAAAGGCCCTCAGGTCAGCTCCTCAGACCTTACAGCTCATACCGTAAACAAGCGTCCTTTCTACGGCCTATCCAGTCATGTGTTGTGTATTTTTATGCTTTTTGTGGGTGATTTTGCTGTTTAAACGGCCCCCATGCCTAGTGCTGAAGTGCTGCCCAGTGTCCCTAAGCGCACGAAGGCTGTGACCTGCCTCGCGGGGAAAATGCGCGTGTGAGATGAGCCTCGTTCAGGCGTGAGCTGTGGTGCTGTCGGCCGAGGTCAGTGCTGGTGAGTCAACCACACGGCACATTGGGAAGAGGAAGTGGCGTTTCCTGTACTGGCGCCACTCCAGAAGGCACTGAAGACGGTGCGGGATGAAGTGATGGAGACGACGGAACGGCGGTACATCTGTGGGTTCATGACGTGACCACTGATTAAAAAAACAAATCCTCATGGGCAGCGTCGTGAGCAAAGCCGAAGACATTCAGGGCCGGGGAGGCGTCGGCCGTTCTGGGCTGGGCGTCTGACGCACGTTTCCAGGCGACCTGACGGAAACCTTACACCTGCAGATGAGGCAGGGTCTGCGGATGAAAACACCTGCGAGGGTCTTAGGTGATGGGCTGCAGAAGAGCTGGCAGCCACGCTGACACCCAGGCTTGTTGAACGAGGACCTTACACATGAGCCTAGAGCACGCAAACCAGGTCTTGTTGACAAAATGTGACCAGAGGCTCCCAGGAGCCAAACCCCGTGCTTCCCCAGGGGCAGCAGCTGGGCCTTCACCCTCCAGGGTTGGCAGCAAGTTCACGGAACACGACTGCAGCACCGAGAGCCACTGTGCTTGTCACTGTTCGTGCCACATGGGCTCCAGGCGCACTGAACCCCTTGTGGTGCCCGCCTGCCCTCTCCTCCTCTCCATCAGGCCACCTGGACTCATCCTGGAGCCTCAGCACCTGTCACCCCCAGGGCATCTCTCTGGACCCCACCCTGGACGACGGAGATGCCCCTCCTCCGGGTGTGTTAACACCCCGCGTCCACCTCTGTCAGCGTCATCTCAACAGGACAGGCTCGCGTGTTTGACTGTCTCCCCCATCAGTGTCTAAGCTGCTGGAGGGCGAGGCCCATTGTATACGTGTGTGTGTGTGTGTGTGTGTGTGTGAGAGAGAGAGAGAGAGAGAGATGGGAGGCCAAAACCAACAACCAAAATTTTTTTGTTTTGGGCTTTTTTTTTAGCTGTGTTGGGTCTTCATTGCTGCACGTGGACTTTCTCTGGTTGTGGCTGGGGGGCGGGGGGCTATTCTTTGTTGGCAGTATGTGGGCTTCTCAGTGCAGTGGCTTCTCTTGCTGCGGAGCACGGGCTCTAGGCACACGGGCTTCAGTAGTTGTGGCTCACAGGCTGTAGAGCACAGTCTCAGTAGTTGTGGTGCACGGGCTTCACTGCTCTGTGGCATGTGGGATCTTCCCAGACCAGGGATCGAACCCATGTCGCCTGGATTGGCAGGTGAATTCTTAACCAGTGCGCCACCAGGGACGTCCCTCAAAGATATTTCTTATGTTGTACTTTTACTTATTTTTTTTATTTATTATTTTTGGGGGGGTACACCAAGTTCAATCATCTGTTTTTATACACATATCCCCGTATTCCCTCCCTTCCTTGACTCCCCCACCTCGAGTCCCCCCTGCCCCCCGTCCCAGTCCTCTAAGGCATCTTCCATCCTCGAGTTGGACTCCCTTTGTTATACAACAACTTCCCACTGACTATTTTACGGTTGGTAGTATATATATGTCTGTGCTACTCTCTTGCTTCGTCTCAGTTTCCCCTTTGTACTTTTACTTTTAAAATTAGTGTGCAGACCACGCCGTGCTTGATTGGCTCCCTGTCCTCTGTGCTCTGGTTCTCAGCACAGCCTGGCCCATGGAGAGGATCCGTACATGCTCATTGGAAAGAAAAGCATAAAGGTTAACCATATCTACTCGTTCTACCTAATGGAAGTTCCCAGATCGTAAATTTTTAATGAATAGATAAAATAGTTTGAAATTAACATATTAAATTAATGGCTTGTGCTCTGAAATATTTAAAATCATTGCTCTGCCCTCTCTCTTTTCAATTTGAGAGGTCTGTAATAAAATTTTGCTGAGCAAAATGAACTTCAGCTTAATCCAAATGGAAGAATTAGAAATTTGGAGCAAGCAGTCTGAGTGGAGTTTGTACTGTGTTCAGTGTAACTCTAGAACATCGAAGCCAAGAGGGCTCGATGTGCAGCTGTGTTAATTAGGCTCCTCCAGGTGAGCTAAGGAGGCAGGAAGGGAAAGAACAGAAGCAGCCTCATCGCCAGGCTGTCGGCCGGGAAGGAAGGTCATCTGTGCACAGCTCTCGAGCGGCGTTCGACAGCCCCTCCGGGACCCAGCGACCGGCTGCCTCCCCGTGAGCCGGCGTTTGCTGCTCTGGGGCTGCTTTCAGGGAGACTCGGCTCCTGCAGCCTCCGCTTGGTCACGGCCTGTCCTGGCGTGTCGCTGCTACCCCTGTCCTCTCTGCCTCCTTTGTGCTCCTGCAGACTTGCAGGTACCGAGGGCCCCTACAGGTCTCACGTTAAATCCCCACCAAGGAAGAAGGCAGTTCCTTCGGCTGTTACTCCCACTCCTGGGCAGAGACCTCGCACCAGACCGCCTCCTAAGACAGAGGCCATCCTATAAATTACCTCCTCTGCGAGCCAGCATGGTGGAAGGCACGGCTGCTTCCTCAGAAGGCCTGTGGGCACGGGATGCTCCTCTGTGAGTCAACAGAGGGAACGCTGACATTGATGCCTGGACGGTTGGGTGGGTCATTCCAAGGGCGGTGCTTTCAGAGCCCTCTGCGATCCAGGTCTCTGGAGCACATCATCTCCCGGCATTTGAGAAGACTTGCCTACTTGGCTTGTTTCTTTTGAGCTGCTCTAAATGTTTGGGTGAAGCCTGCAGGGGTTCACAGACAGATCTCGTTTATGCAACATCTAACCACACCACCAGTGAGTCCTTTTTCAGAATTACTTACGGTTGAACGTTAAGGCTGTCTGATATCACTGAACACTGAGTAAGTGGGTCTACAATATTCTGCTTATTTTCATTTGTTTTCCTTAATCTAAATAAATGAGTTGCTGCTTTAAAAATATATATGTGACACTGCAAGGGAGGGTGGTGAGAAGCTCCCCAGGAGCTGCTATTGCTTGGAAACTGTTGTTTTCCTTAAGAAGTTTGAATGAAGCAAGGCAAAGTGCAAAGTCATAGTCATTCAACTGATGTTTATGGAGAACCGCCGCGTGCAGGCCCTAAACCCTGGGAATACGACAGACGTGCGGTCTGTTCTCATGGGACTTAAAAGGAAAGCAGGTTGAATAGATACTATTTTTTTTTTAAACAACAACAAACAGAGTCAAAAGTCAGTCCTACAGTCCTGCTCCAAAGTTTCCTAATGAAAGACCTTAGGCAACGAAACCAGCAATTCAAGCAGTGAAAACAGCAATTCAACTCCAACTTTAAACAAATGAGTCAGAATAATGCCACGATAATAGTATTAATAATTAATGGTCTTGTTGCCCGTTGAGGCTTCTTCCTTTTCCTTCTCAACAAGTAATTAGCAGTAGGTATCTTAATTATTGGCTTGACTTTAAACTTCCATAACCCCAGTGACTGTGATGAGACCTCGGGCCCTACAGCCCAAGGAGCCACCAGTTTCCATCACAGAAGACTGGACGTTGCCTCAGCCACCTCCCCTGAGTTACTCAGCCCCAGGCCAGTGTGGAAGGCCCTGCCCCGTTTCCAGCACGGATGCTCTTCTGCCCCAGCTGCATCACTGCTCACAGAGAAGTTCCTTTAAAGCAGCTCCTTGGAAAAACCCCCAAAGCACAGCCCACGCACGGAGACCCGGGAGGGCTCGCTGCCGTCCCGGAATCTCCGCAGCAGATGGAAAGCAGGTCAAATATGACTTGACGTCTCCTGCTCATCCCCCAGAACCGGGAGAAGCCTGGATTCCTGGGGAGACCCTGTTACCCAGAGCATCGACCCCAGATCAGAGCAACAGGCGACAACCTGGTCATTCCCCCAACCAAAGTGTTCTGAGCCCAAAGTCAAACCTCGGCCTGTGTCCGGACTTTCCACTCATTGGTGTCCCTGTGTTTGAAGTGGGCCAGACTCACACCTTGGAGCTGTCACCGCCTCTGCTTCCCGACGTGACACAGTCTGTTTACTCTTCTTCCTCGGCCACCGTCTCCCCCATCCTTGGCCCCCGACCGTTTCTCTGTGTAACTAGTAGATACAGCCCACCCTCGCTCCCGCCCCAGCGGCGCCCAGTCCAGACGGGTTGTGCTCCCACGGTGAAGGGGTCACCCGGGCTACAGGGCCACAGGGCAGCTCCGTGGGGGGAAGATGTGTCTGACCCCGCTCCCCGGAAGTGAGCCAGCAGGCAGAGTGTCCTGGAGGCCACACCTACGTCCAGCTCAACCTGGGACCCTGATCGGCTCACCGGCCGCGTGCAGTGTGTGGGCAGCTCCATGCCTGCTCTGGTAGGACGGTTGTCGTGGTCAGTCCCAGGCTAACACATTTATTATGAAATGAGATTAAAATCTCTCTCATACTGTGAGACTGGAATAGATTGTCCGGAAGGCATATTTTACCCTTACTGCGGTGATCTATCCTTGTATTTAAAATAATGATAGGGCTTCCTAGGTGGCGCAGTGATTAAGAATCCGCCTGCCAATGTAGAGGTCACGGGTTCGATCCCAGCTCCAGGAAGATCCCACATGCCGCGGAGCAACTAAGCCCGTGTGCCAAAATAAAATAAAATAATGATAATGTCAGTTATTATTAAAGTCTGGTAGGCAACTCTGCAGCTCACTGGGCGACTCGAAGCCCCCACCCAGCAGTTATCTCAGGTCAGCCAGATGACGAGAGGCTCACAGGTTTTGGAGAATCTGTGACTCCTGATAAGCAAACCAGGAAATTTACATACCGCTTTCTGGATTTCCTTGTTGTAATTTTGGGCATAGAAATTGCACAACTTGGTTATAGAAGTAAAGGTCATCTAGAAGATCCAGAATACACTTATCTCAATTTTTTTAGATTATCATCTAAAATAAAACATTTAAACATATTTTTGAGGAACCTGGGCTTGTTGAGAATATGTCCACAGACCTCTGGGAGTCTGAGAACCCTGCCTTCATTTATTTCAGTGGAAACACTCAAGAGCTCCAACTGTCCCTCTCAGGATTTGGAGATTCCCATGAAATGCCAGATTGACCCGCCAATCTTGATTGGATAGTTATCCTAACAAATCTGCTGTAATGACCAGTTATACATGTCATCTAAAAGGACTTTCTTCTTGTAGGACATGTTTAACACTTAAAAGAGTATATAAAATACCGTCCCTGCTTTCTGATAATCAGCAATCCTGCTGTCATCACATATAAAACGTCTTAATTATAATAGTAAAAATCAGAAACAGAGGAAAGAACCATTGTGAAAATAAAATTCAATTAAAAATTAATACTACATATGTCAAAATCCCAGCAGTGTTTTAAAAACAAGTTGACAATCCAATTCTAATACCTGTATGAGCTGCAAAGGGCCAAAAAAGCCAAGACATTGTTAGAGAAGAACAACTAAACAAGAGAAACTACTTCATACACTCGAAGATGTAATGTGAAACTAGAGGAGTTAGGGCAGTAATAGTGAAACGAGAATGAAAAATAGACCCGTGGAAAAGACCAGAGTCCCCACACCAACCCACACGTGTGGCCAAATGATCTATGACAAAGGAAGTACTGTGGATTAGTGATAAAAACACATTAAAACAAAATAAAGGTGCTAGGTCATTTAGACAGCCACATGTAAAGAGAGCAAATCTTGAAACTGATCTGATGTCATCCACAAAAATCATTTTCGGAAAGAATGTAGCTTGAAGTATGATGTTAAGGAGAAAACTGTCATAAGATTTTTTTTTATGATCTTGAGGTAGGGAAAGAATCCTTAGATCACAAAAAAGAAAAAAGCAGCAGCTATATGGGAAGACATGATCTGGACTACATTCAAATTAAGAATTTGTTTATTAAAAGATATGAAGAGAGTGAAGGGGCAGTAACCGAGTGGGTGTAGATAGAGGACAAAACTGACAAAAGGCTCACGTCCAGCATATGTAATGAACTCTTAGAAATCAATAAGTAGGGACTTCCCTGGTGTGCAGTGGTTAAGAATCCACCTGCCAATGCAGGGGACACGGGTTCGAGCCCTGGTCCGGGAAGATCCCACATGCCGCAGAGCAGCTAAGCCCACATGCCACAACTACTGAGCCTGCGCTCTAGAGCCGGTGTGCCACAGCTATTGAAGCCCGCATGCTTAGAGCCCGTGCCTTGCAACAAGGGAAGCCACAAAGAAGAGTGGCCCCAGCTCGCCACAACTAGAGAAAGCCCGCGCCCACCAATGAAGACCCAACACAGCCAATAAATAAATTTATCTTTTAAAAAATAAGTAAAAGCTACAATTTAATAGAAAAACAGGTAGAAGAGCTGACCATGTAAGTTACAAAAGACGCTGTCCAAATGGTCTTCAACTTCCTTAGTAATCGTGTAAATTCAAATTAAAATCCCGGTGAGGTTTTCTACACACCCTCCAGAACAGCTGAGATTAGAAAGACTGGCAGCAGCGAGTGTCGGGAGGATGGGAAGCCATGGGGTCGTGGTGACAGCTGGTGGAGCCTTCTGAAAATCAGCATATCCCGGTACCAGGCATTTCACTCCCGGGTAACAGAAATGCAGGCCTATGTGCCTCAAAAGGCATATATAAGAATGTAGCAGCATCATTTGTATAGAAAAATAAAAAGCTTGGGAAAAAACTAAGTGAGACTTCTAGTTTCCAGCTTGAACTGTCACTCTTGTCCTCACAACGGGAAAACAGCTGAACATATTGAAACTCAATAACTTTTCTTGGATTCCTCAGAGAACTGAAGTCCAGGACACACCGCCACCCCCAAAACTGGGGACAGGCGACTACCAGGAGTGCTAGTTGAACAGCAGAGGCCAGCTTAACACCGGAGCCAGTGCTGGAGGAGGAAAACGTTAAAAGACTCAGTGTGCTCAAGCTTGAGTGTTAAAAATTAAGGGGGCCCAGGCTTACGTAAGGGTCCCCCCCTTTCCCGAGCCCACCTCTGGGAGCCCCGCCGGGTGTTCAGGGTGAATATCAGGGAAGAACTCTCTCTTTCCACCAGAGGGGAGAAGCAGCCCTTTGGAAATATGCCCAGAGCACTGTGTTCTTTTGTTTGTTTGTTTAATTTTTATTGGAGCATAAGTGATTTACAATATTGCATTAGTTTCTGCTGCACAGCAAAGTGTATCAGGTATACATACACATACATCCACTCTTTCTTAAGCTTCTTTTCCCATATAGGTCATTACAGAGTATTGAGAAGAGTTCCCTCTGCTACAGGGCAGGTCCTCATCACCTATTTTACATGCAGTAGTGTGTGTATGTCAATCCCAATCTCCCAAGTCATCCCTTCCCCCTTTCCCCCAGTACCCGTAAGCTTGTTTTCTACATCTGTGACTCTATTTCTGTTTTGTAAAAAAGTTCATTTGTACCATTTTTTTAGATTCCACATATAAGCGTTATCATACGGCCTTCCCCAAGGAAACGATTTCAGCAGAGCCTATCGCCTCGGGAATACCCAGAGCCTCACAGTCCTGGGGGTTGGGAGTACCCAGCTGCAGCCCCTCCAGCCCTCCCGTCTCACCTGAGTGGGGACAGGGGCGTGCACTGGTGGGCTGAGGAGCACTCTTCTGGGTCACAGCCCCGGCACGGGCTCACTGACGGGGAGGGTCTCACAGAGCCCTCGCCCCCACACCAAGGGGCTCCTGTATGATCACAGGAGATTACAGTGGAAACAGCTGCAAGCCTTATTTAAGAAAAAGACACCAGGAAAACCCAGACATGATAGGGGAGACAAAAACAAGGACACAGAAAAGTTTAGCCTCTAACACCTTCTGTTCTAGCAAGGAGCAAACACAGATGAACTTCTCGTGGTACAAAAAAAAAAAAGCCTCACACTAAAAGCATATTTAATTTTACCCAGGACATCACGTCCATCTTTCAACAAAAAGTTACAAAGTGTACTACAAGGAAAAAACACAGCTTGAAGAGGCAGAGCAAGCATCAGAACCAGACTCAGATATGGTGGGAGTTTTCGCATTATTGGACCAGGAATTAAAATAGCTACGATTAATATGCTAAGGGCTCTAATGGAGAAAGTGGGCCACTTGTGAAAACTGGTGTATAATGTAAGCAGAGAGATGGAAACTAAGAAAGAATCCAAAGAAAATGCTAGAAATAAAAAACAACGTGACAAAAATGAACAGTGCCTTTGGTGGGTTCATCATAGCCTAGACGTGGCAGAGGAAAGAATGGGGGAGGCTGCAGATAGTCAACAGAAAAGTTCTAAACTGAAAATCAAGGAGAAAAAATGCTACCATGTCCAAGCGTGCGCTGCCTGCTACACAACAGGCCAATCAATTGAGAAACGAGGTCTCGGGACAAGGAATAGCAACTTTATTCGGAAAGCCAGGAGACTGAGAATTTCTTCTTTCTTGCAGGCACTCACAGGTGAGCTGGGTCAGGATGTTTCCTGTGAGCTAAACAAAGGTATTTTAGCTTAACACTCAGGCATAGGGGGCAGGGTTCCTGGAGATGGGTCATTCTGTATCCTTTAAGTTATAGACAACATCCCTTTAGTGATTAACTTGTAGCAAAAGCAATAGACAAAGGTTAAAGTAAAAGAAACAGATCCAATATGGAGTCAAATTTGTTCTTCTCTATTACAAAAAGAATGAAGGAAACAGAAGACACTATCCATGAACTGTGGGACAGGTATAAAAAGTGTACACGTAAGGGGAGTACCAGAAGGAGAAGAAAGAGAGGAACAGAGGAAATATTTGAAGTAATAATAATAATACTGGCTGAGGCTAATGGCTGAGAATTTCCCCAAATGAATGATGAACACCAAACCATAGATCCAGGAAGCTCAGAGAACAACACTGTGCAGGCAAATACCAAAAAATAAGCTACACTAAGACATATTCTTTTTTTTTAATGGTTGAATGTTGTTTTACTGCAGATATTTCATATTTTCAACATATTTGGGCAGATTAGGCTCTGTGGACATAACACATTCTAACTGCAGAAAAATCAAGGATAAAGAAAATCTTGAAGAAAGCAGAGGAAATAAACACCTCTAGAGGGACAAGGATAAAATTTCATCTGATGTCTCATAAATCATGCAAGCACAATAGAAAAAAAACTCACCAACTTAGAATTCTGTATCCAGTGAAATTATCCTTCAAAAATGAAGGGGAAATAGATTTTCTCAGACAAAAGTTGAGGGAGGCACCCCCCGACTACAAGGACCCGGCAGACCGCGTCAGCGCCGGGCACGGGCTACACGTGGGAGTCGGTCCAGGGCGCACTGATGGGCCCGAGCACGACCAGGTGATGACCGCCTGTCGGCTCCTGGGCTACAGGACAGCCCAGCTGGGGGGCTGCACCGTCCCCGTGAAGCCCCCGTCCTCAGCCCACCCACCCACAGCTGCAGTCCTCGCCCAGCCCGTGAGCTTGTGCTCTAAACCTCAGGCTCCGCAGCCTCCCAGGCTCAGGTCCGCGGCCTCTGGTTGGTGACGCTGTGTCTCGAGTGGACGGTTCCGTCGTGGGAGAGAGGAGACACCAGCCACGGTGTGCAGCGCTTGTCAGAGCTGCTTGTGAACCAGCGTGTGTGCAGGCCCCCGAGTCCTTCTCTGCACAAGCAGGGCAGGTCCTGAGTGCGGATGCTGCCCGGACACCCGAGCGGTGAATGGAGCTGTCCAGAGTGCTGGAAGCGCCCAGCCTGGTGGAGCCCTGTCCAGCCCCAGGGTGGGGCCCTGCAGGCCTTGGGCGCAGAGGGGGACCCGGAGGGGGTCACAGCGTGAGGAGCCTGACCCAGACCTCACAGGAGGCGGTGCTCAGGGGCCTGCCTGCTCCTCTCCTCCCCTCTCCTCTCCTCTCCACTCCTCCCCTCCCCTCTCCTTAGGAGCTGGAGAGCAGACCTGTCAGGCGGAACCTCTGCTGTCTGTTTAAAAGTCACTTGTGAACTTGGAAGAGCCGCTTTCCCCTGGCCAATCCTTTTCTGTTTTGTGCAAATGAATGTATCCAAGTAGTTAATATTTTGATTCCTGAGGGAATAGTTGGGGCTGGGTATGTGAATGTGGATAATAGATATTTGTTGAACAGACGTATTGATGGGCAGCGACTCTGTGCTTGGTGGTGCCAGAGCTAGAAAGGTGATGAAACAGACTGCTGTCCTCCAGGAGCAGCACCTAGATGGAGATTCACTCACACGTATTTGTTACGTGCCCAGCACCCAGCAAGTGATAAAGCAACGTCTCTTTACTTGTAGCTGGTGAGTGGTGCAGCTAAGTATAGAGGCGGCCCTGCACGCAGCCTGGGGAGGAGGGAGGTGGGGGGACGTGGAGGGAAGGTGAGGCTCCCGAAAGGAGTGAGGGTTGAGAGGGTGGAGGGTGGAAGTGAGCTGGCCGAGGAAGGGAGGGGCAGCAGGGACCTTCAGAGACCTGGCGTGTCTCTCTGTGCGTGGTGCAAACAGTGTTCTGTTCACCTGGAAAGGCAGGGTGGACGAGGACGTTCTGGGCTGCTGGGGGCCAGCAGAGGCAGACAGCACCCTCCACCTGCCTTCCTGGGTTGCCCAGAACGTAGACGTTAGCTGATAAGATTTTAGATGCGCAAACTCAGTGCTTTCCAGATGTTCTGTAGGACACAGGGTCCTTGGATATTAATAAATGCTGCATGATAAATAGGTCCCAGGGTCAAATGGGTTCAGAAAATGCACATATTCGTTGTGAATCTTTAGAGAGGGTAAAATCTTCAATTTTCCAGGTGAAAATTTTGGAAAGCTTTTCACCTGAGCATCTTGAGAAACGCGTGCTCAGAGTACATGCTGAGAAACGCCACATCAGCACCCACGTGGCAGGGATGCTACCTGGCAGGTCTCATAGGTCTGATTCTCTCTGAAGATGTTCTGCTTTCCGAGATCGACACAGTTGGAGGAATGCACCTGCAGATCATTAATGATGAGAAGACCCACAAAGGGAGAGTGAGAGAAGTTGCCCAGCTGACTGAACTTCAATTTCACCCACAGCTCCTCTGTTCTGTGCTGGCTGTTGTAAGTCCTTCAGCTCTCAAAGTGCCAGCTCTACATGAGGGCTGGAAAGCATTTGCTCTTTCCTCTCTCATTTCTTTGCATTCTTCTGACCTCTTAAGGCAGTGCAGAGATTGGCATGGCTATTAATGTCTACAACTATTTTTATAGATGGAACATGGGTTGAGAGAAAGGATTCTTGATTGGAACAGGAAAGGTTCATTGGCAAATAATTGTATCTATTTTGGTCCCTCAACACTTGAGAAACTTGTGCTTTCTGAGAATGCTGGTTTTCAGAGGAAAACTAGCTAAATTGTTTTGTGAAAGCTACATGAGTCATCTCTCATCTATATTCTAAATGTCAGGGTTATCAGTGAGTGTAAGTCTTTCAGAGAGGATCTGACCCACTCTTGGGCCTCAAAGGGAGGAAAAGGAACAGGCTTCTCCTGATTTCATAGAGCATCTGTTCTCGGGTGTCCTGTACAAAATCATCGTTGCCCCAGTTACTCTCCTGACATTAGTGTTAATTTCAGTAAGTCATGTGATTCGTATGTTTCATGATGCTCATGTCCTTTTAAGATCCTGTATGAAAAACGGTTCTTACAGATCACGTAAGATTGTGCATTAGGCTTGATGTGTTCTTGCGGAGTTTGTAGAAATTGCCTTTAAGGCATGTCTAGCAGGATGGGGGATGGGGGGGACTTGGCTTTGATCAGAAAGGAGGAAACTGTGTGAGCCAATGGAGGTGGGAGTGTGGGGTGTGTTTGGGGTAGAGCTCTTGTGTTTATTTATCTTTTCCTCTTATAATTGATCCTGGCCTCTGTGCCTTGAAGGAGCCAAGGTTAGGACAATGCCGGGGTGGCAGGTGGCAACATTCAGGGAGGGAAATGTATAGAGAGCAAATTTTGTACTAACTTTTGTTGTAGCTACTTCATCTCCATTAGGTAGATGTCTTCTGCATTTCGTGTATGTGCCAGAATCATTCTTCATCCATAGAGAAATCTGTCATGTAAATTGCTTAACTTTTGAAAAATCTGTCTCTAAAATCAAATCTGGTTGGATGTTGGAACCTTCAGCCACCACCTTTCCTTCCCCGCCTGAGTCTTTCACACGCTCATCCTTAGGAAGCTCTGTAGCATTTTCCTAAAATCATTAATAAAATGTAATTAAATGCTTGCTCAGCTGCCTAAAGATGTGCATTGTGGCACCAAAAAATAGGGCTACTCCAAATTTATGACGTGAAGGGAAGGAAAATCTTGCGTTATTTTCAATTCTCTCTTAGTGTGTTGAAACCTTGTGTCTCCCACGTGTGAGGTTAAAAATCTGAGAAATTCACTAATTTTAAAGTGTCACTTGGGAACTCCCTGGTGGTCCAGTGGTTAGGACTTGGTGCTTGCACTGCCATGGGCGCCGGTTCAATCCCTGGTTCGGGAACTAAGATCCCACAAGCTACACGGCACAGCCAAAAAACAAAAAAATTGTCATTTAAGGGGGAAGGAAATGGAGACCTGTGTTGATCTGAGTGTGTGGTGATTCACACCTCTCTTTCTGGCTTGCAGTTTGAGGCCTGGGGAGTGATGTTTTTATTCGGGCAGGTCTCTCTGAGAATCAGCACAGCGTGTTAACAAGGTGAGAAAGTCTCCAAGTCCTGCTTCCTTCTCCCTTCCTCCAAGTGGGCCAATGACTTATCCTTCATGCATTTCTCCTTCACGCTGTCCCTCTCTCTGCAGATGCTGTCACAAAGTTCTGCCGACCCATCTTCGATAAAATCAGACGGTTGGAGCCCACTTTGGTGCATCCTCTCCTGAGATGCCGGCTCACATCTCCCTGCCCCGCGATCAGCTGCCACGGCCCATCCCCTGAGCCCCGTGTGCTGGGCCTCTGTGCTCTCAGACCATCCCAGGCACAGGGGACAGATCTCATATAGGGTGGACCTGAGCTTTGTCCAGAGTCAGACTGCTTGGTGAGGCCACCAGAGAGTTCTGGAAGGTCCCTGAATTGAAGATCTCGTGGTGGGTCTTTCAGCTTGTCCCCTAGGCTGATGTGCTACCCTTTGGGGGCGTGGACTTTCTCCAGGAATGTGACAGCATGGCGCCCGGCACAGAACAGTGCCCACGAAACAGCATCTGCCTCTCTTCTCTGCAAGGGAGCTCCAGCAAGAGGACGCAGCGCAGTTTCAGGAGCGAGACCACAATGAACAGCTGAGATGGTTCAGGAATGTTTTGTGGCCGAGGCTGATTTGAACCAAGAAGTGAAGGATGCACTCATTCATCCGCCAGGTTCCCTAGTGTCCCTGGCATAGTTCAGGTAATGCCATGGGGTGAGAACACAGTAGGCACCAAAACAAGCAGGAGTTCGCAGTCTGGTCAGTCAGACAGATGTCCATCAAATAACTGCATAAATATAAGTTTAACTGGAAAGTGACCTAAATGTCAGTGAATATGGAGAAATAAAGTACGACATATTCTTCTACATATTTTTTTCTTGAAATACAATTGATTTACAATATTATGTTAGTTTCAGGTATACAGCATGGCGATTTTTTTTTTGCAGATAATATTTCACTATAGGTTATTGCAAGGTATTGGGTGTAGTTCCCTATGCCACACATGAAATCCTTGTTGTTTATCTACTTTATGCCTAGTGGTTTGTATCTGTTAATCCCATTCTCCTAATTTGTATCCCCCCACCCCCGCTGCCTTCTCCCCTTTGGTAACCAGAAGTTTGTTTCCTATGGTACGACGTGGTCTTTTGACTTAAGGTTATGTAGTCATTGAAATTGTTTCAAAGGATCCTAAAATGATTGCACTAACACTGGTTATTTAAAAAGGGGTGTGTGAAAGCATAGAGTGGAATCTCTATTTTGTAGAGACAAATACGTGATTGCCTCTGCACAGGGAAGTTGGTTACAGCACATTTTTCTTGCCTCTGGAGGTAGGCTTGTAATGCTGTAAACGTCCCTCTTAGAACAGCTTTTCTATGTCCCATACATTTTGGATCATTGTGTCTTCCATTTTTATTGATCTCCAGGTATTTTTTGATTTCTTCTTTGTTGTTTGTTTTTTCTCTTTTGGCCGCACCATGTGTCATGCAGGATCTTAGTTCTCCAATCAGGGATTGAACCCATGCTCCCTGCAGTAGAAGGGTGGAGTCTTAACCACTGGCCCTCGAGGGAAGTCCTGTCATCTTTGATTTCTTCCTTGACACATTGGTTGTTTGGTAGCCTGTTGTTCAGACTCCATGTGTTTGTGTTTTTTGCAGTTCAAACACATTCTAATCACCCTACATTTTCACTCCCCGGGGGGAGTCCCAAGTTGCCTCCTGCCTCTCTGGGAGGCTCTCCAAGATCAGCAGGTGGGTGTAACCCAGGCTTCTTTCAAATGACTGCCTCTGCAGTGGGACTGGAGCTTGTGAGATTTTCCACACGCCCTTTGAGAGGGGAGTCTCTGTTTCCTACAGCCCTTTGGCTCCCCTGAACGTAAGCCCCACTGGTTATCAAAACCAGATGTTCCAGGGGCTCATCTTCCCCGAGCAGGAACCCCAGGCTGGGGAGCTTGATATGGGGTTGGACCCCTCTCTCCTTGGGGAGAACCTCTGCAATTCTGATTATCCTTCCATTTGTGGGTCACCAAGCTGGGGGCACGGGTCTGACTATGCTGCCTCTCCACCCCTCTTGTCCATCTTGCTGAGGTTCCTTCTTTATGTCTTTAGTTGTGGGAAAGCTTTTCTGGTAGTCTCCAGGTCATTCGCATAGATAGTTGCTCTGCAAGTAGCTGTAATTTTGGTGTCTCTGTGGGAGGAGGCGAGTTCAGGGTCTTCCTGCTCAGCCATCTTGGCCACCCTCTCTGGTGGATGTTTTAAAATCTGGGTTTTTTCCCTCCATCAGAGGGGAGAGGAACTGCTGACATACTGTGTGCCAGAACACTTGGCAAATCTACTTCCAGCTTTTATGTCGCAACAAGGGAAAATGCCAGAGTGATGCGTTGTCAATCTTGCTCCCTGATGCTTGGTGCACCTGACGGGTCTGCTGAGCGCTGCCCTCTCTGCCGTCCAGGGGCAGGCGGGGGCTCGCGGGGAGTCGCGCCACCCCAGCTGCTCCGCCTGCCTCCCTGGGCAGGGGCCGCGTTCAGCCGTGTCCTCCCTCCAAGCTTCAGCAGTACGAGCTCGCTCAGTTGCTGAAGAGCAGGGGCCACAGGCGTTCCTGGTGGTTTATTGTAAGGTGCAGTGAATCTTCCTACAGCTCAAGGAACAGGTTCTAAAACACAAGTATCAGGTAGAACTATTTTGCATACATTTTCAGGTTAACTATGGAAAAAAATGTCCAGTTGTTTAGCAAGGTGCCACACTTTATGCTTTGTGATAAAAGCTTTTTAATGATTATTAATTGTCAAGAACCATGAGCAAGAGTGAAAGATACGTGACCAAATATTCCCGATACGTGCGGCGTATGTGATGGGCAAATTAGTAAGAGAACAGTAAACACTCTACTACAGAAATATTGGGAATAGGCAGTTTAAAAAAAGAAACTTAGAAATCTAGTTGAAATATGAAATGATTTTAAACATCACCAATAAGAGGTAAGTATGAAAGCATGAAAGAACTCACAATACTCAGCAGCAGGAAGGAGCTAGAAACGTGAGTTCTTGCTACCAGTGGGGATATTCAAAGATCCACGTTTGTAAGGCTGCTTGCCAGCGTGTTATGACAGCTTAGCAGACGCACCCGCTTTTTTGACTTGACGGTTACCTCCATCCAGGGTTGCTCAGCACGGCATCATTTATTTCCCGTGACCCTCAGTGGGGAGCTTCCTGGGCCTGGTCCCTCTGAGCTGTAACTCACCAGGTTCAAGGCTTACACTGGCCCCAGGGGAAGCCCAAGTTACTGTGCTGGTGACTGAAAGGACATTTATTTTGGACGGAACGATCACAGATTCTAGAGCAGGGGCCCTGACATGTTGTCAGAAGGAACACTTTTCACTTCCTTCCATCAAATCATAAACATCTGCACAGGGCCGCCCCGGCAGCTCTGCAGATGAAGCCTCGCCCATGTGGCCCCCCCCACCCTCCAGGGCTCCGATGGCTACTCTGAGGTCCTCCTGCAGATCCGTATCCCGGGCCGACCCCACGTCTCCACCTGCCTGGCACCAGCTGGGACTGGAGGTGGGCTGGGCCGGGGCTGTGAGCACACAGCCGGGTTCCTCCTGTTCCCGCTTCTTCACGACCTTCATTAAAGCTTTGAGTTCCGGGACAGCAGCCTTGTCACCCCACTCCCTTGGGGAACCTGGGCCCCGTGGAGACCCCGAGTGTGCCACCACCACCCCCAGAGTGGTGTTTGCTCTGTCGCTGTGAATGTCTCCACCTGCAAGCACATCCGGTGCTCAGAGCAGTGAGTGTGGGGAGCACACGGCTGTTGTGCAGATTGTGTTTTCAAGAGGCAGCGTGTGGAATTGGAGGCCTATTTACATACACTTTGCATGAACTTTCATACCAGCCTCTGACAACTCACTGCAAACACTCCTCTATGAATTCAGCTATTTGGTGCAGGCAACCACTGTTGTAGCCAGATCCGGCATTAAAGGCTTCCCACCCATGAAATACTGCGTAGATCTGTAAAAACGTAATCGTGATAATAATAAATCGGCTCAGGCCACTCACAAATGCAGCTGCCAGTAGCTGCTCTTAGCCCCGGCTCCTCGTGCTGGAGCGAGGTCTCAGTCCACACTGTCTAGGGAAACTGCACCTTCCTAACTCGCCCCAGGAGAAACAAGGAAAAGAAACGACTGTTTCTCTGCTGTCTTTCACCTAGTGGACACTGTGCTGGTGCTGCAGTTGTTTCCCTTTTTTCTCTATTATTTAATGTGAAATCTACATAGTTTGTGTGGTTGGTTGGAGAAGAGAACACACAGGAAAGGTCATGTGGATTGTGCAGCCTGCTGGAGGGTTTGCACTGCACGACCTGCACCACTGCGCCACGGCTCTGCGCTGACCTGACACTGCAGGTGGTACTGAAACCTATACGTACACACCTGTGATAAAGTTTAATGTATAGGGGCTTCCTAGGTGGCGCAGTGGTTGAGAATCCGCCTGCCAATGCAGGGGACGTGGGTTCGACCCCTGCTCCAGGAAGATCCCACGTGCCGCGGAGCAACTAAGCCCTTGCGCCACAACTATTGAGCCTGTGCTTTAGAGCCCGTGAGCCACAACTATTGAGCCCATGTGCTGCAACTACTGAAGCCCACATGCCTAGGGCCCATGCTCCGCAACAAGAGAAGCCATGGCAATGAGGAGCCCGCGCACCACAACGAAGAGTAGCCCCCACTCACTGCAACTAAAAGAAAGCCCGCACACAGCAACGAACACCGGACACAGCCAATAAAATAAATAAATAAATAAATTTATATATTAAAAAAGTTTAATGTATAAGTTAGGCACAGTAAGAGATTAACAGCAACAACTAATAATAAAATAGGGCAATTTTAACAATATACTATGATAAAAGTTATATGGATGTAGTCTCTCTCTCTCAACATATGGTACTGTACTCATGCTTCTTGTGATGCTGTAAGATGATAACGTGTCTGTGGTGAGATGAAGGGAGATGAATGACGCAGCCATTGTGACGTAGCAGCACTAGGCTGCTACTGACCTTCTGACATGGTCAGGAGGAGGATCGTCTGCTTCCAGTGACCCTGAATTCTCAGCCATGAGGGTGTGGATGGTTGGATGTGAGGAGCAGACGATGTCCATGGTGTGGGGATCCCGGGAGGAGCAGAGCAGACAGGAGAGACTTCACCACACTGCCTAGAATGACACAAAGTTTGAAACATACTTTTTTTTATTTCTGGAATTTTTCACTTAATATTTTTGGATCGTGGTTGGCCATGGGTAACTGAAACTGCAGAAAGCAAAACCACAACTAAGGGGGTCTACTGTACCATTTTCCAATAGAAAGAGTCGGGGTTTCTTGGAGAAAAGGCTAATTCTGGTGCTGAGATGGAAGATCCAAGATAAGCCTGGAGCATCTTATAGTGCCAGAAACTAAGAAAGTGCTTTAAAAAAAGGGGGGGCCCTCCCTGGTAGCACAGTCATTAAGAATCCACCTGCCAATACAGGGGACATGGGTTTGATCCCTGCTCCAGGAAGATCCCACATGCCGTGGAGCAACTAAGCCCGTGCTCCACAACTACTGAGCCTGCGCTCTAGAGCCCGAGAGCTACAACTAATGAGCCCATGTGCCGCAACTACTGAAGCCCGTGCACCTAGAGCCCATGCTCCACAACAAGAGAAGCCACTGCAATGAGAAGCCCACGCACCGCAATGAAGAGTAGCCTCTGCCCTCCGCCAACTACAGAAAGCCCGCGCACAGTAACAAAGACCCAACACAGCCAATAAATAAAAATAAATTAATTAATAAAAAAAGTATGGAAATGTCAAAAAAAAAAAAAAGAAAAGCTGACCTGGAAGAGCTCCCAATGGCTCAAGCTGGAACAATATGAGCAAGTACATGAATAATAATAGCATTGGATTATTATGCAAAGGATTAAATCGTCACCAGGACACCCCAGTGCTAATTACTGTAGGCAAGATTCAGTCCTGAATGCAAAAATTCTGAGGGAAACTTAAAGGAGACACAGTACATTTGCCTCAAATATTTCCCTCCAAATATTTATTAGTAACTTTTTTCTCTTATTTTATTTAAAAGGCCTATGAGTATTCAAAGCAAAAATTATAACGTATTGTGAGATTTAGAATGTGTAGATGTAAGATGTTTGCAGCAGTAGCACAAAGGATAGAAAGAGGTGTATGGAACTGCTCTGGGGCAAGGTTTATATACCGTCCATCTATATGTTAAAATAGTGCACTGTTAACTCTTAAGTAGATTGTAGTATGTGAAAGATGTGTATTGTGTGTAATCCCTGGAGTGACCACTAAATGCAAGGAGGTGGTGCTTAAATGCTAGGAAAGGAATTAAGTGGAATACATAAAGTATTTGTACAAGAAGTGTTTGGGAATTCCCGGCAGTCCAGTGGTCAGGACTTCGAGCTTCCATTGCAGGCGGCATGGGTTCGATCCCTGGTCAGAGAACTAAGGTCTCACAAGCCACGGGCGTGGCCAAAAAAAAAAATTTCCTAGAGCCTTTAGCCATAGCAGCCCAAACCCGAAAATAGCACAAATGTCCGTCTGAAGGAAAATGGACGAACAACTTGTGATATGTTTATACAAGAGAATACAGCTCAGAATGTAAGGAGCAGCTACTGGGCACACACTGCGGATGAGTGTCCTAAACGGGCTGCCGGCCGAGCCCAGCATCGCAGGACGACAGGCACGGTGAACCCACAGGGGCACCATCGCAAGGGCATTGGCTTGTGGGGGAGACAAAATTGCTTGGGAAGGAACTGGAGGGAATTTTCTAGAGGTGATGGAAATATTCTGTTCTTGAAAGGGTTAACGTACACATGGGTGTATTTATTTCTCACAGTTCATATCTGTGCCTTTCATTGTATGTGCCTCTCACCTCATGAAAAAGAAAAACTGAAGAGAAAGTGAGGATGGGCAGTAGCCTGAAGTGTTGATGAAACAGAAATGGCAGATGAATAGAAGTTGTTGAAGCTGGGTGATGGGTCTGTTACCGCATCTTGCTATTCTGTAAATGCTTAACATTTTCTGTAACAAAATGCTTTTATAAAAAACCGAAATGGGGACTTCCTAGGTGGCGCAGGGGTGAAGAATCCGCCTGCCACTGCAGGGGACACGGGTTCGAGCCCTGCCCTGGGAAGATTCCACATGCCACGGAGCAACTAAGCCCGTGCGCCACAACTATTGAGCCTGTGCTCTAGAGCCCGTGAGCCACAACTACTGAGCTCATGTGCCGCAACTATTGAAGCCCACGCGCCTAGAGTCCATGCTCCACAACAAGAGAAGCTATTACAATGAGGAGCCCGTGCACCACAATGAAGAGGAGCCCCCACTCTCAGCAACTAGAGAAAGCCCGTGTGCAGCAACGAAGACCCAACGCAGCCAATAAATAAATTAAATAAATAAATAAATTTATTTAAAAAAAAAAAAAAACCGAAATGGATCTACAGTGTTCGCCGCTGAGATGCTGGTTGCTTTGCGGAGGAGGGAGGGGAAAGTCATGTGGGGGTGTGGCAGGGGGCGGGGTGCTGTGTGTTCACTCCGTAGGAACTTATCCAGGTGCCCTTGAATGACTCCTGAATACATCTCTGTGTGCATGTTACACGCCAATAAAAATTTAAGCACTACATATTTACACGAAAATCCTAGCTCCGTATCTCAGGATAACAGTAGCGTTTTGTTTTGTTTTGTTTTGTTTTGTTTTGTTTTGTTTTGTTTTGTTTTGAAGTGGGACATATTCACTCATGATATCATCAGATGGATTTTTTAAAGTATTTATTTACTTATTTATTTGGCTGCACTTTGAAGAAGGCGGATCTAGTTCCCTGACCAGGGATTGAGTCTTAACCACTGGACCACCAGGGAAGTCCCCAGATGGACTTTAATATTCCAAAGTATTAACATCAGAACCCTCAGGTGACCCTTTAGAGTCTCTCAGTTTTTGCCTCTGTTTGGTAGGTAGCGTGATTTTTATTTTTTATGATGTGATATTTTTTCCAGAAAAGCTCACCAGGGCCACGACTCTTAGCAGTGTCCCGTGCACAGTCTGCACTCAGGACTCGAGGAACTGAGTTGAATCAGGAATAAAACAAGTGAAAGCGGTGCGTCCGTGTGGAGGATGCTAAGTAGGTGGTGCAGGTGAGGCTGAAAGGTCATGACCCAGTAGCAAACGCTTTTACATTTACTTGAAAAACCACTTGCAATGAGTTCACCCAAAGATGTGGGTTTAAAGCGATGTTTTTCAGCCTTGGCCGGGCCCTGTAATAACCTGGAGAGCCGTTAAAAACTACTGATGCCCGGGTCCCACTCCAGGGGTTCTGATTTAGTTGGTCTGTTGCTGCTCGGGAGTTTTAAAAGCCCGCCGCCGGTGATGGTCCTGTGCAGCCAGGGTAAGAAGCGCTGACTCAGGGCTGTCCCTGCGTTAGCTGCAGGTGACTTCTGTGTGTGCTACGGGGTCTCTGAAAACAACATTGCCCTGTTAAAAGCAAAGGACTACTTCTTAGCTGTTTGGCTAAACTGCAGCAGGAGGAAATGTATTCTCAGCAGATCTAGCTCTGTGTCACTTGCTTTCCGAGTCAGAGGTGGTTTCAGGCACAGGAGTTTGATTTAGTCCTTGTTGAAAGTCATAAAGAGCCTACAAGTGCCAAAAAAAGATGAGAAGAATTTGCCAACATGTGGAGTGCATTGTGTATGTTTTCAAATTTCTTCTGTGATTAGAACTGAAAATGCTGTGGCTGGGGCCTTGGTTTCCTCAACTCAGCCCTCGGTCACTTCCCCAAGTTGTTCCAAGTCTTTCCAAGATGCATCAGCATTCTCTCAAGGGGATGACTCCCAAAGCTGAAGAGTACCAGACACTGAAACCTCTGCGGAGTCTGCTCCTGCTGCAGAAGTGCCGGATGACTAGGGAGGCTGCACGAGTGGGAGGTCCAGTGGCGGTGAGTGGGCTCTGAAGGCAGTGGACTTGCTTCCCAGACTCAGCCCAGCCACTCAGTAGCCATGGGGCTTTGGACAAGTTACTGGACTTGGAACAGCTGTGTAAACCTCGTCTTCAAGAATAGTCATCCATATACTGATTGCACCAATGGCAGTGATTCTTCATCCCACCCTGTATCCACGCCCTTTGCAATGTGATTTTACAGCTGCTCCCACTGAGAGGTAGAGTCTCCCTCCAAACCTTGCATCAGGGCTGACCGATAGAATGCAGTGGGCCAGCTTGAGTCCTTTCAGAACCCTGCCATCTCCATGACAACAAGCCCATGTCAGCCTGCTGGAGGATGAGATACTTCAGGGAGTAGATCCAAGGTGCCTAGTCAACAACCAGCCCTGCCCCCAGAAGCAGAGCCCCCTAATCAACCTGCAGCTGACCATGCATGCATGAAGGAGCCCAGCTGAGCCCAGAAGGATTTTCCAGCTGACCCCAGCCTAAACTCTGACCAGCTCAGTAATGAGCAAGGTGAGTGCTGGGGTGGCCTGTTATGAGGCAGTAGCTAACTGATACATACGCCCGCTGCAGACAGGGTGCCAGGATTCAATGATATGTTAATCACAGGTGACTTGGCGGACAGTATGCACCCAGTAGGTGCTGGTTTCCTTTCCCCCTTGTTTAAAGTTGCATCTCTTGAGTTATACAGAAGTTCTTGTTGACCTGTATGGCTGTGATTGGTGCTTAAATGCATACAGTGCCCCACCCGATGGCAGGAAAGAGGCAACCAGAGACTGACCACTAGGGCCCAAGGCCAGACTGCAAAACAAGAAGTTTGTCTTTAATCTGTCCCCTCCAAATCTAAACTCTGGAGGTCACGGCTGTGGACAGATTTGAAGACACGGGGCTCCCTCCTCCGGGGGCCCCATCTTCTTTCCTTTGCTGTCTGATCTCTGGAAAGGGGGAATGGGCCCACGCCAAGAAGCAGCTGGGACGCAGCGGTCGACCTTTGGAAGCTTCCCGCTCGCACCCCTCTGCCCCCTCCCCAGACTCAGCACGGTCTCTCCCCACCTTGTGTCTGAGGAGAGATGTTGGTAGGGCTTTCAGCTCCCGAAACTAGAAAATCTGACACAGAAAATCAATGGTGTGAACAAGCAAGGGCAGATGAGGCTGCAGAGGTTGGTTAACTAAGCTTTTATTCTACTGCAATGGGAAGCCAGTGACAGGGTTTAAGTGGGGGCGGGGGTTTGCATATATCACGTTCTCAAGAGATCAGTCTGGACGCACAGTGGAGAACCGACTGTCAGAGGGCAAGACGGCCAGGAGGCTGTGATTGGCAGTGAACTAGAAAGGGAGGATGGTGGCAGGCTGTGGTTGTAGGGTGGAGACAGTGGGGAGGAGCTGCAGACCATTTCAGTGAAGTACTGTGGAGACAGGCTGGAATGAAACGGTTTCAGCAGAGAACGTGGAGCAGAGAAACAGAGGAGGTCTGCGTGTTAAATGCACAACAGGAAGGTTTGTTTGTCTGCTGACAGAAACCACACAGTGGGGAGGGAGGGAGGGACGAAGGAATGAGATCGGCAAAGGGTTGTTACACACGTAGAACTCTGGGGAGGAAGACAGAAAGGAAGCCCCAAACTGACTTGAAGTTACAGCTTTAATCTTTGAAATAAATAGGATTTTGGCCTTCTATTTCACAACACAGGCCCTCCACAGATCGTATCCTCAAGTCGTGTTTCCCCTGAAGTACACCTCCGAGTTCTCAACACCCAAACTGCACAGCCGCTGCTTCTCTTTCGATACGTTTCCAGCTGAAGTGTATACATAGAGAATGTATACTGAGCCTTTAAAACTTAATACAACACTGTAACCTAGATGGCATGCTAGAAAAGCTTCGTGTTGCTTTCACACATTATTGGTGACCATCAGAATCACACAAGTCACTTTGCAAAGCTTTCAGGTACCAACCAAGGAGATGTGCATATCTGATGTTGCTGGTCTGAAAGAGGCCACTGGTACTGAATTGTGTGGTGACCAAGAAGCAATGCTTTAAGCATTTAACATTCTAATATGATATTTGTATTTTATATCTAAGTGCCATATTGTGATTTAGGAAACTGAAGTTTTTCAGTTGACTTGCTAGTCCTTATCATTTTTCCTATTTAAAATAATGGAAAGTAGCTTTTCCTTAGAGTCTTCACAGAGATAACCTGACATCTAAGGCACAGGATACTGACATTAATGGCAGAGGACTTTCCAGCTGTCTTAGTTTTAGGTTTGTAAATATCTTCCAAATCACTTAACTTCTATTCTTTCAAATCTTATAGTAAAACTGATGCTCCAGAAGATTGTACCACAAATATTCTGCTGTTTTGCATCCACTCTGCATAGAACTGGGGCTGTCCATACTCCAGTTTGAGAAGTATGTAGTAGTATAGCAATTGCAGTTGATCAGAAAAATGAGATGGTGGGACTTCCCTGGTGGTGCAGTGGTTAAGAATCCACCTGCCAACTCAGGAGACACAGGTTTGAGCACTATTCAGGAAGATCCCACATGCCTCAGAGCAACTAATCCCATGCGCCACAACTACTGAAGCCCGTGCCTAGAGCCTGTGCTCCAATGCAATAAGAAGCCCGGCACCTCAACAAAGAGTAGCCCCTGCTCTCTGCAACTAGAGAAAGCCCACACAGCAATAAAGACCCAACGCAGCCAAAAAATAAAAAACACTCACTATAAAAAAAAAATTATATGGAAAAACGACCAACATAACCTCCAATAGCAACAAATTATTAAAAGCAGATCCAAAAGGATATTTTTTACCAAAAAATTACCAATGTCATTTTTCACAGAACTAGAACAAGAAATTTTATGATTTGTATGGAAACGCAAAAGACCCCGAATAGCCAAAGCAATCTTGAGAAGGAAAGACGGAGTTGGTGGAATCAGGCTTCCCGACTTCAGGCTATACTACAAGGCTATAGTGATCAAGACAGTATGGTACTGGCACAAAAACAGAAATATAGATCAATGGAGCAGGATAGAAAGCCCAGAGATAAACTACGGTCAACTAATCTATGACAAAGGAGGCAGGGATATACAATGGAGAAAAGGCAGCTTCTTCAATAAGTGGTGCTGGAAAAACTGGACAGCTACATATAAAAAAATGAAATTAGAACACTTTCTAACACCATACACAAAAATAAACTCAAAATGGATTAAAGACCTAAATGTAAGGCCAGACACTATAAAACTCCTATAGGAAAACATAGGAAGAACACTCTTTGTTGTAAATAACAGCAAGATCTTTTCTGATCCACCCTCTAGAATAATGGAAATAAAAACAAAAATAAATAAGTGGGACCTAATGAAACTTCAAAGCTTCTGCACAGCAAAGGAAACTATAAGCAAGACAAAAAGACAACCCTCAGAGTGGGAGAAAATATTTGCAAACGAATCAACAGACAAAGAATTAATCTCCAAAATATATAAACAGTTTATCCAGCCCAATATCAAAAAAAACAAACAACCCAATTAAAAAATGGGCAGAAGACCTAAAGAGGCATTTCTCCAAAGAAGACATACGGATGGCCAAGAGGCCCATGAAAAGCTGCTCAACATCACTAATTATGAGAGAAATGCAAATCAAAACTACAATGAGGTATCACCTCACACCGGTCAGAATGGGCATCATCAGAAAACCGATAAACAGTAAATGCTGAAGAGGGTGTGGAGAAAAGGGAACGCTCCTGCACTGCTGGTGGGAGTGTAAATGGATACAGCCACTATGGAGAACAGTATGGAGGTTCCTCGCAAAACTAAAAATAGAACTACCATATGACCCAGCAATCCCACTGCTGGGCATATACCCAGAGAACACCATCATTCAAAAAGACACATGCACTCCAGTGTTCATTGCAGCCCTATTTACAATAGGCAGGACATGGAAGCAACCTAAATGTCCATCATCAGATGAATGGGTAAAGAAGATGTGGTATATATACACAATGGAATATTACTCAGCTGTAAAAAGCAATGAAACTGGGACATTTTTAGAGACATGGGTGGACCTAGAGACTGTCGTACAGAGTGAAGTGAGTCAGAAAGTGAAAAACAAATATCGTATATTAACACATACATGTGGACTATAGAAAAATGGTACAAATCAACCGGTTTGCAAGGCAGAAATAGAGACACAGATGTAGAGAACAAACATATGGACACCAAGTGGGGAAAGCGGGGAGGGTTGGGGGGAAAATGAATTGGGAGATTGGGATACCAAATTGTACACTCTAAATATATGCAGTTTATTGTAAAAAATTAAAAATTAAAAAAAATAATAAATTTATTTATTTATTGGCTGTTGGGTCTTCCTGCTGCACCCGGTGTCTAGTTGCGGAGAGAGGGGCTACTCCAGGCTGTGCTGCGCAGGCTCCTCACTGAGGAGGCTTCTCTTGATGGGGGGCACTCGGGCTCCATCCTCGCGGCGAGAGCGCAGGCTCAGTGGCTGTGGCACACCGGCTCGGTTGCTCTGGGGTATGTGGGATATTTTCCGGGACCAGGGATCAAACCCGTGTCCCACTGCACTGGCAGACGGACTCCCAATCACTGCGCCACCAGGGAAGTCCCCAAAAGGGCATTTTTAGAAGGACCTTAAAAGTGGTTCTGGAGTCTTAAGGAGTTCTAGTGAAGGTATTGTGTATTAGCTTTAGACACAACCTTCCTTAACAATTTGGGAAGGAGCAACCCGGCGCCTAGGGGAAAGATTCAGGCAGGAGAACTCCTCTAGGGCCGTGCACCGCTCAGGCCCCCATCAGCGAGCTTCCTCCCGCCTCTCCAGCAGCCTAGGCCCGCCCCTAGCACGAGCCCCGCCCCTACTCGGGACCGCCTCCACACGTGCGGCCTGCCGGCACCGCGCATGCCCGCCGGGAAGGGGCGGGGCGAGGGGCGGGGCGAGCCGAGCCCGGGCAGGGCCTGCGAGCGAAGAGCATGGCCACGCTGTGCCGGTTGCGAGAGGTGCCCCGACACTTGCTGGTCTGCGAGAAGTCCAACTTCGGCCACGACACGTCGCGCCACCGGCACCTCGTGGAGACACACTATCACAATTACAGGGTGAGCCTCCGCCCCGGGCCTGCGGGACCGCGGTCCGTCCCGCGCGCGCGCGCGCGCGCGGGGAGACCTGAGGAGAGCCGCGCGCTACTCCGGCGGGCCCGCCCTCCGCCTGTTTGGGGGGCGGGGGCTCTCGTCGGGCATGCTGGGAACGCAGGTCTTCGCCAGCCGCACCAGGCCCGCGGTTTGCCCTGCTTCGGGACTACACGTCCCAGGGTGCACCGGGGCGGGGCAGTGTCCCGCTTTCGGAGGGGGCGGGGCAGCGTGCGCCGGGGCGAGTGCGCGGCCCCGCCCGGGCCCAGGCCTGGTGCGTCCGGGGGTGGGATGCGGGGCGGGGCGCGGGGGCCGGGGGCGGGGCGGAGAGGGGGCGGGGCGGACAGGGGGCGGGGCGGGCGGGGGAGCCGCGCACTCGGCCGGGGCTGGTGCGCCCGCTCCCCGCCCACGCCCCGCCCCGCCCGGCCTCCTTCCTGGCGGAGCCCCGGGGAGCGCCCGTGCGCGCCGCCCGGCCCCGGAGAAGCTCGCCCTGCGCCTGCAGCCTCGGCCGCCGCGCGGAGCTGCGCCGAGGTGCGCCCAGGCGGCCCTGCGCGCGCGGGCTCGGGGCGGCGGGCGCCGCTGCTCCGGGCACGCGTCGCCGTGGCGGGCGCCTCTTCCCGCGGGCCTGGCGGCCGGGGCGCCCGCGCGGCTAGTGGCCGCCTCGCGGGACCCGCTGAGAGCCGCCCTGATCCCCGGGCCGTGCCCGCCGCGCCGGCTCCCGCGGCCCGGGTGAGCGCAGGGCCTTCCCGGGAACCCTGGAGGTGAGGCGCCGTCAGCCTTCCCGCGTCCCGTGCGTCGGCCTGGTCTCCCCGCGGGTCTGCCCGGCCAGCGTCCCGGACGCGAGGGGCGCCCCTGGTCCCTGGGGGCGCGCGGGTGCCGCGCGTGCGAGCGAGCGCCGGGGCGGCGTGCGAGGGCGTCGGGTGCGGGGGCGCGCCTCCGCCCCGGGGAGCGCGTCCCAGACGGCAGCCCGCGCTGTGGACTGCGCGCCTCCCCTCTCCCGCCCCGCCGGCAGCGGCGTGCTTTCCGGAGACTGCAGACGTCCAGCGGGCTTCCAAGTTCCTTAAGGGACAGTTCCTTTGATTCCGGCCTGGTAATAGGGTACACAGATCCAGGGATACTCAGTTGTACTGTCTTCCCCTAAAAGTTAATTAATGTAGTGACAGGGACGGGACAAAGTATATGGCTCATTTGCAGATGATAAAATGCAAGCAAGAGCTTCCCATGAAAATTGATTTGCTCATTCGCCTTTCTTGTCCTGTACACTTGAACACAGAAATGGAAAACTTGAGTTGTCACATTTCTCTTTTCCTGAGATGGGTAAGTGAAGAGTTTTGTGGAAGGCTGTGGAGGAATGGTTAGCAGCCTTCATGATGTCGTATCATCCCTCAAAACCTGGGTGTTGATCTCCAGGAAAATAAGACTTGTTTAAACCTATAACGGAGTATAATCTGCAAAAATACGGACTCACTATGCTGTACGCATGAAACTAATGTAATATTGTACGTCGACTATGCTTTGATTACAAAAAAATAAGATGTTTATGTTACACATTCCAATAGGTTTCAGTTCTGATCCCTGAATGTGGGATACTGTCAAGAGAACTGAAAGACCTGGTCATGGACTCTGGACCCTATTACTTTGTGAAGGATTTACCTCTTCACGAGTTAATCACACCCGAATTCATCAATACTTTTGTCAAGAAAGGTAAGAAAAACCGTGGGTCCTTCTCTTGTTTTGAATAGGACTGATGGAGGTCGTCTCTGTGGTCAGGTGCACGCATTCCTCCCTCAGTAGCTCAGCAGACTGCAGCCTCGTTAGGTGGTGGTTTCTGAGTGCACTGGTCCACAGGTGCTGCGTGGGGTGTTGTCACGTGCGGCTTAACGGAGAGGAAGGTCTCTCAAGTGCTGTGTTCAGGTGTGCTGCCGGTGGGTGTGTGGCTGCAGAGCCACTGTGCTCCCCGCAGTCCCCACAGCAGCGGTCTGGAAAGGGTGGTCTCCTGGTGCCGCCACAGCTGCTGTCCACAGAGCCAGGTGCTGACTGGGCTTCAGCATCCTCTGCTCACCTCATTCCCACCTGTGTCTGCCGGCTTGATTGGCTTGTTCCAGTTGTTTCCTAGGAGACACTTGCTTGAAACTATTGCAGGGTGTCTTCAGGGAGCCACCCTTACTATAAACATCACTGCATAAGAGCCACTGGCATCTTGTCTTTGGTCTCACAGACATGACTCCTTTTATCGCTTTTGAAGTTTGATGCTGGATAATTTCCTGGTGGTCCAGTGGTTAGGACTCTGTGCTTTCCCTGCCGGGGGCCCGGGTTCAGTCCCTGGTCGGGGAACAAGGATTCCATAAGCTGCACAGCGCAGTCAAAAAAGTTTGATGTTATTTTGTTAACAATGTGGACACTGGCCATGGCAGGGACTTTTACGTAGCTAACCAGACTTAACCCTGGCAACAACACTGTGAAATAGGCCTGTAGCCCCCATTTTACAGGTGAGGAAATTGAGGCTCAGAGAGATTGAGTAGCTTTCTTGACTTCACACAAGCTTGTGGCACATTTTGAGTCTTAACCTGGAACTCTGCCTCTCAGGTGTGTACGCTCACCTGCTCTTCCACTTTGTGCCTCTCGGCCAGCACCCCCAGAGGTGTGCACTCCATCCAGAGTCCATCTTCTGCTCACTGGTCGTCAGCTTGCACAGACAGGCCCTGGGCGGGGATGTGAACTAGCTGTGCTTGGCCTTGCGTGTCCTCCAGCTTGACCTTGGCAGGTTTAGGGTTATTGAGTGAGTGGGAGCAGTGACCCAGAAGATTTGTTATCATGTGAAAATAATCCACTAACTTTTCGCAGGTGTGTTTTTTTTTCCCTTAACTTCTCCTCTGGGCTCTCTTATAGGTGCGTGCTATGCACTGACGTACAACACAAGTATCGATGAGGATAACACTGCTGCCCTGCTGCCAGATGGTGAGCACACTTGCTTCCTCTTCCGTCTTTAATTGTGAAGGAAATACGTACTGTAAAAAAGAGAAAGTCGCGTGATAAATGTGTGTGTAAAGTGAAAGTCCCTCCAAACTCACTCCCATTCTTAGCAGGCACTCTTGTTAGCAGGTAGGTCTTTATTCTTCTACACATTTTCTGTGAATTTATAAACACACATACAGGTTGTTCTTTTTTAAAAAAAACATATATTATGTCACACCCTGTTGTTTCTCAATTTATTTTTTTCCTCAAGCTGTGTATCCTAGACATCTTTCCATGTCAGTGCATATAGTTTAAATTTACTGTTTTTAACGTCTTGAAAATATTCCAAAGGAGTGTACCATAATTTGTTTATTCTTTAATAATAATTTAGGTAATTTCTAGTTTCAGTATAATAGATGATGTATTTGTGTGTATAATTATAAGTAATACACTTATGTTATAAATAAGATATATATATGAGTAAATAATA
The DNA here is from genome assembly GCF_030028045.1 of Hippopotamus amphibius kiboko. Lineage (NCBI taxonomy): Eukaryota > Metazoa > Chordata > Mammalia > Artiodactyla > Hippopotamidae > Hippopotamus > Hippopotamus amphibius. Next base: position 3,277,537 of record NC_080196.1, on the reverse strand, counting down.
TCTTTGTATTATAAATAAGATCCTTGTGTGCACTGGTATTTAACTGCTCAGTTTACCTTGCTTTCTGTTAGTGAGAGAACACATTATATTTTTAACATCTCTTTTATGGGAATTATTTGATTTATAGGGAAATTAATTTTATCACTGGATAAAGACACTTATGAAGAAACTGGACTTCAGGGTCGTCCGTCTCAGTATTCTGGCAGGAAAACCATGAAATTTAGTAAGTATTATGTTCGCTCCGTCAGTTTCTAACAAGGTGGTAGTCTTCCTGTAGCAATTTGGATTTAAATGTTTGAATTGCCTCTATTCTCTTTGTTCAGAAAAAGTGTGGCTTTTTCTTGTCTTTAAAACGCCTGTCTCCGGGGGCTCTCGGGTGGGCATCAGAGAGGATGAGATACTGCTGTGCATCTGTTTGTCTTCAGCTGTTGGCTGCATCTTTTTTTTTTTTTTTTTATTTTTTTTTATTTTTTTGGGGGTACACCAGGTTCAATCAACTGTTTTTATACACATATCCCCATATTCCCTCCCTTCCTTGACGCCCCCCCCGCTCAAGTCCCCCCCCCTCCCTGCCCCAGTCCTCTAAGGCATCTTCCATCCTCGAGTTGGACTCCCTTTGTTATACAACAACTTCCCACTGACTATTTAACAGTTGGTAGTATATATATGTCTGTGCTACTCTCTCGCTTCGTCTCAGTTTCCCCTTCACCCCCCGCCCCGTCCCATACCTCGAGTTCTCCAGTCCATTCTCTGTATCTGCTTCCTTGTTCTTGTCACTGAGTTCATCAGTACCATTTTTAGATTCCGTATATGTGAGTTAGCATACAATATTTGTCCTTCTCTTTCTGACTTACTTCACTCTGTATGACAGATTGTAGTTCTATCCACCTCATTACATATAGCTCCATCTCATCCCTTTTTATAGCTGAGTAATATTCCATTGTATATATATGCCACATCTTCTGTATCCATTCATTTGTTGATGGGCATTTCGGTTGCTTCCATGTCCTGGCTATTGTAAAGAGTGCTGCAATAAACATGATGGTACAAGTTTCTTTTGGGATTATGGTTTTCTTTGGGTATATGCCCAGGAGTGGGATGACTGGATCATATGGTAGTTCTATGTGTAGTTTTTTAAGGAACCTCCAAATTGTTTTCCATAGTGGCTGTACCAACTTACAGTCCCACCAACAGTGCAGGAGAGTTCCCTTTTCTCCACACCCTCTCCAACATTTGTTGTTTCCAGACTTTGTGATGATGGCCATTCTGATTGGTGTGAGGTGATACCTCATTGTGGCTTTGACTTGCATTTGTCTGATGATTAGTGATGTGGAGCATCTTTTCATGTGTTTGTTGGCCATCTGTATGTCTTCTTTGGAGAAATGTCTATTTAGGTCTTCTGCCCATTTGTGGATTGGGTTATTTGCTTTTTTGATATGAAGCTGCATGAGCTGCTTGTATATTTTGGAGGTTAATCCTTTGTCCGTTGTTTCATAGGCAATTATTTTTTCCCATTCTGAGGGTTGCCTTTTAGTCTTGTTTATGGTTTCTTTTGCTGTGCAAAAGCTTTTAAGTTTCATGAGGTCCCATTCGTTTATTCTTGATTTTATTTCCATGATTCTAGGAGGTGGGTCAAAAAGGATGTTGCTTTGATGTATGTCATAGAGTGTTCTGCCTATGTTTTCCTCTAGGAGTTTTATAGTGTCTGGCCTTACATGTAGGTCTTTAATCCATTTGGAGTTGATTTTTGTGTATGGTGTTAGGAAGTGTTCTAATTTCATTCTTTTACATGTTGCTGTCCAATTTTCCCAGCACCACTTATTGAAGAGGCTGTCTTTTTTCCATTGTATACTCGTGCCTCCTTTGTCAAAGATAAGGTGCCCATATGTGTTTGGGCTTACTTCTGAGTTCTCTATTCGATTCCATTGATCTTCCTTTCTATTTTTGTGCCAGTACCATACTGTCTTGATCACTATGGCCTTGTAGTATAGTTTGAAGTCAGGAAGCCTGATTCCACCAACTCCATTTTTCCTTCTCAAGATTGCTTTGGCTATTTGGGGTCTTTTGCGTTTCCATACAAATCGTAAGATTTCTTGCTCTAGTTCTGTGAAAAATGCCATTGGTAATTTGATCGGGATTGCATTAAATCTGTAAATTGCTTTGGGTAGTACAGTCATTTTCACAATGTTGATTCTTCCAATCCAGGAACATGGTATGTCCCTCCATCTGTTTGTGTCGTCTTTGATTTCTTTCATCAATGTCTTAAAGTTTTCTGCATACAGATCTTTTGCCTCCTTAGGCAGGTTTATTCCTAGGTATTTTATTCTTTTGGTTGCAATGGTGAATGGGAGAGTTTCCTTAATTTCTCTTTCTGCTCTTCTGTTGTTAGTGTATAGGAATGCAAGAGATTTCTGTGCATTAATTTTGTATCCTGCTACTTTACTAAACTCATCAATGAGTGCTAGCAGTTTTCTGGTAGAGTCTTTAGGGTTTTCTATATATAATATCATGTCATCTGCAAAGAGTGACAATTTGACTTCTTCTTTTCCAATTTGGATTCCTTTAATTTCTTTTTCTTCTCTGATTGCTGTGGCTAACACTTCCAAAACTATGTTGAATAACAGTGGTGAGAGTGGACATCCTTGTCTTGTTCCTGTTCTTAGAGGGAATTCTTCCAGTTTTTCTCCATTGAGAACAATGTTGGCTTTTGGTTTGTCATATATGGCTTTTATGATGTTGAGGTAATTTCCTTCTATGCCCATTTTCTGGAGAGCTTTTATCATAAATGGATGTTGAACTTTGTCAAAAGCTTTTTCTGCATCTATTGAAATGATCATATGGTTTTTATCCTTCAATTTGTTGATATGATGCATCACGTTGATTGATTTGCGTATATTGAAGAATCCTTGCATCCCAGGGATAAACCCCACTTGATCGTGGTGTATGATTTTTTTAATGTGCTGTTGCAGTCTGTTAGCTAGTATTTTGTTGAGGATTTTTGCATCTATATTCATCAGTGATATTGGTCTGTAGTTTTCTTTTTTTGTGACATCTTTGCCTGGTTTTGGTATCAGGGTGATGGTAGCCTCGTAGAATGAGTTTGGGAGTGCTCCGCCTTCTGCAATATTTTGGAAGAGTTTGAGAAGGATAGGTGTTAACTCTTCTCGAAATGTTTGATAGAATTTGCCTGTGAATCCATCTGGTCCTGGGCTTTTGTGTGTTGGGAGATTTTTAATCACTGCTTCAATTTCTGTACTTGTGATTGGTCTGTTCATGGTTTCTATTTCTTCCTGGTTCAGTCTTGGAAGATTGTATTTTTCTAAGAATGTATCCATTTCTTCCAGGTTATCCAATTGATTGGCATATAGTTGCTTGTAGTAGTCTCTCATGATGTTTTGTATTTCTGAGGTGTCCGTTGTGACTTCTCCTTTTTCATTTCTAATTCTGTTGATTTGCATCTTCTCCCTTTTTTTCTTGATGAGTCTGGCTAATGGTTTATCAATTTTGTTAATCTTCTCAAAGAACCAGCTTTTAGTTTTATTTATTTTTCTTATGGTTTCTTTCCTTTCTTTTTCATTTATTTCTGATCTGATCTTTATGATTTCTTTCCTTCTGCTCGCTTTGGGGTTTCTTTGTTCTTCTTTCTCTAGTTGTTTTAGGTGTAAGGTTAGGTTGTTTATTCGATCATTTTCTTGTTTCTTAAGGTAGGACTGTATTGCTATAAACTTCCCTCTTAGAACTGCTTTTGCTGCGTCCCATAGGTTTTGGGTTGTTGTGTTTTCATTGTCATTTGTTTCTAGATATTTTTTGATTTCCTCTTTGATTTCTGTAGTGATTCCTTGGTTGTTTACGAGTGAATAGTTTAGCCTCCATGTGTTTGTATTTTTTGCAGTTTTTTTCCTGTAATTGATATCTAGTCTCATGGCATTGTGGTCTGAGAAGATGCTTGATATGATTTCAATTTTCTTGAATTTGCTGAGGTTTGATTTGTGACCCAAGATGTGATCTATCCTGGAAAATGTTCCGTGTGCACTTGAGAAGAAAGTGTAGTCTGTCGTTTTTGGATGGAATGTCCTATAAATATCAATTAAGTCGAGATGGTCTAATGTGTCATTTAAAGCTTGTGTGTCTTTATTTATTTTCTGTTTGGATGATCTGTCCATTGATGTAAGTGGGGTGTTCAAGTCTCCCACTATAATTGTGTTACTGTCGATGTCCCTTTTTATAGCTGTTAGCATTTGCCTTATGTATTGAGGTGCTCCTATATTGGGGGCATAGATATTTACCATTGTGATATGTTCTTCTTGGATGGATCCCTTGATCATTATGTAGTGCCCTTCCTTGTCTCTTGTAATAGTCTTTACTTTCAAGTCTAATTTGTCTGATATGAGTATTGCTACTCCAGCTTTCTTTTGACTTCCATTTGCATGGAATATCTTTTTCCACCCCTTCACTTTCAGTCTATATGTATCCCTTGGTCTGAAGTGGGTTTCTTGTAGGCAGCATATAGAAGGGTCTTGTTTTTGTATCCATTCAGCCAGTCTGTGTCTTTTGGTTGGAGCATTTAATCCATTTACATTTAAGGTGATTATTGACATGTGTGTTCCAATGACCATTTTCTTAATTGTTTTGGGTTTGTATTTGTAGGTGTTTTCCTTTTCTTGTGTTTCCTACTTAGAGAAGTTCCTTTAGCACTTGTTGTAAGGCTGGTTTGGTGGTGCTGAATTCTCTTAACTTTTGCTTGTCTGGAAAGCTTTTGATTTCTCCCTGAAATCTGAATGAGATTCTTGCTGGGTAGAGTATTCTTGGCTGTAGGTTTCTCTCTTTCAGGACTTTCAGTATATCCTGCCATTCCCTTCTGGCCTGCAGAGTTTCTGTAGAAAGGTCAGCTGTTATCCTGATGGGTTTTCCCTTATATGTTGTTTGTTGCTTTTCTCTTGCTGCTTTTAATATTTTTTCTTTGTGTTTAATTGTCGTTAGTTTGATTAATATGTGTCTTGGTGTATTTCTCCTTGGGTTTATTCTGTATGGGACTCTCTGTGCTTCTTGGACTTGGTGAATTATTTCCTTTCCCATGTTGGGGAAGTTTTCCACTATAACCTCTTCAAATATTTTCTCAGACCCTTTCTTGTTTTCTTCTTCTTCTGGGATGCCTATAATTCGAATGTTGGTACGTTTAAGGTTATCACTGAGGTCTCGGAGGCTGTCTTCTAGTCTTTTTATTTTTTTTTTCTTTTTCCTGCTCTGTGGCGTTTATTTCTCCCATTCTATCTTCCAACTCACTTATTTGTTCTTCTGCCTCAGTCATTCTGCTGGTTATAGCATCTAGAGTATTTTTAATTTCAGTTATTTTGTTATCCATTGCTGTTTGTTTTTCTGAGTTCTTATGAACTGTTTCTTGTACTTTCTCTATTTTGTTATCGAGATTTTGTATCATTTTTACTATCATTACTCTAAATTCTTTTTCAGGCATTTTTCCTATTTCCTCCTCATTTATTTGGTCTTGTGGGTTTTTTTCCTGCTCCTTTGCCTGCATGGTGTTTCTTTGTTTCCTCATGGTTGTCCAAGCTTTTGGGGTTGCTTGTCCTGGTGATAGAGGTGTTTATAGAAGACTGTCCAAGCCTCAGACTAATGTCCAAGTATTGGATTAGACGAATATTCAGTCTAGGAAACACATACATGTATAAGACACACAATTATTGAATCCGTTAGGACATAAGGCTCTAGAAAGACCTGACAGAACCCCAGTGTGCTATCAGATATTCAGAGAGAAACCCAGCAGAAATTGACAACTGAAACAGAACAAATCAGAGACAAAAGCAAAAGCAAACAAACAACAAATAACACCCTACACATACAAACATCAATCCAGGGAGATTTTGTAAGCTAGGATCAAATATAGAAATGAGCTGGAGTACCACCAGAGAGAATGGAGAGTCTCAGAATGTAATTAGACAACTGTACTAAGAGCTAAGATAAAGACAAAAGCCTAATATTAATACCAAGGCAGTGAATCATCTGGAGAATAGAGCAAGGAGTCTGAGCAGACCGATAGTGTTGCTTATAAGTATGTTAAGATAAAATACACTTAAAATGGCTGGAAGGAAGGGGAACAGAAGAGCGTAATGTGGTTGGAAATATGCAAAGAAAAAGAAAGGAATAGAAGTGTATAAAAGAAAGGGATGAAAGGAAAGTATGAAAGATATTTTGTCCATACTACCAAAAACTTAGCTAGATATAGAAGTATATAAAAAGGCAAAAAAAAAAAAAAAGAATAAAAAATATCATTAAAAAATTATGTTATAAAACTTGTAGATCCCTTAGGGCTAAGATCGTATTTAATAAATCAAAAAAAAAGAAAAAGAGAGAGAAAGAAAAAAAAAAAAATCCAGAACTGATCCCAGTATGGACCAGTTCAATAGGTATTGATACTACTATTTCTGTTTCCTTAGCGTCTCAGCTGTAAGTGTCCTTCTCCTTGCCTTGGGTTTTTTTTTTGCGTTATTCTGTGACCAGCAGAGGTTCCTTTATTGTTCGTCTGTAAGCCTCGGTGTGTGGGGAGGGAGAGGGTACAATAGTGGCTTCTTCTCCTGGGAGTGAGTGAGCAGTGGCGCACTGTTGTTTCAGTCAGGCTTGGAGGTGCCTGTTGCAGAGGGCGCTGGTGGCTCAGGCGTACACAGAAAGTCTTAGAGTTGGGCCTCTCTCGGGGTTTTTTCTTTTTGATGCTGGTTTTTTTTTTTTTTCTCTCGGCAGCCTCCCTGCTGCTGGCGTTGCAAGGAGTTTTAATCTAGCCCCGCCCGAGTGCCTGAGGGTGCTTGTTATCCCTGAGTGCCTTAGGTGGCCCGCAGGGCGTCTCTCCACTGCCTGTTGCAGAAGCGCTGAAAGAGAGGGAGAGGCTACGCGCGCGGCTCCTCCCCTGCGCCCGGGAGCCTGCAGCCTCCAGCCGCCATCATGGCCGGGCAGCTCTCAGGGATGGGCACTGCTCTCCGCGGACCTCTTCCCTCCTGTGCTCTCGGTCCGTGACCCTACCGGCAACAATGTTTCTCCCCCTGAACCAGCTCTCCGGTTCCCACGCTCCCGCTCCTGGACCCTCCGTTCAGCCGCGGATCGATGTCTCGGTCCGGGAACGCTGAGCTGTGCTGCGGACCCTCCGTATGTTTCTCACTCCCTCCCATCTGCCACAGCTCCGCCGCTTCACCCTCTTTGAGCCCTCGTAGATGCCTCCCTACCGGCTATGTCGGGCTCCCCGCAGCCCTTTCTGGTGTCCGAGCCCGTCTGCTGGCGTTCAGCTGGTTCTCTGTGGGAATGACTGCGTCCTTCCGTGCATTCCCAATGCATCTGTGGAGAGGGATGCACTCCACATCTCTCTACTTCGCCGCCATCTTTTTCTCCTCCTGTTGGCTGCATCTTATAAAGATCACAGACTTGGACATGGTCTGTTAGATACATATGTTTTGGGTCACAAATTCAAAGTGATGAACCCAGCTTGTTCTTTTTTTTTTTTTTTTTAATTTAAGTGTAGTTGATCTACAATGTTGTGTTAATCACTGCTGTACAGCAAAGTGACTCGGTTATACACATGTAGACATTCTTTTTCATGTTCTTTTCCATTATGGTTTATCCCAGGATATTGAATAAAGTTCCCTGTGCTCTGCACGAGAACCTTGTTGTTTATCCAGTCTGCATATACCAGTTTGCATCTGTTCCAGCTTCTTCTTAATAAATAATTTCCCTTTATTTTCCCAAGTTTTATGATTACTAGTAGAAATTCACCCACTAGTGAAGAGACAGTTCTGCTGAAGACCTGGCTTGAATGTCAGTAGTTACGGCTGCCACCTCCACAGCTCGGTTAGAGCTGACCTCTGCCCTTGGTCTTTAGCCAGGAGCAGTGTGAATTTAGAACACCTGTTGTAATTAGCTCTGAATGCCAGAAATGCCCGTGAGAGGCAGAGTTGTGGTCTGCTAAACCAAAGGGAGAGCAAGAAAGACAAAATAACTTTTTTTATGCATAAAATTTCTGAAACTCCTGATGTTGTTAATGTAGCGTGTTTGGCACAGTGCAGGCTGGGTGTCTGTGAATGAACTGTTCGTTCCTCTCTGTTTTTTTGAGTTGTTTCCATTGATTTGGTGGATTTGTCCTCTAACCTGGACTCCAAGAAGTATAAGAGAATATCTTGGTCCTTCAGAGAAAAGAAGCCGTTGAAATTTGATTTTCTTTTGGCGTGGCATCAAACAGGTATGAAAAATAGTGTAACGATGCAGCAGTTTTGAAACCTAATTGTTAATTAAAGGGGAGTCGTGAGGATGGAAGGGTGATTCATCCCAGCCGTCAGGGATGGAGTGTACCTAGATGGATGCAGGTATCCCCCGCTTTTCCAAAGTTCACTTTATGCTACTTTGCTTTTACAAAAAAAAAGTGAGAACAGTGTTCAGCGTGTGTTTTGCAGCCATCTGCCATAAAGGCACTGGGCGCCCCAGAAACAAGACTGGCCCCCCAAGCTCCTTCCCCCAGAGCCGCACTCAGCATCTCAGCCTCAAGCCGGCAGAGCTTTGAACTGTGTCTGTGAGCATCTGTGCTTTACCTTGATATATTTCATGCATCTGTTAGCAAGATGCGTCTCAAGGTAATTGCTTCTTTGCTTTATGCCATTTCGACGTAACGAAAGGTTTCGTAGGAACACGGTACTCTGGGATGGCGGGGGAAACCTGTAAACATTGTTAAGGAAGCTGCCTTGGCCCCTCTGGCTTCCCCGAGAGCCGTAGCCCAGATGCAAATAGACGTGCCGCCGTCCGCCTCCACCTCCTCAGGTTGTGCCTCGATCCAGAGCTCCTGAGGGTGGTCTCAGAACAGCTAACCTTCATCCATTTTTCCTGTTCCTTCTCTAGCTTCCCTCCAACAGCCTCAGCTGGGATGTCTTAAGTTAACACCAATTATGCTGATCTACACAAACTACTTATTCGTTATTGCAGGGTAATAATCAGGCATGTCATTAAATGTCAGATGAAATTTGATGTAACTTTTAATTGATTAGAACAGTACGTTTAGTTCAAAGTTTGATGTTCACCAAACATTTTATCTGCTTACAACTGTCATGTGCCTGCTGCTTTTAGAAGTGTATCTTTGGCCCAAAATAGGAGTGTAATGAATTAAATCATCACAGTTACGAGGGTGGTTCTGTCTTGGAGAAGAGGGAAGCCCTGGGTCCATTTTGGAAGCAGGCCCATCTTTCTGCTCCTCCTGGGAAGCTCGTGGTCGCCGGGTGCTGCAGGGCTGCCTGCGTGAGCCCTGGGTGTGTAACACTCCGCTGCGTCTGTGTGTGGTGCAGACACAGAGGACAAAGGCTGACATCTCCGTTGCCTGAAGCCTTTATCGAGGGCCTCCTATGCATTGGCTTCTGGAGAGCTCTGTGTTGCTAAGACTCCAAAGTATGTTAAGGGCTTATCAAGACCTGTGAAATGCCTGAGATTTTACCCTATTTGCAAGCTAAGAAAGCCTGCACTGTCTTGGAGCTGGCAGGAGACACAAGACCCCTGGATCAGAGACAGAAAACCTAAGTACTCCCAGCGGTAGCAGTGGCCAGGGCATCAGCATTTGCACGAGTTCACCAAGTCCTGGACCCTGCAGGGGGAGGCCCAGTGCCAGGGATGCTGGTATATCCAGGGGGCTGCACCCCAGGAGCGGAACCTGGAGCCTCAGGAGTCCAGCTCTTTCTTGTCTCCTGGGCAGTGAGCCTGCTGACCTTTGCCCTGGGGGGTGGGGGGAGGACATGATTTCTAATACACTGGACAGTAAGCAGGCTTGTCCTCTGCTCCGAGGGGGCCACCATTCCTGTCTTCCAGGGCTGCTGGAAAATCCTTCAGGATACACTGGATCTTACTGGGTTTTAAAGACAAGCTGGATTGAGATTCTGTCATTCAGCTCCTCCTCTGTTTCCTTTTTTGAGAATGTGCAAATCTCTGTAGAGTTCACTAATTTTATTTAAACATAAGTAATACTTTGTTTTTTATTTATTAAGTCAAAAGTTTCTTAGTAGAGCGAATGAGGAGACCAGTAGAGCCTGAATCTGAAAGCATTAGGATTTCCCAGGAAAATTGTGACAGAAACACATGTTGGCAGAACTTCGGCACGAGAAGCCAGAGGCAGCTTACGCGATTTTAATGTGAATAAAGCTTTGCACAACCTCCTCTGGTCCACTCCATCCTACCTGCTTCCTGAAACCCTCAAGTGGGAATAGGGTGGATTCTGGGGTTCACTGAACTTGTGTACACTGTCCAGGTGGCCTTATTTGGTGTGTTTGAAGGTGCAGAAGAATCAGCGATGATGTCATACTTTTCTAATTACCGGATTCAAGAGCATCAGCCCAAAATAGCGCTGAGCACGGTGACAGACCTGCAGTGCCCAGTGCTGCGGAGCGGTGAGCTCAGGGGCCAACCGGAGGCGGCCTGCAGCGCCCCAGAGCTCTTCGAGTGGCTGGGCGCCGTCTTCAGTCACGCCGCGCTGTGCGTATGAGGGCTCCCGGGTCCCGGGGGGCTCGGGCTGGCTCCTCCTTTCTAACAGGGGTTTAGTGCTTTGAAAGTGAGCCCATCGTGAATGTAAATATGTTTACTTTCTTTCTTTTGTTACAGAAATAATGAGTCTAATAGCTTCATATCAACCTACTGCTGTCCTCAGCCAAGCACAGTGGTGACAAAAGCTTACTTGTGTACAATCACTGGTTTCATCCTCCCAGAGAAGATATGTCTCCTGTTGGAACAACTGTGGTGAGAACGCCTTTTTTTTGCCTTTTATGTCTTGCTTGTCTGCACCTCCGCGACAGTTTAGGGGCAGCACGTATCATCCACATTCCAGGGTCCTCGCGCACGTGTCCCCATTTTCCCTTGCTTGGGCTCATGTGCGGTGATGTTATCATCTTACGTGATGTAATTATCCCTGGTGATATTGTTGCATCCTTGTCCTTTTGAAAAGAAAAGAGCAGAGCTTAACAGTACTTCTTGAGAACAAACTGCTCATTTTTCTTGTTCTGCTCTCCCAGACGATTTCGGTGCAGCTGAAGTTACAGTATCACTTAAGAAAACGGCAGTACTCTGTGGAACGCGTTACGATCTGTTTTATTCTGTTCTATTCTTTTTTGGCTATGTTGGGTCTTCATTGTTGCGTGAGGTTTTTTCCTAGTTGCAGAGAGCAGGGGCCACACTTCCGTTGCAGTTCACGGGCTTCTCATTGCGGTGGCTTCTCTTGTTGCAGAGCACAGGCTCTAAGGCACACGGGCTTCAGTACTTGAGGCACATGGGCTCAGTAGTTGTGGCTCACAGGCTCTAGAATGCAGGCTCAGTAATTTTGGTGCATGGGCTTAGTTGCTTCACGGCATGTGGGATCTTCCTGCCCCAGGCATTGAACCCGTGTCCCCTTCATTGGCAGGCAGACTCCTAACCACTGTGCCACCAGGGAAGTCCATTATGATTTGTTTTAAATATTGGAGTTCTGCTTGATGCTTCACTTTGAAAAGGGTGGGCAAAGGAGTTGAGCACCTCTGAATCTAAATCATATCTAAGATCTGCCCCAGCTCTAACATCCATGAATCACTGGGTACCAGTAACATGCCATGGGCTGTATATAGTAGTATTGGGCTTTCATTCTGGGAGGCATTATGTAAATAAGATGTCAGGAAACTCAAATCCTGTATTGAAAAGACTATAAAGTGAATATCGTGCCTTCTAAGTCTGCACTTGAAAAATGTGAAGATTTAAAAACGATTTAAGTGTTGAGGGTGTTCCTTTTTTTTTTAAACTATTTATGTATTTATCTTATTTTTGGCTGCATCTGGTCTTAGTTGTGTTACTTGGGCTCTTTGTTGCAGTGCAGGCTCCAGAGCATATGGGCTCTGTAGTTGCAGCATGCAGGCTCTCTAGTTGTAGCCCACGTGCTCAGTATCTGCTCTGCGCAGGTTTAGTTGCCCTGCGGCGTGGGGATCTTAGTTCCCAACCAGGGATCAAACCCGCATCCCCTGCATTGGAAGGTAGGTTCTTAACCACTGGGCCACCAGGCAAGTCCCTTGAGAGTTTTCCTTTTTAAATGCATCATCCTTTTTCACATTTATTAGCTTCATATTTTGATTTTCCTTGGTAAGAAGATGAAAGTTTTAAAAATTTGATGCATTTTTAAAAAAAAATTTGATAAAATTATTCTTCAGTGTTTCAGTTTACAGAGCCTCTGAAAGCAGCCCTATTAAAGGGAGGGAAATGATTCTTACACACATTATGGGGACTTTTTTCTTCTTTGAATCTTCTATGCTCTTCCACAGTAAGGGCGGGAACCGCTGAAGTTTGTTTTGTGTGCTGCAGGTTGGTGAACCTTTATGGCATTCGCAGTAGAGAATTCACAGGAATTTAATCTCTATCTCCTAACTAAGTTTTATAAATAAAATCTCAGGTTGAAGCTTCATGGGGGCATCAGAAATACCGCTTATCCTGAGTAAGTCGAAAAATAAATGTGCCCATTCCTGCCTCTCCCTGTGTGTTAAGAAGTGTCTGTCTTTTTCAGTCGCTACTTTGATGAACCAAAGTTGGCCCCGTGGGTGACGCTATCGGTTCAAGGCTTTGCAGACAGTCCTGTTTCCTGGAGAGAAAATGAACACGGTTTTCGAAAAGGAGGAGAACATTTATATAACTTTGTGATTTTTAATAATCTGGACTATTGGCTTCAGATGGCTGTTGGAGCAAATGATGACTGTCCCCCGTAATAAGTACAGAATTTAAAGTCATGTTGGTTTACGTGTGTGCTCATTTTCCATATTTCTTGACAGCATGAGGACTGTGTGTTCACTGAGACTTGGATGACCATGACATTTCTCAGGTCAGCATCTGTCAGCATCTGCTCTGCACTCCGGCCCATCCTATGACTGCAGCTGGGCTTGCTTCCAGTGGAAGCTCATAGTTGATCTCTCCCTGTCTGTGTGAGCCCAGGGTGTGGGCTACTGCATGGTACCTTGGGCCAGGATGGCCGGAGACCAGGGGTTATGGGACCATTGGGTAAGATGTATGCTGTGACTGTGACTTTTTTACATAATAATAAGACATCCTTACATCATACTTACCAGAGCCAGTTCCTGCATTAAGTGTTGTGCATCTATTACCTTGTTTAACTCTCACATCAGCCCAGTGAGGGAACAGGCACAGAGTGTGCATGAGCTACTGAGGTCACCCGGCTTGTGGAGGCAAGACTTGCTCTCAGGCCAGCTGGCTTCTGAGTGTGTTCTCACTCTCCCACTTCTGGGGCAGGAGGGATATCTGGGTACTGTATATTGTTAAAAAAACAAGTTGAATTTTCCAATAACCTGTAAGGGAAAACAATCTGAGAAAGAATATAGATATATATATTTATATGTATATGTGTATGTGTGTGTATATATGTAAAATGGAATCTCTGTGCTGTACATCTGAAATGAACATGATATTAGAAATCAACTATACATCAATTTAAAAAAATGGTGACTTCCCTGGTGGCACAGTGGTTAAGAATCTGCCTGCCAATGCAAGGGACATGGGTTCAATCCCAGGGCTGGGAAGATCCCACATGCCGCAGAGCAACTAAGCCCGTGTTCCAGAACTACTGACCTTGAGCTCTAAAGCTCTGGAGCCCACGTGCCACAACTACTGCAGACCACTCGCTTAGAGCCTGTGCTTCACAACAAGAAGAGCCACCACAATGAGAAGCCCACGCACCGCAATGAAGAGTAGTTCCCACTCACCACAACTAGATAAAACCTGCGCATAGCAACAAAGACCCAACACAGCCAAAAAAAATTGAAAGTAAAGATTTTTTTTTTAAAATGGGACTTCCCTGGTGGTCTCGTGGTTAGGGCTCTGTGCTTCCACTGCAGGGCGCTCTGGTTCACTCCTTGGTCAAGGAACTAAGATCCCACATGATGCTTGGTGTGGCCAAAAAAGAAAAGTGAAAAAAAAAAGTTGAAAGAATTTTTTTTTCTCCAGCAATGTGGCTGATAAGGACCAACTGAAAACTCCTTAAATTTCTGGAATACCTATCAAGAACCATTTTAAACAATGTATCAGTGAGCTGCACAGTAAGAACCCTCAAAAGCTGAATAATTTATTTGGCCACATGGAATTAAGTTAGAATCAATAATGGAAAGATCCTTGAAAATCCCCAAATACTTGGGAACAAAATAACTCACAAGTTAAAGGACAAATCTAAAGAGAAAGTAGAAAGTAATTTGAAATGAATTTTAAAAAAAAACTAGAATTTGTGGGTTCTTGCTAAAGCAGTACTTAGAGGGAAACTTGTAGCTTTTTTTTTCTTTAAATAAGGTTTGCCTGCCCCCTTGTGGTGTGTGGCTCTTTTGTAAAATTAATTAATTACTTATTTATTTTTGGCTGCATTGGGTCTTTGTTGCTGGGCACAGGCTTTCTCCAGTTGCTGTCAGTGGGGGCTACTCTTCATTGTGGTACACAGGCTTCTTAGTGCGATGGCTTCTCTTGTTACAGAGCATGGGCTCCAGGCACACAGGCTTAGTGGTTGTAGCATGTGGGCTCAGTAGTTGTGGCTCCAGGGCTTTAGAGCTCAGGCTCAGTAGTTCTGGCACATGGCTTAGTTGCTTCAAGGCATATGGGATCTTCCTGGACCAGGGCTTGAACCCATGTCCCCAGCATTGGCAGGCAGAGTCTTAACCACTACACCACCAGGGAAGTCCCAGAAACTTGTAGCTTTAAATGCCTGTATTAGAGAAAACAGGTCTCAAATCAGTGACCTCGGTTTCCACTTTAAGAAGCAGTAAAAGAAGAGCGAATTAAATCCAAAGTAAGCAGAAGAAAAAGAATAATAAAGATCAAAGTGGCGGGCTTCCCTGATGGCGCAGTGTTGAGAACCCGCCTGCCAATGCAGGGGACACGGGTTCGAGCCCTGGTCCAAGAAGATCCCGTGTGTCTCGGAGCAGCTAAGCCCGTGCGCCATGACTATTGAGCCTGCTTTCTGGAGCCTGTGAGCCACAGCTATTGAACCCATGTGCCACAACTACTGAAGCCTGTGTGCCTGGAGCCTGTGCTCCACAACAAGAGAAGCCACCACAATGAGAAGCCTGCGCACGCCAGCGAAGAGTAGCCCTCACTCTCTGCAACTAGAGAAAGCCCTCGCACAGCAACAAAGATCCAACACAGCCAATAAATTAAGTATAAAAAAATTTTTTAAAAAGTAAAATAAAGATCAAAGTGGCAACCAGTGAAATAAAACAGAGAAAAATTAATCCAAAAGCTTGTTCTTTGGGAAGATTAGTAAAATTGATAAATCTCCAGCCAGATTGGTGAGGGGAAAAAAAAGACCAATTACCAATATAAGGAATGATAGAGGTAACATCTCTGAAGATCCTACAGATATTAAAATAGTATGGAATATTAGGAACACCTTTATACCAATAAATTCAAGAACAGAGGTGAAATTGACAAATTCCTTGAGGGACACACATTACCAGAGCTCACTCAAGAAGAAATAGGTAAAATCTTCCTATGACCCCGATGGCTTCAGTGGTGAGTTTTACCAAACATTTGAAGAAATAATACCCAATTCCACAGAAATTCTGCTACTCATTCTGTGGGGTCAGCATTACCTTGGTAGCAGACTTACCTAGGTATCCTGGCCAGACATATTGCAGGGAAAGAAAACACAAACAGATATTCCTCATGAACATAAGTGCAAAAACTGGAAGCAAAAGTTTAGTGAATTGAAACCTATGATACAATAAAAAGATAATATGGCCATGGGATTTATCCTGGGAATGCAGGGTTGATTTAACATTCACATCATTTTCATCAGTGCTAGAAACTTATTTGACAAAATCCACCATCTATTCCTGGTAAAAACTCTGGCAAACTAGGAATAAAGAGAACGTCCCCAATCTGATTAAAAGACATTTGCAAAAACCCTACAGCTAACATCAAACTTAATTGTGAAGGACTGAGTACTTTCCCCTAACATCAGTAAGAAATTAGGGATATTTCTGTTCATCATTGTAGTGGAGATTCTAGACTGTAATCAGACAAGAAACAGAAATAACAGATTGGCAAGAAAAAAATAAAATTGTCCTTTTCTCACAGATGATATGGTCATCTATGTAGAAAATTCAATGGAGTCTACACCCAAGAATTTAGAACTAAGTGAGTTTATCAAGGTTGCAGGATGTAAAGCAGTGTACAAAAATCAATTATATTCTATATGCTAGCAGTGAACAATTAGAAAGTGAAATTAAAAATCAGCATTTACAGTAGCATAAAAATATAAGGTAGTTAAGGGACTTCCCTGGTGGTGCAGTGGTTACGAATCACCTGCCAATGTAGGGGGCATGGGTTTGAGCCCTGGTCCAGGAAGATCCCACATGCCTCAGAGCAACTAAGCCCATGCACCACAACTACTGAGCCTGCTCTCTAGACCCCACGAGCCACAACTACTGAGCCCATGTGCCACAGCTACTGAAGCCTGCATGCCTAGAGCCTGTGCTCCACAACAAGAGAAGCCACTGCAATGAGAAGCCCGCGCACTGCAACGAAGAGTGGCCTCTGCTCTCCACAACTAGAGAAAGCCTGCACGTAGGAACACACACCCAACACAGCCAATAAATAAATAAATTTATAAGAAAAATATATGTAAGGTAGTCAGGAATAAATGACAAAAAATGTGATAGACCTGTGCACTGAAAACTATTAAATATTGCTGTGATGAATTAAGACCTAAATAAAAGGGGGTGTGTACCTTGTTCATGGGTCAGAAGACTCGATCTCATTAAGATCTCTTTCCTAGACACAGATTCCCCACAGACTCAATACAGTCCCAGCAGGCTGCTTTCTGTGCGTGTCTACATAAATTGACAAGCTGATTTTGAAATGTTTGTAGAACTGCAAAGGACCTAGAGTAGCCTCCAGGGCTGTTTTGGAACCTGACAGTCCAGCACCAAAGCCTTCAGCTGCTCCACTCTTTCTCCCTCAACATGATGGAGCCCCAGCCCAAGCGGGAGGTCAGGGGGTGTTTCTCAGTGCGTCCCCCCTTGTGATCTGCTGACTGAGAGGAAGTCTTGTAATAAGGAACTTAATTGAGGAGGTGCCAGTTGATGTTGGAAATAAGATTTATTGCTGTTAATTCTTTGGAAAAATCCGGGGTTGACTAGGTTCTTTTTTTTTTTTTTTTTCAAACTATCTGCTGGTTAATACCATGTTCAACTATTTTCCATATAAAATTAAAAAATAAAAATCTGATATAAAAGAGGGGTTGTAAAAGACTGAGTTGAGGAATTTATGTGAATAGGAAACTAGGCTTGTAGATCTTTAAGGAACAAGTGTCAAGAGGTTCCTGGAAAAAAAGACCTACGAATTACCAGGACAGTTTTCTTAAGTCTGAAGCTGGGGAAACGGTAACACAGCAACTGACCCAAAAAGCTATGCCAGAAGCATCCCTTTTAAGGAGCTAAGATTGTGCTCAGATTCTTTTAGTGTAATTTACTGGGACTTGGGCACCAGAAAGACCACTGCAAGTGTATTCTTCAGAATCCAGATTAGGGGAAAAGGTTTATTCCCGGGGTGCAAAGTTACTGCTATGTTCATCTTAATAAAGCAAACTAAATTATCTAGCAGGAAGCCAAGTGTGACCTGCCCCTTTCTAAAGAAATGACCAGAGATCAGAGGTGATTATTCTCATCTCTTGTAAATGAAGAAATATTTGTCTTGTTTGCCTGTTGTCCAAGGTTAGGGTTTTCTTCCTCCTGATGTGTTGCCTCTAAACCCATGTGTCGTTTTCACTACAGAGCTCCCTGGATTCTCCAGAGAGAGAGAACCAAAAGGAGGTGTGTGTGTGTGTGTGTGAGTGTGTATATATATATGTATAAAATACACATATATATGTATGTATAATATATATCAATATAAAATATATGAACACATAGTCATATATAGTATTATATAATATAAATAGTTGTTTTTTGTATATAATGAATATAATTACTATGTATTACATGTAATATATGAAAATATATATTAATATATATCATTAATACAGATCTTCCTTGACTTATGATGGGGTTATGTCCTGATAAACCCATTATAATTTGAAGTTAAGTTGAAAATGCATTTAGTACACCTAACCTAGCAAGCAAACATCATAGCTTACCTAGCCTGCCTTAAACGTGCTCAGGACACTTACGTTAGCCTACAGTCAGGCAAAATTATCTAACACAGCCTATTTTACAATACAGTGTTGAATATCTCATGTAATTTATTAAATTCTGTAGTGAACGTGAAAATCGGAGTGTCTGGGTAGAGCGTGGTTGTCAGGGTGTCGGTGGTTTACCTTCGTGGTGACGTGGCTGGGAACTGCCCAGCATCACGAGAGAGTATCTTACTGCATGCCTGTTGCCAGCCCTTTTCCTCTCCAGGAAAAGACACTTCAGGAGGACGGCTGTCTCTGCCTTGACCAGCTCTTGGCTCAAGCTGACGTGGTAACTATTCCAGCCGGAGCTGGGTGTGCGGCCTGAAGGGAGGGCGTCTCGGGTCAGCCAGGACCTCCCCTGGGAGGAAGGTCTGCAGGGGACTTCCTGGGCGTGGGGCTCCCCTCCTTCACCCCGGCACCTGCTGGGCCCCAGCTGACCGGGCAGAAGACCCATGTGCTAGCTCAGAGGTCAGGCAGGGAGAGTAGAATTGTTCCGTCCTCGGCCTTTTTGTTCTGTTACGGCCTCAAGGACTGGAGGAGGCCCGTGCACCAGAGGAGGTTAATCTGCTTTACTGAGTCCGTGGCTTCAAATGCTAATCTCATCCAGAAAGCCCTCCCCACACACCCCAGAAGTAGCGTTTCGCCAGCATGTCGGACACCTGTGATCCAGGCAAGTTGGCCCCTTCTGTCCTGAGCTGCTTTGGTCTGTTGCCGTGTTTATTGAGCACCTGGTGTACACTCCGTGGTTACCGGTGCTGTAACAGGGACAAGCAAATCTGACTCCATGTTAGGTCTGTTTCTTTAACCTTGTGTCCATTTGCTTTTGCTACAAGTTAATCACTAAAGGGATGCTGCCTGTAAGCTTAGATTACCCGTACTGGCCCATCCCTGGGAACCCTGCCTCCCAGGTGAAACGAAACCACCTTTGTGTAGCTCACAGGACACATCCTGACCAGGCCCACCTGTGAGTGACTGCAGGGAGGAAGAAACTGACACCTCCCTGCCGAGGCGCATGGGAACCAGGAAGTGCTTGATGCTATTCCCTCCCCTTTTAGTATAAAAGAAGGCTGAATTCTAATTCAGGTAAAATGGGTCTTTGGGGCATGAGCCCACCATCTTCTCCGTCTGCTGACTTTCCGGATAAAGTCTCTATTTCTTGCCCCAATGATTCGTCTCCATTTACTGGCCTGTCGCCGGGTGAGTCGTACAAACATGGACTCGGCAACAGTGGGGGCTGTGAGAACAGAGCAAATTGATGACAGGACTTCTCCCTTTGAGGAAAAGACACTTCAGGAGGACGGCTGCCTCTGCCTTGACCAGCTCTTGGCTCAAGCCGACGTGGTAACTGTTCCAGCCGGAGCTGGGTGCGCGGCCTGAAGGGAGGGGGTCTCGGGTCAGCCAGGACCTCCCCTGGGAGGAAGGTCTGCAGGGGACTTCCTGGGCGTGGGGCTCCCCTCCTTCACCCCGGCACCTGCTGGGCCTCAGCCGGCCAGTGTGCGAAGCCATTGCCCGGCAGGACACCAGCTGTCTTTGGAAAGATCTTGCTATGAGCCATTTGCCTCCAGTGATGAAAGGAAAACTTTTCTCAGGAGAGTGCATCGCTTTATAGAAACAACCGTTTTCATAAACACGGCCCGTGCCCCGTTTACAGAGCAGCAGGTCACGCGTGACTTCAGTGGAGTGACTCTCCTTAGATCAGGACGGGAAGACTCACAGGGAAAGGTGGCTGGACTTGGGGCAGGACTGGATTTTCTTCTTTCTCTTTTATTGTTGGAATCAGGGGTGAGAGCAGGAGGCTGAGTGGGAGGAGCTGCCGAAATCCCTCACCTGCCCCTGAGCGCCTTAGCAGGTGAAGCCTCAGTGAGATAGTGAAGACGGAAAGAAATCCCGGGTCTGGACATCGGGGCTGTCATTCGAGCCTCTGTGAGCTCTTGCTAAGAAAGAAATAAGAGCAGAAGAAAAGTGTATTCCTGTAGACTTCCTTTGTATCCCTCGACTAATGAGGTAAGTGGGAGCCCTTTCCTCTTATTGAGGAAGAGCTCACACCTGGGTCTTATTTCAGATGACAATGGCCGGCCTCCAGGCTCCGCGTTCTGTAAATCTTAGTGAGTCTCTCAGCTTATAGGCCAAGCTGCCTGACAGTGTTTGGGGTGAGGGACCCAGATAAGATTGGGAGGCTTGAGAAGGTAGGGCAGACTCTTGGCTTCACAGGGGACCAGAGTCTGCCTGTTTCTTTTAGCCTCTAACAGGGCTCCCTGTCTTCATTCCCAAGGGAAAGTTGTGGGCATATAATACCTGCAGAGCTTCTGCAGCTTGTCTCTGTGTCTTGGCTGGTAAACTTCGCCCCTGCTTCATTTTGAATGCATTCTGAAGTTCTCATAATAAAAGTACCAGTCACGATATTTGATTTCATAATAATAGCTGACATTCACTAAGCCCCAACTGTGTGTTCAGGCAGGTGAAGCATTCTGTGTACGTCCCATCAGCAAGTGCCTGCCAAAGACTTTTTTTTTTAATTGGAGTATAGTTGATTTACAGTGTTGTGTTAGTTTCAGGTGTACAGCAGAGTGATTCAGTTATACATATATATTTTTCAGATACTTTCCCCTTAGAGGTTATTACAAAAGACTGAGTGTAGTTCCCTGTGCTATACAGTAAGTCCTTGTTGGTTACCTATTTTTTATGTAGTAGTGTGTATATATTAATCCCAAACTCCTAATTTATCCCCCCCCACTTTCCCTTGGGTAACCATAATTTTTCTATGTCTGGCCCACTGAAGACTCTTAAAGCAGGTGTCACTCAGATTTTGCCGATAAGGCTAGAGAAATTACATAATGTTCCCTAGGCCACATAGCTAAGCAGTGAAATCAAAATTGCAAATTCCGTTTATGTAGCTGGAGATTTTAAACAACTTCCTTTATTCATGTTCGAGATTGGGAGGACAAAAGGGAACTGTTTCAGTTATCCATTGTGAGGTCACAAGTCACCCCAAAACCTCGTGGCTTAAAACAACTTATAATTTCTCATGCCTCTGCCAGTTGACCAGGAGGTCTTGTCTCCCCGATGGTGGGTTGGCTGGAAGGCCCAGCAGGGGCTCACTCCCGTGGTGGCCAGCGGTGCTGGTTACTGAGGTCAGCTGGGGCTGTTAACTGGACACCTCCGTTCTCTCCTACGTGGATGCTCACGTGCCTACGTGGGCTTCCTCACGGCATGGCGACTGGGCTTTCAGAAGGAACGTTCCAAGCAGACAGGCCCAGTGTGAAAGTGCTTGTGAAACCTCCACTTTTCATATAGTTGCTAACGGCCCATGGGCCAGAGCTGGCCTCATGGCCAAGGCCTGAGTCAGTGTGCAAAGCTCTGCAAGGGCATGGATCTTGGGAGCTGCGGTTCACCAGGGTGGGGGTGGGGGGTCACCAGTAAGAGTTGGACTACAGGCATGATGGGATACTTTTCTTTTCTTCTTTCTTTTTTTTGCCTGAAAAGCATCCTTCTTTTCTGCCCAAGCTAATAGCAGAGCTCACCAATTAGCATTTCATGTTGCATTTACAGCCCTTCATGTTTTGGAATTTGGAGCAGTGATGTTCGGGCTGTTAAACTGATTGGTGGTTGGCTAATTCATTGATTAATTTACTATTCCCTGCTTTCAAGGTGCCGTAGTCTAGTGAGAGTTAGCTTACTAACACTTGATAGCTCGTGTAGTAATCACAAAACGCTAGCAGTGAGGAGGTGCAGTCACCTGGCCCAGGTCGCACACCTGGTTCTCAGCAGATCTGCTTTGAGCCTCTGCTGGACCCCAAAGCCATGTTCCTTCCTCCTCTCCACCCACCCACTCTGGTGCTGAACACACACTGGGGAGCTGAGAAATTAGCAGCACAGGGCGCTTGAAGGTTTGCAGGGAAGAGTAAAGATTTTTTAAGTGAATTGCAATCAAGTGGAGGAGGAAGCTCGTGGCAGCACAAGTCTGTAGCCTTTGGCTAACTTCTTGCTGATGTGTTAGACTGGTGGGCCTCCTCTTAACCCTGCTGCATCTCTAAAACTATGTACAAAGGGGGACTTCCCTGGCCATCTAGTGGTTAAGACTCCACACTTCCAATGCAGGAGGCATGTGTTCGGTCCCTGGTTGGGGAAGTAAGATCCCACATGCCATATGGTGCGGCCAAAAAAATTAAAAAAAAAATTACATATAAAGTATACATAACATAAAATGTACCAGCTTAAGCTTTGTTAGGTATCCAACTCAGTGGCATTAGGTACATTCACACTGCTGTGTGGCCACTGCCGTCCATCCATGAACCCTTCCATCATCCCAGGTGGAAGCTCCTGACCCTCTAAGACTTCTGAACAGAAGAAATATTGGTGCCTTTCAAACTTCATTTGGAAGGGAAGTGCTGAGTAAGCGCCCTTCATCTGGGCGCCCTGGGCTGGTCAGCACTGGGCACCCCAAAGTGCCAGCAGGTTGCCTCTGGAAGTCATCCTAGAGTTCTGAGGTGCCCTGTGGGGTACAAGGTCAATGAAGAGGAAGCCATGGTCGGGGGCGTCAGGAGGTCGCTGGAGCGAGGTGCTTGTTATGGGCTGGATGGTGTCTCCCAGGTTCACGTGTTGAAGTCCTAACCCGCCAACTGCACCACCACCACCTCGCGCCTCAGGAGTGACTGCATGTGGAGATTCAGCCATTAAGGAGGTGATTAAGGTAAAATGATGTCACGTGGTGGGCCCTAAACTAATGTAACTGGTGTTCTTGTTAAAAAGAGAAATTAGGACTGATACACACAGAGGGACGACCCTGTGAGGACACAGGGAGAAGGTGACCCTCTACCAGCCAAGGAGAGAGGCCTCAGGAAGGGCCAGCCCTGCCCGCACCTGGATCTTGGATGTCTAGACTCCAGAACTGTGAGGACATAAATAAGCCGCTCCGTCTGGTGGTGCTTTGTTTTGGTCCATGCAGACTAGCAGTGGCGAAGGCTTGGGGCTGAGGCTTGGGGGCCGGTAGGCTGTGGGGCCTCCGTTCTAAGAGGGGCCAAGCGGGGAAGGCACCTGCTGGTCATGTGGTGAGCAGTGGTTTCAGGGAAAGAGAGAGAGGTCATTCTTAAG
The DNA here is from genome assembly GCF_030028045.1 of Hippopotamus amphibius kiboko. Classification (NCBI taxonomy): domain Eukaryota; kingdom Metazoa; phylum Chordata; class Mammalia; order Artiodactyla; family Hippopotamidae; genus Hippopotamus; species Hippopotamus amphibius. The sequence continues at coordinate 3,254,244 of NC_080196.1, read as the reverse complement.
TGTTCCTACTATGTGGTTCACTTGCTCTCAGTCAAAAGAATGGAATGTGATGCCAAAACCTGGATGCAGACCAGGTCGGCCATGGATTTCTGAGAGGGGCTGACTCTGGGAACCGCGGTCCCCCGACAAGGACAGAAAGGTGGAGCGGGGACTGTCAGGCTGGTGGGCTGCAGCCCCTCCGATATTTTAAAAAATAATTTTAAATTAGAGCAAAAAAACACATAACATAAAATCTACCCTCAGCCATTTTTAAGTGTATGGTTCGGTCACGTTAGCTGCGGCCACACTGTCGGGCAGCACGTCTCAGGATGGCGTCATCGTGCAAAAGGGAACCCCGTACCACTGAGCAGCTTCTTCCTTCCCCTCCCGCAGCCCCGCGGGGTTTCAAGGGCGACCCTGCTGACCCCGGAATTCTCCCAGCCCGGAGAGGCTTGGCTTTGGGGCTGCCGCGTGTCCTGGACTTGACGTCTGTACGCTGTGTGGGTCCACGTGGGATATCTAAGGACCGAATCCTGAGCACCGCCTGCCGTGAGGGAGACTCACGTCACAGGGGTGCCCCTGCGGCACTGCTCACGTGGCTCCCAGCAACCCCGTGCGTAGGGACGGGGGGGGGGGGGGGGTCCCTGTTCATCAAGGCTGCGCGTCGCCGGAGCCTCTCTTCCGCTGTCGCCCGCAGCCCGCAGGCCCAGGCCCTCTCCCTCACCGGATGGGAGCCACACTGTCCCGCTCCTGACCCCGTGTCAGCGAGACGGAGCCCTGACGGCGGCCGTGCGCAGGGCTGGCCCTTAGCTGATCGTTAATGTCACGCACGCTGGGTCGTCGATGCTCCCGTGGGGCGGTGTCAGAAAGGGGACGCTTCCCTGGCAATAAATGAAGCTGAGTGGCCGCAGGAGAACGCCACCCCCGAGGGGTGCACGGCGGGTGGGAGCGTGGCGGGGAGGAGCGTGGCGGGGGCCAGGGCCCCTCAGCGGTCGTCCGGCCGGGCCCGTCGTGGGAGCGGTCTCCAGTCCTCAGCAGGGCAGCGGGGGAGCAGCCGGGGTGGCGCGAGCGAGAGGACCACTCGGCCCTTGTTGGACGCCATCCTGGAAGGTGAGCGCCCCGCCTGCTCTTCCTGAGCTGGGCTGTGGCCATCGGGCCCTGGGATTTGTGGGAGGGAAGCGGACAGACTCCACAGCCCCCCAGGGACACACTTCCGTCGGCCACCGGTCCGTGGTGTGGGCAGCAGCGAGCCAGAACGGACACACGGGGTCCGGGCCCGGACGCCAGGACGCGTCGGGAAAGCAGCTTCGCGTCCCTCCCCCTCTGTAGGTGACGCGGAGGCGGAAGGGGAGCCGCGTGAAGCAGCCGAAGGGTCTGAGGTAGCTTTATGGGTAAAACGTCCTTTCGCAAGGTGCTGTTTTTCAAGAGGAAGCAGAACGTCCGTTTTCACCACGATGGAGACGTCCAGCGCTTGGGAAAGGTCATGGTCACCTCCTTGCTGTCCTTTAGCCCAGGAACCTGGCAGAGGGACAGCAGGGGGTTGATCTGCCTGCCTGCTCCTAGCAGAGAAGATGGCAGACAGCTGGTTGCCGCTCACAGGAACCTGCGGCCTGCGTGACTGACAGCGTGGCCGCCCACCCCGGGCCCAGGAACTGTGCCCTCACGCCCGCACTTCCAGCCTCGGGGTGGGGGGAGGGTTAGCCGAGGGGACCTGGCGCCTCTTCTCTGGGGCCTTTCAGAGAAGCTGCCTTCCTGCCTTGGGCACTTTGGGGAGGAAAAAAATGCACATTTAAAGGAGCCTGAATTTTCTGTAAAAACAAGGCGCAGGACCAGCGGTGAGGGCCCCACCAGAGAGGGAAACGTCCCTTTAAATATTTGATTTGCATCCAAAATCCACTGCGTCCAGGACCTGGCACTCGCCACAGTCTACCGACCCGTCTGAGAAATAACGCAGACGTTTGTGGTGCGCATGAGAGGAAGCCTGGGCTCCCGGACCCCAGGCCTGGGCCAAGGGCACCCGGCCCACCCTGGATGACGGTCAGAGCCAGCCAAGTTCTGCCGAAACCAGAGCTGCCCCGGTGGCTGCTTTAGCCGCTCTGGGGCCTTAGCTTCCTCGGTCACAGCCAAGGAGGGCCTGAGGCTGGGGGCGCGGCGCAGGGCTTCCCCATCGATTTCTCATGCTTCCCTTGGATCCTCGAGGAGCAGGTTTCCCAAGACTGCCCGTGAAGACTTGGCTGCAGTTTGCAAAGCCATTCCATTTTGCAACTGCTGTTTTCATCCAGAGTTTCCTGGAATTCCAGTGGCCGCCAACAGTAGGTGTGTGTCTTTCGTTCAGGCTTGAAGGGCACTGGGACCTCAGGTGAGGACGCCTACCTGTGTCTCAGGGAGCAGAGTGGTGCCCCAAAGTGGAGCCTCCCCGACACTCAGCTGCCCACGAGGGCTCAAGATACCATTTGTGAAAAAGCAAACATGAGAAATGCAAATTCTGCAAACCCACCTCCTCCCCGCTTCCATGCCAGGCACATAACAGGTGCCCAGTACACGGCAGCTGAGTTGCCCTTTTTGTTGACGAGAGCTGCTTCACTGACCGCGAACTCCTCAGCCCTCTCTGCGAGCTTCGGGAAGCTCCAAGTCCCTGCCGCGTGCGTTTTAAAAAACATTTTGCTGATTGGAGACATTTTGTCTCCCAGAATTCAAATATGCATGTCAAGGAGGAAAACACTTTTAAATTATGTATTTACACTGTGGTAAAATACACAATGTTCCACTCTAACCATTTTCAGGCTCACAGTTCGCTGGCCTTAGGTGCATTCACACTGTTGCGCACACACCACCATCCACCAGCGGAACTTTTTTCTTGCAAGACTGGAACTCTGTCCCCATTACACCCCCTCCTCCTCCCCAGCCCCCGCCCTTCCACTTTCTTCTCGATGAATCTGGGGACTCTGGCAATCTCATGTACATGGAAAGAAAACTTTAATTTAGAAAATATCTTGAAGCTACGGAGAGAATAATCTTTTCATGCACAAAAATCAAAATTTCTGTTCTGTTAAATCACAGTGACAGAGGCTCGAGGCGCTTCTCCCAGGCCCAGCTTCCTCTTGATCACATGAGGGGTGGGAGTGAGGGTGACCAGGGTCCGAGTTTTGGGGGGTCTCGGGGTCTGAGCTCAGTGTGCTTGCTGTGGGCCTGGTCTGTCAGCCCACGTGCTCCCACCCACCCCGCCTGCTCCACACTCGGTGACCCTGTGGCCCTGACCTTTCCCTCCCTCTGGCCACGTTTCCCTTTGGCCTTTACTGTGCCCTCAAGTCTCCCCACAGCCTTGACCCTGGGGCTCCGTCCCCAGACTGCCCGTTTCCTGCCTCCCACCCCCTCCCATCTCTGCAGCCTGCCCCCCCCCCCCCCCACCCCTCCCAGGGCGCCTGTTGAGCTCATTAGCTGCTTCCTAATTGCCTGTCCAGTTGCCTGTTATGGGCTGAACTGGACCCCAAATAAATTCCTGTATTGAAGTCCTAGTGCCCGCACCTTGAAATATGACTGTATGTGAAGACAGCCTTTAAGGAGCTGATTAAGATCAAATGTGGTTATGGGGCTGAGCCCCAATCCTATACGAGTGGCATCCTCATAAGGAGAGCTGAGGACGCAGACACAGGGGCGACCACGTGAGGACGCAGGGAGGAACCAGCCGTCTGCAGTCCAGCAGTGAGGGCCCAGCAGGAACCAGCCCTGCAACACCCTGACCTTAGACGTCAGCCTCCAGGACTGGGAGGGATCGTTTCTGTTGTGTCCCCTTCATGGACTTGCTGTCCACGGGGCCCTTTAAGGTCCTTACTCGTCCTGCCTGCGCAGTGGGCACTGCACCCTGAGGCCCTGGGCGGGGACCTCATTCTTCCAAGGCCCCATCGTGGCTCCTCTTTCTCTGCTGCCCGGGGCCTGGGCTCCAGGTGACTGTCACCACCCCGCCCCCCGACCTGTGTTCCCAGACCGCCTCCCTCACCGCCCTGGCCGCACCCACACACTCACATCTCTGCAGTCTCCCTGTGCCTCCAATGGTGCGTCTGACTGCAGGCTGGATTTCTGCTAGGTTGTTCCACAGGCACCTCAGACTCATCCTGTTCCCAGGTGCCCCTCCCACGGCACCCGGTTTCCTCCCGAGCCCTCCACTCCTCTTCTGCAGACTAGAAGCCCAGGAGCCATCACTGACTCCTCCTTCCTTCAACCCCAACCAAACACCAAGTCCTGAGGACTTGACTTAAAATGGGTTTTTCTGTGTGATTTTTTTTTTTTGCATCACAAGGCTTGCAGGATCTTAGTTCCCTGACCAGGGACTGAACCCGGGCCCCCTGCAGTGGAAGCACGGAGTCCTAACTACTGGACCGCCAGGGAAGTCCCCAAAGGTATTTTTTTAAATCCCATCAGCGTTTCCCTGTCACAGGATGAAATTCTAGCTCATTAATTTGGTGCTGAGGCCTCCAAGACCCCACCGCAGAGCCCTTCTCAGCTCTAAACTCCACTCTCCACCCCTCCCAGGACCCTGGGGGCCACCTGCACTGCCTCACGGTCCTGGGGCTCTCTTGGTCGTCCCAACTACGCTCTTCTGTCCTGTCCTCTTAAGCTATTCATCCTTTAAAGCTCCTCCAGGAAGGCGCCCCTGAGCCCCCAGGCTGGGTCTCGATGCCTCCATTGCATCCTGGGCCCTCCAGTCACAATCAGAACCGCAATCTGGTCGTCATGGTTACAGTCACGCAGCAGAGTTTTATACTGAGCAGTTCCCGTGTGCCGGGCACCTGGCTGACAGATGGGTCTCGTTTCATCCTTACAACCCTGTGAGGTGGGCACTGCCTTTGCCCCCAGTTCACAGGTGAGGAAATGGAGGGCTATTTGTAGCTCATCCATAGCATTTGTATCCTCACCTTGTGTTCTGATCTGTTGCTGTATCTTGCTGCCCTTGAGAATAGGAGCCACATCTAATTTATTTTTGGGTCCCCAAGGCTTAGTATAGGTCCTGATAAGAAGTTGCTACATAGAACAGAACATCTCACCAGGCCAACGGGTCCAGCAAAGGCAGATGTCTCAGCCTCCTGGCCTGAATTCTGCTTTTGTCCTGCCCAGTACTGGCCTCAGGGGTACGTTTAGAACTTGGGTCCATATGGGGTCAGTTCTGGCTCTACGAAAGGAGGCCTCCCACAACAAAAAGAATCTTTCCTATCATCTCTACCAAGCTTCACATCTCTCACTTTAACTGAATGAAGACCTTCATTCCATGAGTAAAAGTAAAGATTTAAAAGAAAATGTAGCCATTCCCCCCCCCCCCTTTTTCTGCTTGGTATTTCCCAGTTTTACCACCGTTCCATTTGTTGATTTGGAGACTGACCCTTCCCCTTTATCCATTAATTCCAGAATCCACAGTGCTCTCTCTTTTTTTTAAGCCACAAAGAAAGCATGCATCTTTAAAAGGTGTGTGTATAAATACAGTTATTACCTGGAAGCCAGTCTCCTGAAAGCGTTTTATTATTTTCTATGGGGCATGAAGAGCAAGTGAGGGTGGTAGTCGGGAGAGTTTAAATATAGGGCTTCTTTTTACAATAAACTTTAAAAAATGGAAGTGTAATGTACATACAGAAAAGCCGTAGATGCTCAGATCACAGCTTGTGCCAGAAAAGCCACAGATGCTCAGATCATAGCTTGTGCCTTGTCACAAAGCGAGCACATCTGCATCACGGGCCCCCAGAGCCCCTCCCGCCGGCACCCGCCTCTGAGCCTGATGGTAGTCCTATACTGGCTTCTAACACCATAGGTTGGTTTTGCCTGTTTCTGTTTTTTTGGCCATGCTGGGTCTTCGTTGTGGTGAGCAGGGGCTACTCTTCATTGTGGTGCATGGGCTTCTCATCTCCTGGCTTGAGTGGCTTCTCTTGTTGTGGCTCGCGTGCTCTAGAGCGCAGGCTCAGTAGTTGCGGCGCATGGGCTTAGTTGCTCCACGGCATGTGGGATCTTCCCGGACCAGGGCTCGAACCCGTGTCCCCTGCATTGGCAGGCAGATTCTTAGCCACTGCGCCACGAAGGAAGCCCCTCACCTCATGCCGTATGATTCTTTTGAATCCAGCTGCTTTTGCTCAGCGTTACATTGGTGAGATTCATCAGCGGTGCGTGGCCGTTGTGAATCCACTGTCGTTACTGCAAGAATCCCTTTCACAGGTTATTACGCTGTCTGTGCCCACCAGTCTCCTGCTGCTGGACTAGGAAAGTGCTGCTGTAGACGTCCTAGTACACATCCTTGGTGGCAACATGCACGCATTCCTTCTGGGTCTTTGCCTAGGAGCGGGTTTCTGGGTAGGAGGGGACGCCAGGCTCTAGTGGATCCTGCCACAGAGCTGTCCGAGTGGTCGTGCTGTGTTACGTTCCTGCCACAGTGGATGACTGTTTCAGTTACTCCAGATTCTCCCCAACACTGGGCATGAGCGACCTTTTTAATTTTAGCCATTCTGGTAGGTGTGCATTGATTTCTTACTGCGGTTTACATTTGATGACTTGTGAGGTTGTGCATTTTTGGTGTATTTCTTGGCCATCTGGTGTATTTCTTGGCCTGCTGATTGCTTTCTTTAATTAACTTGACTATTTTAGTTTATTGTGCTAATATATACAAGGGTGAGTCAAAAATTATCCACACTCCAGTTATATTAAAACTATTGTTGGCCGCACTGTCTTATCAGTGCTTTCCCTTCAAGGCTACTGTCTCCCCAGTCACTGCTGTGCAGGTGTAAACGTGTTACATCAGTTCATTTGTAACTGCGGTGCAAGCAAAAATGGATGCCCCACTTGTGATTTGCATGAAAGAATCGTTTTTTGTGGTCTGGGGGTGTACCTGGTGCCATTATTTATCGAAGACTTTGTGCACAGTACAGAGACAGTGTTTTGTTGCGAAGAAGTGTGTGTGATGGATAGAGAAGTTCAAGGAAGATTCACTTCTGATGAAGAAGTGAAGACAGTGGTGCATTCGTGGTTCGCAACTCAGCCTAAAACATTTTTAACGAGGGAATATGGAAGCTTGTTGACAGATGGACAAAAGTGTATTGAAAAGCAAGGAGATTATGTTGAAAAATGATGCATTTGTCTTTTCTAAAATTAATTAAGATAAATTCTACAGCCCGAGTGCAGATAATTTTTGACTCAGCCTCGTACATAACATGAAACTTATCATTGTTGTGTTCAATTCAGTGGTATGAGTGTATTCACAGCTGGAAATGCATGGGGGTATAACCATCCCCACCATGCACTTCCTGCTGTTTGTCTCTTATGCCCTTTTTTCAATTGGGTTATCAGCCTTTTTCTTATTAATTTGTAGGAATCCTTTACACATCCTGGATATGAGTCCTGTGCTTTATATCTATTCCAAATATGTTTCTTCCTCTGAATTACCATTTCACTCTCTTATGGATGAAAAGAATTCCTGATTTTGTAATTGAAAAGCTTCTGCACAGCAAAAGCAATGATCAACCAATGAACAGGCAACCTATGGAACAGGAGAAAATATTTGCAAAACACACATCTGATAAGGGATTAATATCCAAAATATATGAGGAACGCCTACAGCTCAACAGCAAAAGAACAAATAATTCAATTAAAACATAGGCAGAGAATCTGAATAGACTGTTTTTTCAAAGCAAACATACAGATGCCAACAGGTACAGGGGAGAAGGTGCTCAACATCACTCGTTGTCAGGAAATGCAAATTAAAACCACAGTGAACAATCACCTCACGCCTGTTACAATGGCCACTATCAGAAGACAGGAGAGCAGTGCTGGTGAGAGTGTGGAGAAGAGGGAACCCTTGTAAACTGTTGTTGAGAGGGTAAGCTGGTGCAGCCACTGTGGAAAACAGTGTGGAGGTGCCTCAAAAAATTAAAATAGAACTGGCATATCATCCAGCAATTCTACTTCTCAGCGTTTGTCTTAAGGAAACAAAAACACTCACTGAAAAAGATATCTGCACCCCTCATGTTCACAGCGGCATTATTTACAATAGCCAAGACGTGGAAACAACCTGTGTCCATCAATGAATTAATGGGTATAGAAGATGTCATACACAAACATACAATGGAATATTATTCAGTCATTAAAAAAAGAAGGAAACCCTGCCATTTGCAACAACATGGGTGGACCTTGAGGGCATTACGCTGAGTGAAATACATCAGACAGAGAAAGACAAATACTGTATGATTTCACTTGTATGTGGAATTAAAAGAAGAAAAAGCCAAGCTCATAGCTACAAAGAACAGATTGGTGGTTGCCAGAGGTGGGGGCGGGGGGCGGGGCAGGGTATTGGGGGAGAAAGGGGTAAAGGGGGTCAAAAGGTAGAAGTTTCCAATATAAAATCAATAATTCCTGGGCATGTCACGTGCAGTGTGGAGGCTATAGTTAACAACACTGTATTGCATATTTGAAAGTTGCTAAGACAGTAAGATCTTTAAAATTGTCATCACAAGAAATGAAGACTGTGACTGTGTGGTGATGGATGTTAACTAGGCTTCGTGTACTGATCATTTCTCAACATGTGCACACAGCAAAGCATTACCTTGTGTACCGTAAGCTTATGCAGCGTTATATCTCAATCATATCTCAGTAAAATGGGCGGAGGGGGCAGAAGTTTTTATTAACCTTTTTCTTTTGGGTTAGTCTTTTCTGTGTCACGTTGAAGAAATCCTTACCTGTCTCCTAAGGAGTTTTTAAAATCTACACATACCTATTAAGCCCTACTTTCTTTCTTTTCTTTCTTTCTTTAAGTGGAAGGTTTCTTGAGAGCGATACACACTCCACAGAATGCAGTCCATCGCAGAAGCTGAGAGCCACCACACCCTACTTTTCTGATGCTCTTTCCCCCTTGGGTTTTCCAGTGCGGACCAGAAAACCCGCTAGACAAACCCTGCAAGAGCCATCACGCTCTGATGCTGTCACAGGTGTTACTGCCTATTTTGTGGGAAAACACTGTCTTCCCCATCATTTGCCGAACCAGGACCTGAAGCACAGGCTGGACCATTTCCATGGCGACACCACGTCTGGACAGCTTTCCTACGCCGGAGAGGATGGGCCTGGATAAGGCAGGGGGGAGGCAGGCGGGTGCCCGTCCCCAGCCCCACCTGCCTCCCCACAGGTATGGGGCTCCCGTGGGAGAACGCGGGCTGTCCTGGGGCAGAGCCGAGTCAGAGACGTCGCTGTGCAAACAGATTGAAGATAGAGGAGCCTCTGTTTACGTGGGCCTGGGGCTCCAGGGGCCGCGTGGACCGGGAAAGGGGTGAAACCACGGGTGATGATTCAAACCCGTCTCGCCTGCCCTCACTAATCAAGGTTGTTGTAAGACCTGCGTGTCCTCCAGGAAGCACCTAGCCTAAAAAATAAGATGTCGGCCTGAGTTGTTTTCCAGGATCTTGGCGTCACCTGTGTCTAGTTGGAGCTGAGCTGGTGAAGACGGGATAGGACCCCGGCCCTCCAGTGCGCACGTGCGAGTGTCCGCTCCACGAGCTCTTGAACGTGCGGCCACCTGTGGCTTAGGTACGCCTGCGCAGAACCAGGGCTCCACACCTCTTCCCAACCACCTTTCCCCTCGCTCCCCACGCCTCTGACTGCCGGGCTTCCTTATCCCTCGTCCCATAACTCCCCCAGCCCCTGGCCTTCCGGGAGGCGGACTTGAGGTGTGCTCTGCGGTCTCCTTGCGCGGCTGCTTTATGAACAAACCCTCTGTTTGCTGCAGGCCTCGGCATCTCAGCACCTCAGCGTGCTGCACACCGGGCAGAGATAGCCTGGCGCAGTAGCAGGGGCGGGTAGAGGAAAGATCCAGCCCGCGAAGGAGCAGAGCTGGAAGGACGAGGCCGCTGGAGAGGAGGCAGGAGGGGGAGGTCGTCCTTTGAGCAGCTGCGTGATGTAGGAGTGCGAGGCAGGCGGCAGCGGCCGGCTCCCAGCATCCTCTGGCTGGGCTTCGTTGTTTTGGTGCCAGGACCGGCCAGGAGTACCAAGCCGCCCGGAGCCTGCCAGGAAAGGAGGTGAGGGTTGTCCTGCGGGCAGGGCTGGTGTGGGGGCGAGACTCCCAGGAGGTGGCCCCACACCAGCCTTGCATCAGCGTCTGTCTCTGTTTCTCCAGCTCTCTGGGAACTGAGAATTTTAAACACACCGTGAAAGGCCCAACCTGGGAAAAGAAGGTCCGTATTTGCCTGCTGGGCTCAGAACTGGTACGGTAAGTGGTTGCAAATCTGCTTATTTGTGATGAAAAGCGAGTCAGTGGCTGCTTGGGGAGAGGTCGGGTGCCAAGAGGCAGGAGGGTAGGTTACAAGGAGGCTTCAGGAAAGTGTGCAGTGATGAGATGTTCACGCCTGACCATGGTGACGATGTCCCCAGTGCACACGAGTCAAGTGTATCAAGTCCTACGCTTGAAACGTGCTGTTTATTGCATGTCAGTTAGCCCTCAAAGCTGTTAAACCTCCTTGCACACGTGTGCGCACATGCGCGTAGCTTGCAGTGAAGTGGTTCAAGTTACAATTCAGTTGCGTGGGTACACGCTTCTCTCTGCAGACCTGCTCACTTACAGGAGCCATAGCTTCTTCTAAGTGTCCTGGTCACGAGAGACCAACACGGAGAGGCTGATCAGGAGCTTCAGGGCGGCTGCAGGCACCACTTTTATGTGTCAGGCTTCCAGGAAGGTCCACGCCTTGCCTCAGTCCCTCATCTACCCGCCCCCACCACGGCTACACACGCAGCTGCCGAAGCCTGGGACTTGAACTTTAAAATCTGCAGGGCCCACGGCCAGCATCCCTGTCCTCCGCACAGGCAATGAGATGGTCTTCCCTCCTTGGAAAACTAGAAATTGAGAAGTGGGGGGTGGGCGTGAAAACCCTACAGAGTGAAGCACACCTGAGTTCCCGGGCAGCCGAGGGCTGGTGCTGCTGTGATAACCACACACTTTGAACGAGAATCACAGGTCACTTCTCTCCGAACCGTGCTTATATAATAGTTTCTCAGTCCAGGAAGCTGTAAAGCCCCAGAGTAGTAAAGTTTTCTAGTTACAAAGGAAACGTGGTAACTGTCACAGCTGACAGACTGCTCTTAACATAAATTTACAGCCAAGTGTAAATCAACTAATTTTTTTCTTCCATTTTACTCAAACCATGCAGGCCTAGGAAGAGGTATGGGTCTAGGAGGGGTACTTTGGAGGGTCCTTGACGGGCTGCCCTGCTGCCCTGGGGGGTTCGCGGCCTCTCCAGGAGCCCCGAGGTGGCCCCGGCCTATGGAAGCTCATCTCTCAATCATGCTGTTGATAAACAGTCGCTGCCAGGCAGCCGGCCCAGGTCTCTGGTGAAGGATCAGAGGCTGGCAGACGGGTCCCCACGTCAGGACCAAAGGCCCATCGGTTCAGCCCTCAACTATCTGAGCAGCAGCCCGAGAGCGAAAGGAGAGAGAACCTTGAGCCCCCAAGCAAGATGCGAGAAAGGTCTCCCTCCCCCAACCCCCAAACACCCGCGGTGGACCCCAGGTGACCGAGGGCCTGAGGTGTGAAGGCCTTTGCTTCGCAGTGAAATCTGAAAAGGTCACATGGCACGTGAGTGGCTCCAGTCCCAACATGAGGGCGTCCAGCCCAGCAGACGGGAGGCCGCGCTCAGGAAGGACCCACTGGAGCTGTGAGTGGGAACAAGGCTGGTACTCGTATCTCTAGGGCATCGGCTTCCAAATATTCAGGCAGGTGCCCTTCAGGAATCTGGTGATGGCTCTTGAGATAGAGACAAAAGGGGCGTTCCAGCCACAGGTGTCTTTCATAAAAGCAGGCTACATAAACAGTCTTGTAAAATTAAAACCACTTGCTCCAGTTTACTTGAGAAGTTTCTCCTAGTGGCACCCACTGCAGATAATCACTGGGGGCCAAACCAGAAGTTTGTATTTTCTGTGCATTTGGTTTTTTTTTTTTTTTTGGCTGCGTGGCTTGCAAGATCTCAGTTCCCCGACCAGGGATTGACCTGGGCCCTTGGCAGTGAAAGTGCCAAGTCCTAACCACTGGACCACCAGAGAAGTCCCATGTGCCTTTGTAACTATCCCTCACCACCCAGGTCTACTTGGCTCCTGGTTCGGATACTGGGATCAGGTGCCGGGCTTCAGTCAGAGGGAGGGTACATGTCCCAAACGAGCTTGTTCCTGTGTCTAAGTAGCGAGAGTTTGTATAACGAAAGATCTGAAAGCTACCTTTGACTCATGAGCTCTGTGGTGGGAGTTTGGAGAGCAAGGGTACCTGTAATGGCGTGCGTGTGACACGTATACAAACGGTTCTGAAATTCAAGGGGCAATCACTGTTATGTTCACATCTGTTTCCAGATCAAACCAAGTCTAGTTCTCAGCTGCTGGTCTGCAGAGGATGTGGAAGTCCAGGTGTTCCTCCTCCTTCCCTGGTTACATGCACCTGGACCCTGGGGTCTGCAGAGCCCAGGGGACAGTGAGGGGCAGAAGGCTGTTCCTGGGTGTGCTGTAATACCTGCTCCAGCACTTACTAGGGGGTGATCTTAGGGAACTTACCTAAATTTTCTCACCTGAAAAATGGAGTGGTTATGATTCTAATTGGAGATAACTCATTCCTACTCTAAGTAGTAAACACTCATGTACACTGTCACTAACACACTGAGTTGCACTGACGTCCATTGTACAGACATAAAACCGTCTATGTATCCAGTTCCTTATAAAGTGATATGTGGTTTCTTTGTTTTGGGTTTTTTTTTGGCTACACAGCTTGGCTTGCGGGATCTTAATTCTCCAATCAGGATCAAACCTGGGCCCCCTGCAGTGGAAGCGCTGAGTCCTAACCACTGGACTGCCTGGGAATTTCCAAAAGTGACGTTTAAATGCAGAGAATGGGACTTCCCTGGTGGTCCAGTGGCTAAGACTCCGAGCTCCCAATGTAGGGGGCTCGGGTTCGATCCCTGGTCAGGGAACCAGATTCCACATGCCGCAACTAAGAGTTCGCAAGCCACATGCTGCAGCAAAGATTCCACACGCCCCAGCTAAGACCCTGTGCAGCCAAATAAATAAATATTTTAAAAAATGCACAGAATGAACAGAATGTTAAACTTTGGCTAAGACTATGTAGCTGTCTATTTATCATCTGTATCTTCGGTAGGTGTATCTATCCAGAACCAGAGTGAGCTGTGAGATGGATCTTCTGGGTGTATCTATCAAGTACCTAAGTGTATTACCTCCTAGTTCCTGGAACACAAACCCAGTCACGCTTCTTTGGCCCCTCTGGCTAGGGGTCTCTCCCCAGCTCCTGTCTACTCGAGGCTCAGCTGGGGAGGGTTTCTTCCAAGCCGGCTCCTATGGGCTCCTAGGGGCCTCGGTCCCTCACTGGCTTGGTGGAAACGACCCTCTGTTCCTTGGCTTATGGACAGCTCCTCAGGGCCCCCACGGCTGGCAGCTGGCTCCGCCAGGGTGAGCAGAGAGAGGCAGAGAGTAAGGCACAGTATCTCACAGTCTGATCTCAGAAAGCACAGCCCATCACTTCTGCCGGTTTCCGTTTGTTAGAGTCGCTGGGTCCAGTCCCCATGGAAGGGGAGGGGATTACAGGAGGGTGTGAGTTCCTGGAGGTGGGCTCACTGGGAGGAAGTTTAGACATCTCCTTACTCACACTTGGAAACTTGCAAAATAAAGCACAAAACCAGTTACAGGGCTGAATAACCCACCTCCGATGAAGACACAAGAAGGTGGGATTCCATCAGTTGCAGGGCTGTGCCTGCATCTCCCTTCATGGTCTGCACGTGTCTGTTTTCTGGAGTAGCAATGTCTTTTTTTTGCTGTGTATGTTGAGGAGAGGTGAGTAGGTGCACACACATTTGGAACTGTTTTATCTTTTAGTAGAACTCAGGCGGCTGTCTTTATAAAGTAACGCTTTCTTTCTAACATGCTTTTTACTTTAACAGATATTTTGATGTGAATGTGGCTACAGCAGTTTTGTTTTTTGGGTTTTTTGTTGTTGTTCGTATTTACACAGTATATATCTTCTGCCTCTTTACCTTCAACTTTTCAGTTTTAGATGTGTTTTTCGTAAAGTGCATATACGTATATCTAGACTTCTGCACACAAGCATTTGGTCCACCTTCACTTAATATGTTTATTAATACTTTGAGCTAAAAGCCACATCAGCTATGTTTATTATTTGTCTGTTTTCATTTCTTTTGATCCATTAAATATTTTCCCACTTTTTCTCTATGTTGAGAGGATATATATTATAATCTAAACAATGGAGAGATAATCCCAATACCATAAAATTAACAATTTTAACATGTAGTCAATGTTTTTTAGTGTATTCACAAGGTTGTGCAAAAATCACCGATTTCAGAACACTTTCATTCCCCCAAATAAGACCCTGTGCTCCTAGCAGTCCCCCAGCCCCCACCCCGCCTCTGTCCCTGGCAACTACTCATCTCCTTGTGGTTGCTGTGCACTTATCTATTCCGGGCACCCCATCCAGAGGGAATCATACCGTATGTGGCCTTTTGTGTCTGCTTTTTCCACTTAACGTTTGCGAGGCTCAGCCACGTTGTGGCACGTGTCAATACTTCATTTCTTTTTATCGTCAAATCACATCCCGTTCCTTGGAGGTACTGTATTTTGTTCATCCATTCATCCACGGATGGACATCTGGGTGGTTTCTACTTTTTGATGCTGTGAACATTTGTGTGCAAGTATCTGAGTACTTGTTTTCAGTTCTCTTGGGTATATCATTGGGAATGGAATTGCCGTTTATATAAGTCTGTGTTTAACTTTTTTTGTGGAACTGTCGAGCTACTTTCCACAGTGGCTGCTGCAATTTGTATTCCTGCTAGCAATATATATAGGTTTTCAATTTTTCCACATTTTCATCAATGTTTGTTATTTTCCATTTTTTCCATTATAGCCATCTTAGTGTACTGAAGTGGTATGTCATTATGTTTTTTAAAAATATTTGTATATTTGTCTGTGCTGGGTCTTTACGTGTGACATGCAGGATCTAGTTCCCTGACCAGGGGTTGAACCCAGGCCCCCTGCATTGGGAGCGCCGAGTCTTAACTGCTGGACCACCAGGGTAGTCCCTCATTATGGTTTTAATTTTTGCATTTCCCTCATGATTAATGATATATTGAATATCTTTTCACGTGCTTACTAGTATATCTTTGGAGAAATGTCTATTCAGATCCTTTGCCTATTTTTAAATTGTGTTGTCTCTTAACTGTTGAATTGTAAGAGTTCTTTATATATTCTGGACACTAGACCCTCATAACATATATAATTTGCAAATACTTTCTCCATTCTGTGAGTTGCCTTTTCACTTTCTTGGTAGTGTTTTTTGAAGTACATAGTTTAAAAAATTGTTTTTTTACCTGGTGTACCCCCCCAAAAAAATTAAAAAAATAAATAATATATTCAACTTGTAAAAAAAAATTGTTTTTTATGAAGTCCAACTTATTTTTTTCTTTGGTTGTGCTTTTAGTGTCCTATCTAAAAAATCATTGCTAATCCAAGATCACAAGGAGTTATACCTATGTCTTCTGAAAGTTTTATTTTCTTCGTATTTTTTAATTAAAAGTTTTGGCTGCGTTGGGTCTTCATTGCTGCGCGTAGGCTTTCTCTAGTGGAGAGCATGGACTAACTACTCTTCATTGTGGTGCACAAGCTTCTCAGTGCCGTAGCTTCTCTTGTTGTGGAGCACGGGCTCCAGGAGTGCGGGCTTCAGTAGTTGTAATGCATGGACTTAGTTGCTCTCCGGCATGTGGGAATCTTCCTGGACTAGGGTTTAAACCTGTGTCCTCTGCATTGGCAGGTGGATTCTTAACCAGAGCACCACCAGGGAAGTCCCTGAAAGTTTTCTATTTGTAGGCCTTAGATTTAGGTTTTTAAGTCCATTTTGAGTTCTGTTTATGGTGAGTCCAACTTGACACTTCTGCATGTGGATGTCCAGTTGTCCCAGAATCATTTGCGAAAAAGACCATTCTTTCCCCATTGAATGGTCTTGGTATTGATTGTAGTTGTGAGGGTCTATTTCTGGACTCAGTTCTATTTCACGGATCCATTATGTCTTTCCTTAGCCATCACCACACTGTCTTGATTGCTGTAGCCCCTGCAGTAAGTGTTAACATTGGGAAGTGTGAGACTTCCAGCTCTGTCATCACTTTCAAGACCGAATTGGCTGTCTGGGAGCCCTTGCATTTTCGTATGAACTTTAGGACTAGCTCATCCATTGCTGCAAAAAAGGCTCTTGGAATTTTGATAGGGATTTCTTTGAATCTGTAGACTAATTTAGTTTTGCCAGTTTAACAGTGTTAAGTCTTCCAATTCATATGTGTCTTTCATTTCTTTAGATCTTCTTTAATTTCTTTCCACAGTGTCTCGCAGTTTCCAGTGCACAAATCTTGCACTTCTCTGGTTAATTTATTTCTAATAATTTTCTTTTTGATTCTGTTGTAGATGGAATGCTTTCTTAATTTCATTTTCAGATTGTTTATTGCTAGTGTATAGAAATACAATTGATTATTGTATATTGATCTTGTATGCTACAACCTTATTGAACTTACTAGTTCCAACAGATGGAGGTAGTTTGGGTTTTTTGTTTTGTTTTTTGATGTATGGATTCAATAGCATTTTCTGTATATAAGATCATGTTGTCTGTAAATAGATATTTTTACTTCTCCTTATACAATTTGGAAGACATCTATTTATTTTTAATTGAGGTATAATTGACAAATTAGTTTCAGGTGTACAACGATTCGATATTTTATATATTGCAAAACTATCACTACAATAGTTCTAGTAAAATCTGTCACCACACAGTTATAATTTTTTTCTTGTGATGTAGAACTTTTAATATGTACTCTCTGAGCAACTTTCAGATGTAAGTACAGTATTAACCATCGTTGCCGTTGCTGTGCATCACATCCCCTGACTCGCTTATAACTCAAAGTTCATACCTCTTGACCCCCTTCATCCATTTCACCCTCCCACCCCCATCTCTGGCAACCACCAACCTATTTTCTGTATCTGTGAGCTTGTGGTTTTGTTTTATTTGGAATTTCACCTACCAGTGAGATCACACAGTGTTTGTCTTTCTCTGATTTTTCCCGCTTACCATGTTACCCTCCAGGGTTATCCATATTGTCACAAATGGCAAGGGTTCGTTATTTTTTCTGGCTGAGTAATATTCTGTTTTTCTTTTTCTTGTGTAATTGTCTAGAACCTTCAATATAATGTTGGACAGAAGTGGCAAGAGCAAACATCTTTCTCTTATTCCTGATTTTTAGGGTGAAAGTTTTCACACTATTAAGTATGGGGTTAACTGTGGGTTTTTCATAGATGCCCTTGACCAAGTTGAGGAAATGCCTTCTATCCCTGTTGAGTCTTTTTATTATGATGACTGTCAGATTTTTCAAGTGCTTTTTCTGCATTTGAGATGATCATGTGGTTCTATCCTTTATTTTATCAATATTGTATTTTACATTTTTTTTTTTTGTATGTTGAACTAAGCTTGCATTCATGAAATAAATCCCCCTTGGTCATGGTGTATAATTTTTATATAGTGCCAGGTTATTTTGTAGAGAATTTTTGCACTTATATTAATAAGGAATATTGACCTATAGTTTCCTTCTCCTGTGATGTCTTTGTATGATTTTGGTATTAGGGTAATACTGGCCTCAGAGAATAAGTTAAAAGGTGTTCTATTTCTTGGAAGCATTTATGAAGGTACTGATTCCTCCTTAAGTGTTTGATAGAATTCATGAGTGAAGCCATTTGGTCCTGGGCTTTTCTGTTTTTATTTATTTATTTTTAAATTTTAATTTAATTAAATTACTTATTGGTTGGGTCTTTGTTGCTGCACACAGGCTTTCTCTAGTTGCAGAGAGCGGGGGCTACTCATGGTTGCGGTGCATGGGCTTCTCATTGTGGTGGCTTCTCTTGTGGAGCACGGGCTCTAGGTGCACGGGCTTCAGTAGTTGTGGCCCACAGGCTCAGTAGTTGTGGCTCGTGGGCTCTAGAGTGCAGGCTCAGTAGTTGTGGCTCACGGGCTCTAGAGTGCAGGCTCAGTAGTTATGGCACACAGGCTTAATTGCTCTGCGGGATATGGGATCTTCCTGAACCAGGGCTCGAACCCATGTCCCCTGCATTGGCAGGAGGATTCTTGACCACTGCACCACCAGGGAAATCCCCTGGGCTTTTCTTTGTGGAAAGTTTTTTGATTACTGATTCAATCTCTGTACTTGTTATAGATGTATTTAGGTTGTCTATTTCCTGAGTCAGTTTCAGTAGTTTGTTTCTTTCTAGGAATTATCCCATCTCGTGTCACTTATCTAATTTGTTGGTATACAGTTGCTCTTTTTCTCCTGTAAGGTTGGTAGTACTGTCTCTCACTCCTGATATTAGTAAATTTGAGTATTCTTTTTTCCTTAATCAGTCTATTTTTTTCAAAGAATTAACATCTGGTTTTCTTGATTTTCCTCTACCATTTAAAAAAAAATTATTTGCTGTGTTGGGTCTTTGTTGCTGTGCGTGGGCTTTCTCTAGCTATGGAGAGCAGGGGCTACTCTTCATTGCAGTTCACGGGCTTCTCATTGCGGTGGCTTCTCTTGTTGTGGAGCACGGGCTCTAGGTGCACGGGCTTCAGTAGTTGTGGCACATGGGCTCAATAGTTGTGGCTCACGGGCTCTAGAGCACAGGCTCAATAGTTGTGACGCACGGGCTTAGTAGCTCTGCAGCATGTGGGATCTTCCTGGAGCAGGGCTTGAACCTGTATCCCCTGCATTGGCAGGTGAATTCTTAACCACTGTACCACCAGGGAAGCCCCTCCTCTACCATTTTTATGTTTTCCATTTTACTTATTTCTGCTCTAATCTTTTTTAATTCCCTTCCTTCTGCTTGCTGTGAGTTTAGTTTGCTTTTCTTTTTTCTAGTTTCTTAAGGTGTAATATTATTGACAATATCTATTTACTTTTCTACTTTTTAAGATAGGTGTTTTGTCATTATATAATTTATTAAATATTTGTTTTTTTGTTTTTCTTTAAATACTTCCTAATTTCTCTTGTAAAAGTTTATTCTTTGTTTAGGAATGTAATCTTTTAATGTCCACATATTTTTTAATTTCCTAAATTTGTTATTGATATTTAATTTCATTCCATTGTGGTTGAAGGACATAGTTTGTATGACTTCAATCCTTTTAAGTTCAGTTTTAGAAGATGAGATAAAATTTAGGAAAATAGGAATTAATGTTAAAACTCATTAGACCTTAGCTTCTGTTTAGTATGGACATTTGTGTAGGGAAAAAAAAGTCACCCAAGGACATAATGTGGCTCTAAGATCATAAAGTCAACTTTTAACTTAGAAAACTTGAGTATTTGAATCCCACCAAAAAGTAACTTTTAAACCAGTGTTCAAATCATCCAGTGCCGTTTTTAGCAAGCGGGTATTTGTCTGCATCTTCAGAGACACCATCATAATGTGTCCCAGAGGACAGGGAGGAGTTTCCTGGAATGTTGTCAGTCCTTCCCCTGCTGCCAGGCAGTGAAGCTGTTTATTTATTCATTTATTTTGTAGAGGGATGGTATTTTATTTTTATTTTTATTTTCTAAATTGAGGTAGAGTTGATTTACAATATTATAAGTTTCAGGTATACAACACAGTGATTCACAAATTTTAAACCTTTAAATAACCTCACTTGTAGTTGTAAAATATTGGCTACCTTCCCTGCACTGTACAATATGTCCTTGTTGCTTATTTTATACACAGTAGCTTGTGCCTCTTAATTCCCTATCCCTGTTCTGCCCCTCACCCCACTGGTAACTACTAGTTTGTTCTCTATGTGTGTGAGTTTGTTTCTCTTATTATATTAACTAATTTATTTTTTAGATTCCATATATAAGTGATATCCTATAGCATTTGTCTTTGTCTTACTTCACTAAGCATAATGCCCTCCAGGTTGTTGCAAATAGTAAAATTTCATTCTTCTTTGTGGCTGAGTGGTGGTCCATTGTATGCTGACACCACATCTGCTTTATCCATTCATCTGTTGATGGACACTTAGGTTGCTTCCATGTCTTGGCTATTCTAAACAATGCTGCTATGGACACTGGGGTGCGTGTATCTTTTCCAATTAGTGTTTTCATTTTCTTTGGATATATACCCAGGATAGAATTGCTGGATCATATGGTAGTTCTATTTTTAGGTTTTTGAGGAACCTCCATACTTTTTTCCACAGTGGCTGCACAAATTTACATTCCCACTAACAGTATATGAGCTTTCCCTTTTCTCCACATCCTCACTAACATTTGTTATTTGTGGTCTTTTTTTTTCCAAATAAATAAACTTAGTTATTTATTTATTGGCTGCATTGGGTCTTTGTTGCTGCACCCAGGCATTCTCTAGTTGTGGCAAGTGGGGGCTGCTCTTCATTGTGGTGTGCAGGCTTCTCATTCCGGTGGCTTCTCTTGCTGTGAAGCATGGGCTTTAGGCTCACGGGCTTCAGTAGTTGTGGCACATGGGCTTAGTTGCTCCAAGCCATGTGGAATTTTCCCGGCTCAGTGATCAAACCCATGTCCCCTACATTGGCAGGCAGATTCTTAACCGCTGTGCCATCTAGGAAGCCCATGTTATTTCTGGTATTTTTGATGATAGCCATTCTGACAGGTGTGAGATGGTGTCTTGTGGTTTTGATGTGCGCTTCTCTGTTGAACAATGTTGAGCATCTATATGCCTGTGTGTCTTCTTTTTGGAAAAATGTCTATTCAGGTCTTCTGCCCCCCCCTTCTTTTTAATTGAGTTGTTTGTACTTTTGATGTTGAGTTGTATGAGCTTTCTATATATTTTGGATATTAACCCTTTATTGATCATATCATTTGCAAATAATTTTTCCCACTCCTTTAGGTTGTCTTTTCATTTTGTCATTGGTTTCCTTGGCTGTGCAAAAGCTTTTAAATTTAATTAGGTCCCACTTGTTTACTTTTGCTTTTGTTTCCTTTGCCTTAGGAGACAGATTCAAAAAAATCATTGCTATGATTTATGTCAAAGAGTGTTCTGCCTATGTTTTCTTCTAAGAGTTTTATGGTTTCTGATCTTATATTTAGGTCTTTAATCCATTTTGAGTTTATTTTTGGAATATTTCCTAATGCCACATACAATTTCATTCTTTTACATGTAGCTGTCCAGTTTTCCCAGCACCAGTTATTTAAGAGACTGTCTTTTCTCCATTGTATATTCTTGCCTCCTTTTGTCATAATTAATTGACCATAAGTATGTGGGTTTATTTCTGGGCTCTTATTTTATTGATCTAGGTGTCTGTTTTTGTGTCAATACCACATTGTTTTGATTACTGCAGCTTTGTAGTATAGTCTGAAATCAGGGAGTATGATTCCTCTAACTCTCTCTTCTCAAGATTGTTTTGGCTATTCAGGGTCTTTTGTGTTTCCATACAAATTTCAAAATTATTTGTTCTAGTTGTGTGAAAAATGTATTTTGATAGGGATTGCATTGAATCTGTAAATTGCTTTTGGTAATATGGTCATTTTAACAATATTAATTCTTCAAATCCATGAATATGATGTGTCTTCCCGTCTGCTTGTGTCATCTTCAGTTTCTTTCATTAGTGCCTTAAAGTTTTCTGAGTACAAGCCTTTAACTTCCTTAGGTAGGTTTATTCGTAGATATTTTATTCTTTTCGATGCAGTTGTACATGGAATTGCTTCCTTAACTTTCCTTCCTGATAGTTCATCGTTAGTGTATAGCAACAGATTTCTGTATAGTAATTACAACTTAACTCATTGATGAGAACTAGTAGTTTTTTGGTCATGTCTTAAGGATTTTCTATGTATAGTATCAGGTCATCTGCAAACAGTGGCAGTTTTACTTGTTCCTTTCCAATTTGGATTCCTGTTATTTCTTTTTCTTGTCTGAGTGCTGTGGCTAGGACTTCCAATGTTGTGTTGCATAAAAGTGGCAAGAATGGGCATCCTTGTCTTGTTCCTAATTTTAGAGAAAGTGCTTTTAGTTTTTTATCACTGAATATAATGTTAGCTGTGGGTTTATCTTATATGGCCCTTATTATGTTGAGGTATGTTCCCTCCATGCCCATTTTCTATAGAGCTTTTATCATAAATGGATGTTGAATTTTGTCAAATGCTTTTCTGCATCTATTGAGATGATATGGTTTTTATTCTTTGACTTGTTAATGTGGTACATAACATTGATTTGCAGATATTGGAAAACCCTTGCATTCCTGGGATAAATCCCCCTTGATTATGGTGTATGATCCTTTTAATGTCCTGTTGGATTTGGTTTGGTAATATTTTGTTTAGGATTTTTCCATCTATGTTAATCAGTGATATTGGCCTGTAATTTTCTTTTGTGGTATCCTTGGTTTTGGTTATCAGGGTGATGCTGGTCTCATAGAGTAAGTTTGAGAGTGTTCCTTCCTCTGCAATTCTTTTGGAAGAGTTTGAGAAGGATAGGTGTTGTGTTTTTTAAATGTTTGAAAGTATTCTCTTGTGAAGCTGTTTGGTCCTAGACTTTTGTTTGGGAGGCTTTTCAAAAGTTACTGATTCAACTTCATTACTGGTAATTGGTCTGTTCTTATTCTTTAATTCTTCCTGGTTCAGTCTTGGGAGGTTTCATAAATTCCTAGAAATGTACATTTTTTCTTCTAGGTTGTCCATTTTATTAGGATATAACTCTATGGTATAGTATATACCGTGTGTGTGTGTGTGTGTGTGTGTGTGTGTTGTGTGTGTGTAGTATATACCGTATATATAGTATATAGTTCATAGTAGTCTCTTATCCTTTGTATATCTACGGTGTCAGTTGTAACTTCTTTTTCATTTCTGATTTTATTGACTTGAGCCCTCTTTTTTCTTAATGAGCCTGGCTAAAGGTTTATGAATTTTGTTTATCTTTTCAAAGAACTTAGTTTCACTGATCTTTTGTTTTTTTTTTTTTCCTGTATTTCATTTATTTTTGCTCTTTCTTTCCTTCTGCTAAATTTGGGTTTTGTTTGTTCTTTTTCTAATTCCTTCAGGTGTAAGGTTGGTTGAGATTTTTCTTGTTTCCTGAGGTAAGCCTGCATCACTATAAACTCCCCTGTTAGAGCCGCTTTTGTCCCTTAGAGTTTTGGATTGTTGTGTTATTATTTTCATTCGCTAGTGGGCAGAACCAGGGCCCAGCTGACCCCAGGACAGGGGCTGGCCTGCTGCTGAGGGGGCTGTGGGGCTGTGGTGTCCTGTGGCTCATGTCTGCCTGTTGGTCCTGAGGCTGAAGTAGGCTTGCTGGTGAGCAGAGTAGGGATTCGGGGACTGGTGCCTGCCCACTGGTGGGTGGACATGGGTCTTGGGGTTTCTGGCTACAGGGCCCTAGGGGCCCCGGGTGTAATGCTTGTGCACTGGTGTATGGGCTGGGTCCTGGGCCCTCTGGTGGGCAGGGCCGTGTCCAGGGGTAGCTGTGGGCTCAGGGGGTCTTAAGGCAGCATGTGTGCTGGTGGGTGGGGCTGTGTCCCCAAAATCCAGTTAGTTGTGTGGCCTGGGGCATCTTAGTCCTGGTGCCTGCAGGCTGGTGGGTGGGGGAGGGGCTGGGTCCTGAGGCCAGTAAGCTCCAGGGAGGATCCAAATGGCATCTCCCAGCACCCAGGTCCACGTGGTAAAATGAGCTCCCAAAAATGACTGCTGCCTGTGTCTGTATCCCCAGGGTGAGCTCCAGGTGCTGCCTGCCTCTCAGGGAGACTCTAAGATCAGCAGGTAGGTCTGACCCAGACTACCTGCTTCTGCCCTGCATCCTGGGACGTGTGAGGTTTTGTGTGTGCTGTTAGGAGTGAAGCCTCGATCTCCCCCTGCCCTGCTGCCTCTCAAAGCCTAATGTTCTGGGGGCTCGTGTTCCTGCACAGACCCCAAGACTGAGGAGCCGACCTGGGGCTCAGACCCTGTGCCCCTTTGAGAATCTCTGCAACTGTGACTATGCTCCCATTTGTGGGTTGCCCACCTGGGGGTGTGGGGCTGATTACATTGGGACTCTGCCCCTCCGAGCCACGTTGCTCCTTCTTTGTATCTTTTGGTTGGAGAAGATGTTTTCCGGCAGGCCCCAGGCTTTTTCATTGATGGTGGTTCCTACAGTTTTGATTCTTGGCACGCCCGTGAGAGGTGAGTTCAGGGTCTTTCTACTGTACCTTCTTGGCTGTCTCGGGGATGTGTCAGCACTGAGATCACTTGGTGGACTGGTCCAGCGCACCCAGATGCAGAATAGTTTGTAGACCATCAAAAGCCTAGGGTAGGTCCAGACTCCATTTGAAAAACCCCTAAGTCCCGAGCTGCTAAGCAGCCTCAGTCAAACCATACTGCCCCCCACTTCCATGCACAGAATCGTGGGCTTCTGGGGTGCCTATGGACTGGGTTCTCCGGGCTGCCCTCTGGCCATCCCCACTACAGGCACAGAAGAGCCAAGCTGCTTACCCAGGGCCAGATACCCCAGATGCTTGGCGCTCAGCCCAGAAGTGCTGATTTAATTGGTTTCGTGGGCATCCAGAGTTTCCCCAGCTCTCCAGGTGATGCTAACGTGCAGTGACATCCGACGACCACGGCTGTGCACGACCCAGAGCCGGTTTTCATCTCTGCTGGGTTTTGGTGAGTCAAGGTGCTGAGGGAGGAGAGGGGGCCAGGCCACTCACAGGCCGTGTGACAAAGAGGAGGTCCCTTGGCCCCTCCGAGCCACAGTTTCCTCATGTATAACGCTAAACAGGTGCGTGCAATGTCACAGACTCACGATGTCACTCAAGTTCTGGGCTTTACTACTCCAGGGCCTAAAGCCACCCGGAGGGCTGTTTCACTTGCCTGGGGTCTCTTCCTTCCTGTGGAGGGCAGGGCCCCCCTGGCATGTTCTGGAGGCCACCAGAGCACTCGAGATCAGGAAGAGCAGGGCTGGGGAAAGCTGGTTACACAAGGGACAGAAAGGTCAGTAACACAGAGGCCACCAGAGGGGCTGATCGGACTGGGGGAAGCAGACGAGGGCAGTGACAGACCCAGCGGACAGAGGCCTGTGCCCCTCGCTGTCCCTCTCGTGACCTGGTTTCCTTCCTTTGCGTAACATTCGTTTGTACTCGTGTAAGCGAAGTGAAGTACGGGCAGGAGCCCCTGACGCGGCCCATGGAGAGCTGGCCGAGGAGGCAGGCCCCCGGGCTCCTGCTGTGCCCGGGGGCGTCACCCCTCATGCGCTCTTTGGCCAAGAGGAGCAGTGGGGTGGCCCTAGCCAGCCGCCCTCCATCTGCTTCTGGTTACATTGTGGGCGTGGATTTCCCGTATGGGATATGGCCCGTGTGTGTATTTCATACACAAAAAAGAGGAAACATCCCATGAGAAACTTCAGAAGTGAAGAATGATCAGAGAAACATTTCAAATGTGTTAAGAAATATTAGTTTTATTTAACCAGTTTTCACAGCTGAATATTTATTCTATAAAAACTTTACAGATTGTACAGTTTATATATAGTTCAAACTACTGAACGGAAAAAGTAGGTCCCACAGATGCAAAAATACTGCACCAACCAATCCATGGTAAAGGCAGAGTTACACGCTGTACAGCTCTCCACGAGGCCGGGAGGTGGTCGGTTCTAAGTATAAACTTCAAAACTGTACAAAAATAAGGTTCTGATTTTATTTTCATTCTTCATACATTCAATATGATTGCAAGCTCAGAAGCCTATCAAATGATAGGCATCTGGAATCAGGAATCAGTCCCCACTCCTGGAGGGAATGTGGACGTCTATTTACACAGGGCACTCTCGGACAGCATCCTGTACTTGGTATGTTGTGTAGACATGAAAGCAGAGACCAAGAACATTAAACGTCGATATAAGGTAGTTCTTTCTCTTAAAAAGGAGTTTCTGCATTTAATAGTGTGCCAAAAGAATTTTAACTTATTAAATAAAATATATTCTACGTGAACCTAAAAATTACACTTTATAAACATAAAAATACTTTATTTTTGGTGTAATACATCAATCATATCTGCAAGTAGAAAACCAAAACTGTGTATAAAGTAGTTCTCACCCAGCAACAAGAAACACTCATGTAGTTATGTCTTCAAAAGGGTCAGAAAAACTAATTATAAACCCACTAAGATTAACTTATAACTTAGATATCATACTTAAGCTATTCAGTGATTCACTAATACTGCAAAACAAGCTTTCCCCTAGAGAGAGAGTGGTTTCTTCCTGTTAACTGGGTAAGAATCAGACATATTTTAAAAAGGGGCAAATCAATTGATTTCTCAGCATGAATCCCAGGTGTGTTTTAGTTTGGGGGTGTTCACCAGTGGGTGTTTACTCAGAAATACTTATCCTAAAAGATAAGTCTTCCTTCTGATTTAGAATTTTCCATTTCTGAGGTCTGGTACCTTCTTGGAGATGAGGGCATGCCTCAGATCTCTCCGTATTTCTGTTTGGGACAGGGGAGGCGAGGCTGGCTAACACCTCTTTAGATTCTGTTTTCTAGAAGGAAAAAACAAGGAAAACAAACATTATTCCAGACTTTTCTGACACCCAAATCAGGAAAACACACTTTTTTTTTTTTTTTATACAGTACTAGCCAAAGATAACAAAAGTTAGAGCCTCAAAGAGCAGCCCAGAGCTCACCATTACACTTTTATACTTGTGTGTGTAGTTCAGTATAAAATAATGACGTCTGGACAAAGGAGCTTTGTCGTTATTTATTTTAAAGGTACAGTACTTAAAAACTCCTTGGTAATAAATAGCTTGGCTGTTTCGAGTCCTGCACCCAAGCGTGAGCTCCAGGTGAGCCTGCTTCAGGCTGGGAGGGAGGGTCCGGGCCCAGGAGCCCCAGCCGGCCTGCGCGCTGCGGTTCCAGGGTCGCCTGGGGCAGCCTGGCCGTCAGAACTCGTCGATCTTCCTCTGCAGGTACTTGAGCATGGAGTCCATGCCCTGGGCCGAGCCCCAGATCTTCTTCAGCACCTCACACTCCCGCTCATTGGCCTGCTCCAGCTCCAGCTTCATGTTGCAGCGCACCAAGGCCTTGGATTCCTCGAGCACCTGCACCACACAATGAGCAGTGAGTTAGTGGGGACTGTGGCTGCAAGTGCTGCCTCCTCGCTGCCCCCATGCTCATGGAGGCGGTTATCAAACCTGAGGAGCTGCCTGGTAAGGCAACCAAATACCTTCTCACAATACAGGTCAGGCCCTATATACATATAACGTGTATTTCATTCACTGTGGATACTGGACAAATTCTTGACTTTAAAGGGCTGTTATTTCAAAAGACAGCTGTGCTCTCTACACCCTGGTCCTGCCCCAGCAGCAAGACCAGCCTTGGGCCTGTGCTACTGCTGAGTGGACCCTGCCCCCAATGTCCTCACCTGTGATGCCCACTGAGAACGCTCACCCAGGGGATTTTCTAACGGGAGTTTAATTTCAGTAATGAGTTGCTGATGTCTGGGACAGCTTAGATGGGAGCTGCGTCAGTTAATATGAAATAACATTTCATCCTGAAATTTGCTAAATGCGGTTTTGTTAGAGGACTATTATCCAGCACACTTATTAAACAGAAACCTACAGGGAAAAAAGTGTAGTTATATGCAAGGGCTTTGGAAACATTAAAGAACTTTAGCAATGTTGCTGTTTGTAGAGTTTCATGGGACATTTTTAAGTGACTCGCAGTTTGACCTGCACTCTCTTGGCTCCCGGGTATTTGCAGAGGGAGGGCCAGGTCAGCAGAGGCCCAACCCTCCAGTGCTGCCCACGAGGGCAGCCGTGTGGGCCGCCTGTGTGCGTGCCCTGCAGGGAAAGGGCGTCGTGATGGTAGTGACACACGGAAGAGAAGGAACTGGACGTACAACCGGGTTGCAGGAGGCGAGCTCTTTAATGCGGACCATGACTTCCTGGGTGAAGGTCCCGGGCCAGAACACCTGGGAGACCAGGCCTTTGCCGCACGCCTCCTGGGCCGTCAGCTTCCGCCCGCTGAGCAGCATTTCATTCGCCTGGAAGGAAGACACGTGGATGCCGCGTGAGATGCGGGGAGGGGCAGCAGGGAGGATCCAGCCCCAGACTCATCCCCCGGAAGTACCGGCTGCGCAAGCGCGCCGTCCACCTGGGAAGGCACCTACTGGCCGGTGATGCTTAAACACGAGTATATAGAAGGCTTATTTCATGATGCAGAACAGAATCGCCTGGACATGACCAAGAACTCTAAATTAAAAAGGTCTGACTTACTGTAGACGTGAAGTTACTGGCGTGTCCCTCCCCACCTGCCGCCCCTTCCCCATGTCGGCCATTCCCACGTGGGGCTCCTTTCACACACAGACCAGCGTCCGAGGCAACTGAGGTGAAAGCAAGGCTCACAGCAGTTTGTGGTTTTAGGGATTTGCACCAGGCACAGAACTGCTGCACAGCGTTTTCTATTTCAGAGAGACCCCTGGTGACTGTTCTCAACACACACAGCAAGGTGCTAAGGGCAGGGACGTGTCTGCTGCAGGGTAACTCGGAAGCCACACTCTACCACGCGGATGTTACAATCAAGTCTGCAGGACCTAGGAGACCACTTAGTGTGCTTAAGAGGGTCTGACCACAGTTACTTCCTAGGACTTGATGGGAAAAGTTCACATCTGTGGATCTTGATCAATTTCATATGCACACGTATTTTAAGCTTGGTCCTGGACTCGAGGTCACTTTTCAGGTCTCAGCACAGTGTGCGGGTTTTATCTCGTTCACATGGCAGGCTCGGAGGTGCTGAGATGAGAAAGGCGCGTGTATCTGACAAAGAAAGCTCACCCTATTCTGACGTCACAGTTCCCTCTCTGCAGTTTGTCACGAAGACACCTTGACCACGAGCTTCTAGGCTCAGGTAACACATACTTTCTTCCAAAGGAGGCAAAGCCGTGTTGGGAGAGGCCCTGCGGTTACCGGGACCTCTCGGCTGCCACCCCCGGGCACCTCCGGAAAGGGCGGGGGAGGCCGGGCGGCGGCTGCCTGCGGAGCCCCGGCCCTGCCGCGAGGGGGCGCCGGCCAAGCGCGCTCCTGCGCCCCCACTGCGCGTGCGCGCGAGCACCCCGCCCGCGCCGCCAGGCCCCTCTGGGCGGGGACGGTGCCTTGGCCTTTCGACGGGGCGTCCGCCGGCAGCCTGGAGCGCGCCGGGCCGAGGGGCGGTGTGCCGACCGCAGTCAGGCTTTTCCCCCCACACGTAACGAGAGGCTGCAAACGTCTGTTTTCCCGACAGGCCCTCGGCCCCTCGCTGCAACAGCCGGCGGCCGGAGGCAGGCCTCCCTTCCTGGCCTCCTCTGCGCCTCCCCCGGCAGGGGGTCTCCTGCACCCCGAGGCCCCGCGCTCGCCCATGGGACGGGGGGAGCCGGTGGACGTGGCTGTGCCGCCCAGGCCTGGCTGCCCGGCCGCCGGAGGCCATGCGCGCAGCCGCCAGGAGCCCTGGGGCCCCTCTGCCGCAGGGCGATGCCGGACGCAGCGCAGCCAGCCAGCGGTCCACAGCGGGACACGTGCCGCACGCGGGCCCCACGACTCGGCCGTCCCAGCCCCGTCCCGCCTTCCGGCGCTGAGATTCCGCCCCCACGCCCACCGCCCCCTCAGTGTCTGCTCCTGCGGCCCCCGCCCCGGGACACCACCTCCTGCCCGATTTATAGGTCAACGAACGAGGACCACGACACGTCACTTCTATAAACCACAAGCTGCAACACCAAACACAGGCTCTTGTCATGGATGGATGAAACCGCTAAGCAACGAAACGCCCACAATCCTGTGGGAAACGGCCTCTCGTCCGAAGCAACTTTGCTCCTTCATGCTTTCTCTTTAAAGTGCGGCTTTTAGGTTATCAGGTCAAGAACCTGTCGATTGCAAACTCGGGTTGGTTTGGGTTACAAACTGGGTATCTACTACCATGGGTATCGATGTTAACCACACAGAGACTCCTCCCGGAAGCAGGGCCTCCAGGAGATGATGCAGAACAGCGTCCCAACAGTCTATGAACCAAAACGTGGGAACCTTCCATTGATTTCACGAATTAAGAACATGACTGGAGAACAAGAGCTGAGTGACAAGTGCATCTGGGAAAGCCCCCCAGAGTGCCAGCGTGCATGTGTTTAGAAAAACAGAAACCAAACCAGACTCCTTCAGGAAGTTTTCTAGGATGATTTTTTAAAAAGAAGTACTCACAGATGCTCCTCCCATAATCTTGGGAAACATAACGGTGGAACAGCCATCTGGACTCTGTCCGAAGGTAGTATAGGGTGTTTGGAACCAAGCCTTTTCATTGGCCCAAACCACGTCACACAGAGGCAGTATGGACGCTCCTAGCCCAATGGCCGGGCCGTTTACGGCTACAATAATAGGCTTCTTAAACTGAATGAAAGTATTCACGAAGTTTCTAAAATGGAAAATAAATGGGGGAATTACTCAAAACACTGCATATTTCAGCAACAGAAAAAAATCACTTCTGTGGAAAGCAATACACCAAGACGTGAACCCTGGGCATCACCGACGGCTTCCTCCCGGCTGCCGAGGGCCCTGGGTTTAGGTACCGTGTGCTGTAAAGACTCAGCAGTGCCCTGGGAGCTAGGCCAGGGTGGCTGTCACCATAGAACTCATGTGAATTCTGTGAGAACAACACAGTGGAAGGTGCCCTTGGCTTGGGCTCCAGAGCCCACCTGTCTCCCCCTTATGACAGGAGCCCAGGAGACACGAAGGGCTGCAGAGGATCAGCCTAGCAGCTGTCCCGGAAACCTGTGATGGCTGTGCTGGGCAGAGATGCGGGGCCTGGGGTCAGGAACCCCAGTGCCTGGGTATGGACTTGGCCTGTGATTTCAGACAGCTCACTGATTAATTGGTAACATGGATATTTCCTGAGTTTATACAGAACTAGATGGAATGACTCGAGGGATGTAGGGATGAGAAGCTCACATGAGACCCAAACAAGAGCATCACACAGCTGGACACAGGCCTGCATGGCACTTCCCGCTGCGCGCTGGGGAGACCGCCAAGCAGGCCTCCCGGATCACAGGGCGTGGATTCTCACACGGCCCAGCCAGCGCCGCTGGGATCTGTTTTAGGATCAGGCAGGCAAGGTGGGCTGCTCTTCAGTTTAGGGCCGGCTGGTGCATCTCCCTCCCCTCACTGGAAACTAACTTTATGTTCAGAGGTTGCATCTTGTGAAGATTAAACACGGTGAAGAAAAGGACAAACACACCCAAAATAAACACACGATAATGCCTCCAAGGCCAGCCATATGCTAGATCAGAAGGACAGAATCCAAAATTCGAAACCAGATAACCCCCAGCTTTAGTACCGAAAATAACAGTCGGGGTGCTGCTCCCTACAATTCAGCAACGTAGAAATAAAGCAGAGCTGTTTAGCTGGCCCCTGAAGATCATGGCTCAGCACCCAGCCTCCCCTCTTCCCCAATACTGACACGAGGGGTCATGTGTTTTTTGGATGGCAGGATGGGGAGGTTTGGAGGTGTGTGTGTGTACACTTGGGGAGAGGGGACCTCAGAGTCTGGCAGCCTGCCAGCCTCACGCTGGGGACTGTTCTTGAAGGCCCCTGCAGTCAGCAGAGACCTCAGCCTGCCCCAGGGTCCCTGAAGGCTGGTGGGGGGGGGGTGGTGAGAATTAAGTCACTCACATGACTGAGTTGCAAAGACTTTCTAAACAAGAGCCCGGGGCACCGTTAGGGAAATCACACTGGGTTTCAAGGACACAAAGAGACCCAGACAACCTCTAAAATAGGTCCCTGAAATAACCCTAGACCATCTACATGAGGCTACTTCAGTTCTGCCACCTTTTGGGAATTCTGGGTCAACGACTCGTGATGGAAATGCATTTTCCATGCTCAGTTACCGATGACTCTTGAGATGGTAACTGCTGAACTGTCTCCCTGATTTAAAGCAGACGTTTTCCCTGAGTGGCCCCACGTTCATCTGCTGACATGCGCCTCTTCCAGTGCTGACGTCTGGAAACCACAGATGGGATGGTAGCTTACCATGCAAGAGGTGATCAAAAGAGTGTAATAATAGAAAAGGGATTCTATAGAGAAATGGTAAAAGGAATGAATTACTCCATGTAGCACGGATCCTTCTCATGTTATATGTTTGTATAAAAGAAAAAAAATCTGCTTCTAAAATACATGTTGCAAAATCGAAGCCTGGATTTTAACAGGCTGGAGAAATTGGAATTGAATTTTTTCCCCCCAAGAAGATGATTTTGTTGTTGCTTGGATTGATAACTTAATCAAAGCCCAGGGCTTTTTCTGGGAGGAGTGAGAACTAACCAGCTCACTCTGGAGTGCACACCATCTCCTCTTCCAAGAGGCCTCAACTGTGCCATCTGATGAGCTCTGAGATGCCAGAGCGAGCGTGGTCCAGAGAACACCAAAGAAATCCTGCCCCCCCAAAACACCAAACCAAAGTTTTTCTGTTTAGTAGAAACCTCCTGGAGGCACGAAGGCTTAGCCGCACAGCTGCCAGAGGTGGGAGGCAGGAGCTGCCTTCGGGCCCCAGGAGCCTGGCCTCCAGGGACCATCCGTCCACTGCTCTGGGAGGCATAAAGCAAGTGTATTTTAAAACTTAAAATCGAAATGCATGAACATTCAAATGTGCTCAATGCAACGTACTAAATTTAAACTTCAATTTCCTCTAGATTATCTATGAATTCAGTGAAAGGCTGTGCTGGGAACAGCAGGGAAGGAAAGAGATTATATCTGCCACAAAATTAGTTATAAAGGCTATTAAACAAAACTGAAATTCTATTTTTTTGAAGAACACTTGCTACCCCGCAGACCTCACCAAGTTAGAAAATCACCTGAGAACCACAGTCCAGGAACTGTTTTGGGGAAATAGGGACTGAGCTGTTTCTGCCATTTCTCAGCTGAGCTGAGACTGAACGGGGAGGAGGTCAGGTTCTGGGGGATGTTTCCTCTCTGGCTTTGCTCCCTCCCCAAATCTCTGCTCCTCTCGCCTCCTTTTGGGGAGAGGAGGCTCCTGGTCCTTCAGTCACAAAGTGGCAGCTACTGGTCCCCACGGACCACAAAAGCCTAACACTACACACTGATCCCTAATAACTCTGGTTTTATCACTAATGTGCTGAGTATTTTTATTACAATCACTCTGGAAACTGGTTGCTGCCAAGAAGCCCAGCAACGGAACTGGCCCCACAGACACTTAAGAATCTAACAGTTTAAACCTGACTTTCCTATTTCCCATCTTTCTTTTGGAAACCTGCTGTGATGATGTTCTTTGCTCAAAGTTTTAAGAAATTCGAGACAAGACACCACAGAAACAAAAAACATACATGGTAATAGCTTTATGTGTATAAGCCAACCTTACACACATAAAAATGAATTTCAGTGCAAATGAGCAAAAGTAAAGGTTAAGTCAATCTGGTGTAACTATTTTTGGATCCTGCCTGAGAGCATTAAGAAAAATTCACATGGACAAAAATATATCATTTAAAGAAAAACAGAGTGGATTTTCCTAAAGCAAGATCTGGCTTTCCCCTAGATTCTGGGCCTAGACACAGCTCATCTTTTTGTGGGGAGTAAGGAGAGTCTAGAGTTCCGGAAACGGAGTGGCTGGCTGAAGAAAACAAGTGTTTAAAATTACCTAGAAGTTCAACCCCTGAGACTGCTCTCGCACTCTCCTTCCTCTGTGCTGTCTCATCCCAATAACACAAGCCTTTGCTTCGGTCAAGGGCACACCCACCCTGGAGCTCAGGGCACCATCTCCGGGGGAGTGAGCCAGAACGGGGGCGGACAGACTCCGTCTCCTCGCTCAGCAGAGCCCCCAGATCACACAAGCAGGTGGAAAGCTGCTGTGCGCTTCTATTTTAAAAACGAACATTAAATTCCTATAATCCACCCTGAAA